>NC_133372.1:21062686-21360743 GCF_049309525.1 Garra rufa | reverse complement strand
TATAATGATTGTCCTTCAGACGGCTGCAGCTGCTGGATGGAGAGTATGAGGTTTCCATGCAACAGATTGAAGACTGTCCAGTCGGCAAGAAGAGGGCTACATGGGAGACCATACTGGATGGAAAGGTTGGTTATGCCAGTTGGAAATAAGCTAATAACTTTCCTGGTGAGCATTTAAAGTTCTGAACAAAGCACTGTGGGAAGTTGCTTGGCAGTCACATGTAGTCAATTTTTTTATAGAAAAGAAATTAGCTTTTAGATTACAACTGTTGATTCTTGTATTTTGAAGAGGTTGCCCCCATTTGAGACCTTCTCGCAGGGACCAACTTTGCAGTTCACCCTTCGCTGGACAGGTGACCCCAGTGACCCCTCAACGGTCCCTGTGGCCAAACCTCTCTGTACCCGCAGTTCTGACACTAGCACCACAGAGAGCAGATTCAGCACTCTCCGAACTGCACCTGTTGGTAAGGAAACTAGCATCTGATCTTGTTAAAGTTTGTTACCAATCATGGTTTGCTTGGTCAGCTTAATTTTTGTGAGGTTTCTTGATGATTTGTAATGGTGTAGGTGTTTAACATTTTGTTCTCTCAGCGGTGAAAGATTCAGTGAGCACCAGCATACAGCCCAGGAGAGAGCAGTCCCCCTGTGAACCCAGACAAAAACTACGCATCTTTTATCAGGTAGGAATTATGAACTCTCTATTATAGTACATTTATGTATATTGCACTGTTTAAAGGTGCCATCAAATGGAAAACTGTATTTACCTTGGCATAGTTGAATAATAACATTTCTGTACATGGACATGACGTACCATGAGTCATCGTTTCCTCCTCCTTATATAAATCTGGTGTTTGCAAAAGACCACTGAAAAAGAGGCCAATTCCAACATAACACTGTCTATGACGTTATAGTCCAGATCATTAATAGTTACGCCCCCAACATTTGCATAGCCGAATCATCAGAAGTTCTGCAGGTAGGCTATTGTGAAACAACAAAGCGAGGACAATAGCGAAAATGGCAGATCATGGAAATAAATGTTATGTTTCAGGTTGTGCAGGGATGGGTTGGTGTCTGTACTCAGAAAGGCACGCAAAACAAATAAGGCGTTCTAATAAAATAAGGCGAGCCACTAAAGGGAACACGGTTAGCTTCTTGCTAGTGGTAGCCTGTTACATACATTGCAGTACATAAGATTTCACTTACCACATAAACAGTTAGGAGAGATGACTGCGCGGACAATGGCGATTGATTTGCAAATCACGATCACTGCTGACAAGCATCTAAACTTGTCAAATGTGCTAAGTACTGCCACTGTAATAACGTTACACAGAGCATGTGTGATCGCAAAAAGTTTCATCTCAAAAGTGAAAGTAAAAAGCTATCATGCATTCAAAACAGCAGTTTCAATGCCCTGCATATTAATAGCGGCTCGAGCTCCGTAATTAAATATATTAGAAATATAAAAATTAGAATAAGACATATGTTTCTATAAATCAACCATTCACAGTCAATAATGTCAGGCATTGCATCTGAGCTAATGCATTTGAGTAAATTAACAGTGGTTGGTAAGCTGCAGTGTTTTGGTAGAGGGTAAATAAACTAAACCAAATGTGTCCTATATGAGATTAATCAGATGTAGATAACATGAAAGTAGCCTTACACTTAAGGAGGATGTGAATGCATATGTGAACTTGACCATGCTAGTCCTCTTGTTGTAGATCTTACCTCTTGATGCGCTCTTCCCTTAACAGCGCACTGAACAACAGGCAACTAAAGCATAGAGAATATACAATATTATATTTCAGTCGTGTTCTCATAATAATGTTATGTACATGTCAGACTGCACTGCACATCTTGCACTGTGATTCCAGGCCTTTCACTGTTTCCAGGATCACTGTTGGCTTTATAATCTAGTTTCAGTTTATTTTGCCGGCCTGGAAAGCATGCTGTCTAACACAGACCTCAACAAATCAGACCTCAAACATTGCCAAAAATGCTGCAATAATTAATCAGGAAAAAAAAAGTGAAATATATTTCAGTCAGGGTGATCATTGTTTGATTGATCATTGCTGTCATATCCAAATACTCATGCCCATCCCTGATATTTATACTGAAGCACCATCTGGAAAAAGAAATCTCAAGAACTTTATGCGATATGCTGGTATTTCTGTCCACAGTTTCTGTACAACAATAACACTCGTCAGCAGACAGAGGCCAGAGATGACCTGCACTGTCCCTGGTGCACTCTCAACTGCCGTAAACTCTACAGCCTGCTGAAACACCTCAAACTCTCCCACAGTAGATTCATCTTTAACTATGTGGTGAGCACAGTAGGTCACATTCATAAATCTCTACTTGTTTAATTTCAAAAGATAAATAGAATTTATTTATTTGGTTAAAAATTCCTTACATCCAACTTTTTCCTGAACATGGAAGTGTCGCAGTTACTGGAACGAGGCTTTACATTACTGGTTTCTTGTGTTTCTATAGTGAAATTAACTTTAGTTTTAAAAACCACATGCACCATAGTTTCATCACTTTAAAGTGTAGTAACTCACCTGTCATAGTTTAATGAGTTGGAAGATGACATGAAGTGATGCAAAGATAGTTGCATTGAAAACAGATGAAAGCATATATTTATACAGCTTCTGATCACGGCAAAGTTTGCCAGATTTTGTCCACAAATTGATAAATGCACACATTATTTTATTTTCACACACAGTATTTTTTCTTTTGTCATCATTTATGCAAGACATACAGTACCGGACACTGTACTTTACAGGAATTCCTTAAGCTTTTTACTGTTACTGTGGTAGCCAACAACAGCACAGCTTACCCCTGTGCACATGTTTATATATTTCTGAAAATGTATCAGTTTCATTAATTCAGTCTATCATTTTTTTTTACCCCGCTTTCTACCCAAATGGAAATTAGAATCCAACATGGCGGTGCTTATCGGTTTTTCAGGGAAAGGGTGGATATTTAAACATGGGGATGGGTGGTATGATGATATACATCATAGTAACGATATAAAGTGTATATAAAACGATTTTATTATGTCTTGGTATGTAAATATATCCATGCAGACATATAAGTTATTGATACATGTGTGTCAATAAATGCAGTAAGCTGTGACAGTTTAAAGATTATGAAAGGTTCATATTTTGTCCCCAACAACAGGTTGACATGCATGCAATGCATGGCAGAAATGGAACACCCATCAACGTTACATTAAACAAACAAACAGCCATGGTATATGCGTTAACCCAAAGTAGAAACGTATTAATAAAGTACTGCAGTTTGTACACCAACATATTGCTCTATTCTTTATCATAACTCCAAGTAATAACAATGGCAAACATTTAATATTCATTGACACATTTCTAGACAATTGCGATCGAACAGACCACACACAACTAAATAAGTTTTTTGAGGAAAACATTCCAGAATTTTTTTTTTTTCCATATAAAGTTAAATGGTGCTCAATGGATTAAAGGTTAAAAATGCAGTTTCAGTGCAGCTTCAGAGGGCTCAAGACGATCACCGGTTGAGGAATAAGGGTCAAATCTAGCAAGTTTTCACAGGTCTGTGCGCACAACTAGTGGTATTCGTTTTAAAATGACTTGTTTAAATAACTCAGAATCGACTTTCTTTTCAAGACAAAAACTTTATACATGGTGCACTTTTAGATTTAAAACTTTGCATGACGTTTTTATTCACTTAGAGCTGTTACACACTGCATGAAAGGTAATTTTCAGAAATCCATAATAGGGGCATTTTAAGAAAAATATTACAAGTGAGTTTTTTTTTACTATTAACTTACTGTTCTTGAATGCTATGTTTTCCAGCCTCATCCTAAAGGTGCTCGGATAGACGTGTCCATAAATGAGTGCTATGATGGCTCATATGTTGGCAATCCGCAAGACATCCACAGCCAACCTGGCTTTGCCTTTAGCCGCAACGGCCCTGTTAAGAGGACAGCTGTCACTCACATACTTGTTTGTCGGTATGAAACGGGTATCAGTGTGTCAGTGTGTTTTGGGAAAAATGCAGTTTTGATGGCAAAATATATACAGGATGTGCATATTGAATAACCTATGTAGAGCACAAGTTTTCTGTAGAGCAATAATGTAATGTGCCATTGTCTTTGATTAATTAGGTTTTGCTTAAACCATTTTATGATTTTGCATTAGTCACTTAAGAGTTATTTTTACTGACAAAATCATGTGTGCTGCACATTCTAAAAGTATAATACAGATAAATGGAGAAATCAGAAATGTTAACCATGGATGTCTAATAATCCGTCATTTTGCCTTAGGCCAAAGCGAACCAAGCCAAGTCTGTCTGAGTTTTTGGAGTCAGAGGACGGTGAGCCAGAGCAGCAGCGGACTTATGTGAGTGGACATAACCGTCTGTATTTCCACAGCGACAGCTGCATGCCCCTCCGTCCACAGGAGATGGAGGTGGACAGTGAAGATGAGAGGGACCCAGAGTGGCTCAGAGAAAAGACAACCACGGTTAGTCAACTGATCAAGCAAGTAACGTTTTCAACAAGATAATGGATATTTGCTAGGGGTGGGGGAAAACATTGATCCACATATGAATCGCAATTCAGTCTTATAGGCATTCACATCAATTCACAAATTTCAAGAACTGATTTTAGTTTTAGTTAATATAATAATAATAACATGTTGTTGTCAGAACAAAACTGAACAGCAATAGAGGAGGAAAAAAACATACAGTCTGCCCCATTTTTAGCGAGGGCACATGTTTGGAAAAATATATTGGAACAATTAAGTAATAAGGAACAATTAGTTATATGGAGCCACTAAATCGACATGGTTATCTGCTTGCTATTGATTGCCTGTTACATTACATTACATAACATTTCATTTACCACATATGCCTGAGTACCACTGACAAACGTCTAATCTTGTAAAATGTGTGGGATGTACTGTCGCTCCGTAATATATACAGTGCATAGTATACACAATCATAAAAAACGAGGTTTCCTGATGCCCGCAGTTGATGACTGGCCATTGAATTCTTAGAAAATAATGCACACCCGAGGTGGTGATGCCATTCACACGGGATGTTAACGCTTGACGGATGTCTGAAGCTTAGTGCTGAAGCGCCCGTCATAGTGACAACAGTCAATCACTTTACTTTTCTGGTGTTGCATGAACGCGATTGGCTAGCATCTGCCCTAGGGTATTTGCATACTGCGACCTGATTCTGATTTTGATCTGCATTGGCGTTTTAAATTTTTTTTTAACGTTTTTCAACTTCTGCCTGTGTGAATAGGGCCTAAAGAGAGTGGGAGAAATAGAGTATGTGCTTCCCATACATAATAAAATGTAATTTTGGGGCAAAAACATGGAAATAATCTGTCGTTTTCATTCTATAGTTTACTGTATTTATTTGTTTGGTTGTGTAGTTGTGAGTTTTGGTTATATTGGTGTTTTGGGCTGTAAGGACCTTTAAAATAACTGAAAACGTGTGGTATAGACATGTAATGCAGTCAAGTGCTGCCTGCAACTATGTTCGCCGTGCTTTTCCCTGAAAATTATGCACGCCATTAGAACGTTCATCAGCCAATCAGATTCAAGCATTCAACAGTCCCATTGTATAAATACTCAATGATATAATTACGAGAGAAAGCATTGAAATTTATCTCATTTATTCCCTTTAGGAGTTCCATAGTACATGTAATTTCCTTTTCGAACACGGTATTCGGATTCGGGCACATCTCTAATGGAAAGTATAAAAATATTTCTGATTTATTAGTAATAATAGTTAATAGGAAACACTTATTTCTTAAAACTATTTTCTTAAAAACAGAACTACCCATACTATATACTGGTGTGTTTTTGTATCAAAATACTGGTGCATTTGATGTCCTTTGGGCACAAAAAATAATTGTTGAAAAACACTGAATCGTGATAAAAAAAAAAATCATAAATCGTTTTTTTTTTATCAAATCGTTTTTAATCAAGAATCGTTTTGAATCCCTGTTACGAATTCCCATCCTTAATATTTGTGTTCAAATTGAACAGTTCATGCTCTTTTATGTATTGTGTGTTTGACTAAAACTATTCAGTTCATGCTTCATGATTGGTATGTTTTGTTTTGCCTAAAGCAAATTGAAGAATTCACAGATGTGAATGAAGGAGAAAAAGAAGTAATGAAGTTGTGGAATCTTCACGTTATGAAGAATGGGTAAAAATACTGCCTTTTCCTTATGTTAATTGTATTTTTAGAACCTTGGTCAGTGACTTAAAAAAACATCCAACATTGGTAGAATATTGGTGCTGTTCTTATTTTGCTAATTCTCCTTTCTCCAGATTCATTGCTGATAATCAGATGACTCAGGCTAGCATGCTGTTTGTGGAAAACTGGGGGCCGTACATAATTCGCAGGAATCTGTGTCGGAACTTTCTGCTTCACCTGGTCAATCTGCATGATTTCAACCTGGTGACCACAGCAACGATTGACCGGGCCATGACCCGTATGAAGGAGATAGAGGAATCACTTCCTGAACTAGAGGAGGGGCAGGAGTCATCAGATGCCACTTGCAATGGTCATGCTGTGTCCTCGGGTCTTTCACTACATGGCAAACGCACCAAAAGTGGAGTGTCAGACTGACAACAGTTGGTTTTACAAGACAGATTATAAACATAATGAACAAGCTCTAGTTTGAACTCAAATTCTCCATACTTATCCCATGGAATCATCAATCTCAATCTGTGGCTTAGAACATATGTTCTATTTCTGATCTGCCCATACGCCCATTTATTAATACGGAACCCATTTAAGACTTGATTGTGAGTTAGCTGCTGGTATTACAGACTCAAGTGCTGTTGACTGAATTGATGCAATTTTTCAACATGTTTTCCAGTGTAGTGTGTCATATTATCAGTTCAGCAGTCATGTCTAGTATAATCTTTAGTTTTTTTTTTTCTGAAACCCCATTATGCGAAGAAGTGTTACTGTAGAATTGGGAGTACTGTTAGTTGACATTTTCTGCATACATTTAATGATTTTGTTTAACCATTGTGCGTTCCGTGATTATTTAGCACAATGGTAGCACTTGTGTTACTACTTATTCAGTGGCTGTAGACTCAGAATTGTTAATATGGACGCTAAGTTGTGATATTCAGGTTTCTTAAGTTGGACTTGAAAGTTAAGCAACATTACGTTTCCTTTTTTTATATAACATACAGATATTCTTTTTATCTGTTTTAGATCGGACCAATCAGAATATATGTTGCAGTCTGTTATCAGCTCCTTGTTTTACATGTGGAGTGTGAAGATCTTTCCATCCTAGAATGGCATCTTCTCTGTATATTTTTTTAAATACCAGTTCTCTTGTTAATTAGCAATATAAATGCACACTCATGAAAGGAGAACTGTTTATGAGCCACTATAAGTCCTTGTTTCATAAATCTTTGTAAACCAACCTCATTATAGTATTTAAAGTGAGGATCCAGAACAGTTTTTAATCCAGTGTAGGTGATGTCAAACTGATGTTAATACTGGATATGTGGTTATATAATAGTTTGTTGCTATTACAAGGTTCAGATGTTGTACATGCCAAAGTATATCAGATGCAGCATCCTTTCTCCTTCAATTTGTTTTCTCTGCAAAATGCACAAGTTTGGTGTACACAAGAAAGCTATTTACAAATTAAAGATGTGTAAATACTTGGTTTAAATGCATTTTAATTATTTGTGCTCAAAATGCTATGGGTACAGCTGTTTTCGAAGTTACGGTTTTTCATATATCATTCTAAACGACGTGATTTCACATGAATTTCAAGACGTTTTTAGAAAGCAAATGTTCACAATGCAACAATTTATTTAACCCTCATACCGTAAGCTGGACAAATGTGGGCAAAATAATTTTAATTAATTTTTTAAAAATACTTCCCTTGATCTGAGTGGTACAAGACTTGGTGACTTTTCCTAAGTTTGCTACCTGAACACGCAAAAAAAAAAAAAAGACTCGATTCTACAATGTTAAGTGGGTGAAAAAAAAAAACTCCTTAATCCCGTATTCGTGGACAAAAATGGGCACCCATAGGAATGAATGGGAAAAACTGTAATTCAGAGATTTTTTTTTTATTTTTGTCAAATAAAAATCAGTAGATCCAATACAACGCATATATTACATACACAAAAATGAAGGGGTGATCCTGTACAACCTTCTCAACATGGCAACAACTCACACTCACACACACACACACACACACACACACACACACACACACACACACACAAACACAAACAAACAATGCATTCAATGAGCCTATAACAGAGCTGGAATTTTTTTTTTTTTTTTTTTTTTTTTTTAATAAAAACTCACTCACACATACAAACATAAAGACCCAGGAATTGGCACCAATTAGTTTGAGTTATTGAAATTTTATGTTCTTTGTTTCAAATAAATAAATAATGATTTACTACTTTGTCTTTTCCTTATAGCATGGTCATATATATCTAAGCATATTTTGGCATCTTTGTATAGTCTCACCTAACACAGATATATATTTATTAAAATTACAATTTTAAGTTGTGATAAAGTAAAAAAAATTAAGAGGTCAAATTCATCATAACAGTGGTTCATAGAGTTCAACCTATATGCAGCAATTCAGTACTGCAGCCATCTAGTGGTTATTGATATTATTGTTTTTTTTGTTAATTTTATACTAACATAAGACACCAGATGTCACCAAAGTCACTTCATCTTTAGGTTTTAACTCTCTGAACTTACTGGAATGATTTTTTTAATTAAGATAATTAAATATTAAATATAACATAAAAATAAGCATTATTTACATAAAAAAATATGGTACTTTTAGAGGTAAATAAATTCAAAAATACCCCCAAAATAAAAAAAAACACCATAAATTGATAGATTTTATTTTATCGAAGATAGTGATATAACATTTATTGAACACAAATTTTTTGATCACACCTGAGACCTCTGTGCCCACATTTGTCCACAAACACGGGATTAAGGGCTGTAAAGTCAATACGGTATTAGGGTTAATAGTAAATAATAGGTTTGTTATGATTTATTATATCATCTTGCACTTTACTGTGGAATCGATTTTACGGGCGTAATGCGAGAAGCCACGCCCCCGCAACAATCATATCCAACAGGCAGTGTGAACGTCATTTGTGAGAAGGTATCTGATTGGATGATGCAACCCATGAGCAAGCGCCCTTTCTGCTAGGCGCGAGATTTAACAACAGATCGTCAAGCTTTTACTACAAATCTGTCTGAATTCCGTGAATTAAGAATTGCACTACGGGACAAAACGCTTGCTGTATTCGTCGTTAATGTAGGGCTATGACTTTTAGTCAAAAGCCAGGAATGGCAACCGTGAACATTCAAGATAGCACTGCTGGCTGCTATTTTCTACAGTGTTTAGTTTAGGAATGGATTATATGTTATGACAAAATGGAGACACCGTCCTTTCTACCTCAGCATACTAGAATCAAGAAGTCTTCTGGAAGTGTCTTCGTTAGAAAAGCCTTCTATGCGGAGAATCTACTAGAGATGGACAGCAGACCCAAAACCCAGGTGCACCCAAAACACAACAGGCTGAAACGAGCGAAAACACAAAAAACAACTGAGGATTTCACTGGCTGCGGAAACAATCTAACTCACCTAACTGAGACCTCGGAGTCCAGGTCATTTTGTGATGTTATTCTGAATAACTGTAAAGGAAAACGATTTACAGATGATGCATCATCTACGGACGATAAAGACAGTTCAGCTCTTCCTACATCACCAGAAATTCCCACAACAAGCTTAAGAAAGGAAGGACACCATTCTCAAACGGTGCAAAAGATTTCTCAAATGCAAAACGAGGTATCTACAAATCGCAGTAAACTGACATTAAAAAGGATGAGCAGCAATATGAGTTTGCAGATCGTCCCCATACCTGCAGAGAGAGAACGTGGCTCAAGTGACAAAAGCTTAAAGCCAAACTTTGACAATTTTAGAGCTGATAAACAGGTGTTGTCCAGCTGTTTACAAATAAACACCAGTGACACGGACCTTTTGATGGATCAGCCAGAGGTTAACAATGGACAAATCCCAGAGAGCACAAAACATGGTACTGGCCAAGCCCTGACTCTCATTACGTCTCTGTCTGCTCAGCACATCTGTAGAGAATCAACCAATGTCAAACCCCTGGAAATGGTGGGTTTGCTTGTTTTGCTGATATAAGAGGCATACTATGGAATTTATTAGGTCAGCAGTTCTCAACAATGGGGCCCACTAGGGCCCTCAAACTTCCACAGGAGCTGCAGGATGACTAATATGATGATTAATATTTAATTATTAAAGTAGTAGAAATTAGGGTTGCAAACAGGTGGAAAATGTGTGGAAACTTTCCAAAAAATTCCCAGAAAATTCCCCCCCAAAAAAATCCTGGAAAGTTTCCCAAAATTCCACTTTTTGCAACCCTAGTGTAAATTAAAATACTAAAAATAAAAACAACGAAATGTAAATGGGAATTAAATCATATTTCTCATTGCTTTCCCTTAATATCTATTGTTTTTGTTGAGGAACATACAGTTCTGGAATACAGAGCATAACTTGTATATTATCAAGATTAATTGTGGGTAATTAATTTCATATTTTAAATTTGAATATTGTTTTGGACAGCTGTGCCTTTGAGTCAAAAAGGTTGAAAACTATTGGGTTAGATGGTAATGTTCACCTTCTTGACATTTAGATCAAATAATTCAACAGTATTCATAAAAACATATTTATATATGGTAATATTTAATTTATATTGCTGATTGTTTTGTGGAAGTGTAGTAGAATAATTCGTTTGCTCGGTCTTTTGTCTGTTTTCCTTTTCCCTCAGAAATCTGGCTGGGGAAATGAATTTGGCACTGAAATCAGCAGTGAGTTGTTGGAAGAGATTCAGATGCTTAATTTGCAGTTTCCCATCCACACATTTTTCACTCTTCTCCTGAGGAAGAGAACTGCACCTGAAGAGGATGTTTCTGCTTGGGGTAGGAAAATAAACATGTTGTTAGCAACAAACAGCTGTTCTTAACTTACCTCTCAATATTTTAAAGAGAAGGCAACAGATCTAGCTCTTTATGTTGTACTAACAGTGGGTATAAAAATCCATACGCTTAGATATGTGTTTTTATTGTTATTATCATGCTGAAAGTTAAATTTACCTTAATCATTAGATTTTTAATGGAGCCCTTGCATGTTTTGTGTCAGAATGTCTTGACACTATCCATGCATTCTGTCTTGACTGCTGGTTCAGACCATAAAATATTTTGCCACAAAATTTGTCTTAAAATGTATTTCTTTTTTTTTAACATTTAAACTTAGACCACATTATTAGATTACCTTTTGACTTGAATATACATAAATAACAGTTTTATTTTTTTTTTTGTGTGTGCATTTATTTAATAACCACATATACCAATTTTTTGTCACTGGTGTTACCTACTTTATTAAATGTTTTTATAAAATATTTTTTTTTTCAGCATATGTAGAATAATGATAACGCAACAAATAAGGAGATTGTTTTGTTTATTTTAATTAGGTTTGTTAAAAGTGTAATTGAATGATGTTAGTTCATTTGTGCAATTTGCTAAATGAATAAAAATATTTGAAATATCAGAATTCAATGGATGTAAAATTATCAAGTCACATGCGACATTTTAATTAATGTGACAGAAAAAAAAAACAATGAATCACTAGACCAAAGTCGCTGTTTCTCAGCTGCACTCAATTTAGTCATACCTGACCAAAGGAGGATTAACAATGATAAAAAAAAAGTCAGTATCTGAAATCTTAGTGCTATTTTATGCAAAATAACTAAATTAATAGCTTTGAATAACTGGAGTCACTGGAGTTACTTACCTTCGCTGGTGTTACCCATAAGAAAGGTGGCAGTACCACCAGTGACAATTTTCATGAAAAATGCATTTTACAAAATGGCTGCTGCAAGGCATCAAACCACATGTTGTCAATTATGGTATACTCACCAAATTAAGTAGTTTAATCTGTTTGTATTCTAGTTTTTTACAATTCCATAACAATAAAGTAGATCATACAAGTGAGTTAAGCTAAAAGCTTCTTAAGAAATCATAATTTCTGATAACTGAAAAGAGAAAGTGGACTTATCATGGGCCTCTCTTAGATTTTCAGGAAATAGGATAAAGGAAGTCAAGTGATGTCATCAGTGTGATTTTTGTTAAACGGTAACACCAGTGACACAACTCCAGGGGACCACCACTATTTTAATTATTTATTTTATAATAAATATTTGGAATTTAGTTTAGACATTTTTTTAATGTCATTTACATCATATATTTGATAGTTAGTTATAAATACATTATTTTATTTTAAATGGTAGAAAAAAACAATTTTTGCCCTCAAAATAAATATGGAGACGAGCAGTTCTGTGGTGCTTGGAATTGTTTATAATTAATTAAAAATAAATATCACCACATTGATGGCTCAAGAAGATGTAATTGTTCAAATAGCATATTGTTTCATTTTAAAATATGAAGAAATTGTAAAATAAAGTGTTATTCAAGTGTAATATCTCTGTAAAGGCTAGGGACAAAAAATTTTACATTTCCATAGAATGACCCAGTAGTTTACATCTGTCCAACCCATAGCCAAGTCATATGAAGAATAAAAGATATTGTTGTCACATGTAGCAAGGGATCAGCAGTGGTGTATAAAGTATGTGAAAGCCATACTTAAATAAAAGTACAGATATCTTACCAGAAAATGACTTGAAATTGAAGTCACCGTTTAGAATATTACTTGAGTGAAAATCTTAAAGTATGTGATATTTATTGTACTTAAGTACGAAAAGTATTTTTAAAATCTTAAACATACTTTTGTGTTGAAATATTGAAAGTAAAAGTGTCAGTAAATGCAAACTGGAAAAGAAGCAAATAAATATATCTAAAATGTTCATACACAGCTTGAGTAGCAAGATTGTGTTCAGTTTGAACTCTTTCTTCCATTTTTTTATTTTTGGGTAAGCACTTCATCTGGTACTTAGTGTCTTTCATTCCAACATTAGAAAACATTTCTGGAATCTGCATATGAAATAGCATTCACATGTATTTACAGTTTAATGTATCTCAGCGGGGACATGGATGCATTTAAACTGCAGTTACAAATGCATAAATAGGTCTAATGTTTTGTTTTTAACAAAAAAACTTTAAATACTGATATTTGAAATAATTTAAGACATAAAACAATTGTTGAAATGTGAAATTAAAACCACCAGTAGGTGGCAGCAAGTGACTGTTAATGAGTGAGTCATTGATATTCAACTGATTCATTCAAACAGCTAATTCATTCAGGAACAAAGGATTGTGAATCACTGAATCATTTTTATTAACCGTTTCGTTCAAAAAGCTGATTCATTCAATAGGTAAACACCGCCCATTGCTCAGAGACGTAAAACAGTGCTGTGATCTTTGTTTGGAACTATTTTCATTGGCAAAATTGAGCAAAAACAAGCAATATTATGTCTAAAATGTAAGTCACTTATTGCATGAGCAAAGGTGTTTTTAGGAGCTCTAATTTGCAAGCGCCAGACCACTGATTCATCAAACCTGCTTTCCTGCAGTCTGTGTTCTTCTGATTTCGACTATTTTGTAGTAAGTAACAAATATGCTTCCGGGAGGTGGAGTAAAAGTCAAATTTGGCTGAAATATAAAAACTCAAAGTACAGATACTCCCAAAAATACTTGCGTACTGTAACAAAGTATTAAAACATCATGCTGCTGCTGGTTTCTTATGGTGAAAAAAAAAAAACCCCACACAAATCTGTTGAATGCTGGTTTAAAATATAGTAATCAAACTAAAACTAGGACTAATTAAAAGCACAAGTTATTGATTTAATGTGAACCTGTCAGGATGTGGGACATGTGTGTGTGTGTGTGTGTGTGTGTGTGTGTTTTTTTTTTTTTTTTTTTTTTTTATAACTTTTGTAAAAGTATTTTTTTTCCATGTTGGACTTTGTCTGCCATTAATTTTCAGAAGCAGATAAAACCGATGATTCCAAGCATCTTTCAGCTTCTGTCCAGAGAAAGAGAAAACAACAGTCGGAAGAGCAGATGTGTGACAGGACATGCAAACGTCACAGGACAAACAAAGGCTGTATTTCTGCCGAAAAGTTAGATTTTGAACAATTTTCAGATGGTTTGGCCAACTCTCATGCAAAGTACACAAACAGACTGAGCAGAACAAAACGCAGACAGCAACAAACTACGTTCTGTGCTGTAGTAACTGAACCAGAGGAGAATAAATCTGTTCATCAGGACGCATGGCCTAGTCGTCTACGAAGAGAGGATGTTCTCTGGACGGATAAATATCAGCCTCAACAATCTAGTGAAGTCATTGGCAACTCCGAATCAGTAGGGCAACTACACAGGTGAAATGTCACTGCATTAATGTCAGTTGGCTGTTGCAGCCTGATAACTCAGGGAATGGTCAACCCACAAATATGTCTATTCTAGACATTCTAACGTTTTCTAAAACAGCTGTTCTAAACCAGGGATTGGGCTCACTAGCAGCAGTCAGTGATATTCAGAGAATAAATATATAGAAATTGTTACTGAATATGTGTATATTTGTGTATAAATGTATATATTTTTAACCATAATCATTTTTAATCGTCCTAATCATTTTTAAGTAAATGCCTTGAAGATTCATGTAAATTCATTGGTTAAAAAGAATGGAAGAACATTCACCTCTTAAAACTTATAAACAATTTTACTTACAATTTGCATTGTATAAAGCGCTATATATAAATAAAGGTGACTTGCTACTTAATTTATTCTATATGAACATTCCAATTTCTGTTAATTAAAACATATGTTGTTGTAAGCAATAGGGGCCTTGAAGTCAAAAAAAGGTTGAGAATCTCTGTTGAAGCTTTATAGAATTATGTCACTTAAAATAAAAATTAAGTATTTACACACAATGATAATGGCCAGTTTTTAATATACTAGATAATATTGACATGCGGAAGTCTCTCTTTTTGTTCATTTCTCCAATGGCAGCTGGTTAAAAGAATGGAAAATAAGAGCAGACACTGAGGAGAGGAGAAGACGAAAAGAAGAAAGGAGGATGAAGAAGGAAAATGGTAATGGTAATGAAATTGCCAACATAGAACACATGCAGATATTACAATAACAAAATACAATATAACATGTCAATCTTTTTTTTTTTCTGAAACTGAGAAATGTGTGTAAAATTTCTTTACCTGTAGAGATGTGGGACTGTGGTGATTTTGAAGGTGATACTGTATCCAAAGACAATGAGCAGGAGCTGTGTAACACAATGCTCATGATTGGCCCTTCAGGAGTGGGCAAAACGGCTGCTGTGTATGCCTGTGCACAAGAGCTGGGATTCAAGGTCTCAGTGCAATATGTTCTCTTTATATCAATGCTACATTTATTACAATAAGCAAAATGCTGACTGTCTGTTAAACCAGCCTTTATTGTATCTTACTCTGTTTCACGGTCCATACAGGTGTTCGAGGTGAATAGCTCAGCCCTGCGCTGCGGTCGTCTCATTCTCTCCCAGCTGACAGAAGCAACTCGATCTCATCAGGTGGACATTCATAGAATTAAAACCTTCAAATCTGAAATCATTAACCAAAGCAAAATCAAACCTGATCTACCTTGTGAGTAAACTTTTTAGTTTATATAATATTAATTCTTGGGTTAGTTGACATTTAGCTTGATTCAGACGGTAATTGTTTCTTATGGGAACGTAAGCATTTCAGCATTTACAGGGGTTAGTCTCTCTAATGTGTGTTTTTCTCTCCCACCACCTGTTGACAAACACCAAGGTCTTGTGATAATTGATTTGCAGTCTGAATTCACTTCAGTTTACAAGAAGCAACTGATTCAAAACTCACTGTTTAAATCCTTTTTGATCACTGCTGACTTTTGCACTTCGCCGTAATTTGCATGCATATTTATTACTGAAATGCTGAAAAAGTTTTCACAGGAACAATATTTCATAACTGCTCCACCAACAGCAAGGAAAGAAAGAAATAGAAGAAAGAGAAAAAAAGCACAAACATTTGAAATGAATCATCATTATGGCAGCAACAGGAATACAATCAAATTTTAAAATGTAATATATACAATTATATACATACAAATATAAACCAGAAGCTTTATGAAAACCTTATGTAAATAAGAGGTTGCTCATTTCTGCTAATCTCTAAATTTTTAATCATATCCATCATTTTAAAAGATAAAATTAAAAGAAAACCATTTAATTAGTGTGTCTATTTTCCTATTTATAAACGGGAGATTAAAATAATCAAATAACAAATATTATGTTGTAAAATAGGAATTTTGTTCTTTTTATTCCAAGCAAATGGCATTTTATTTACAGCATGTGAGCAGCACATTACTGGGTTTGTAGCATCACAGAACTTGCTCCTCCACCATGAATAAATCGATACCCGAATCAATAAGTTTTATCAGTAAGGTGCTATGTAAATTAGTTTTTACAGATGTCCACATGAGAATCAGTTAAATTCCGAATAGTGCTATTGTCTTGCACAAAATGCCTACGCTTACATAATTAATATTGTGCACTGAATCTAAATAATTTTAGCACTGACTTTTATCTTTTTTCCACAGGCAAGGAAGGCCATAGGAAGGTTCCTTTATCATTTAAGAAAACTTCAAGTTCTCCTAACATTTCCCGTTTAAGCACTAAACCACAACCAGTAAAACTCACTCGCTTCTTCAAGCTGAGTAGCAGAAAGTCTGTAGGTAAAACCTCTGATGGTCCTGAACATTATATACATGGTAAGTGTACCAGAATAATTCAGTCATGTTTTGTAAGCACTTTAAAAAGCTACTTAAAGTAACAAAGGGCCTGGTCTATAAACACTTATAAATATTATTTTGATAATTCATCACAAATCTAACTCTAACAGCTATTGAACTGAAACCAGATAGACTTGAGAGATCAGTGTCTGGTTTTGAGGACAACAGACAAGATGATCAGGAGTCAACATGCCCTTCTAAAGGTCCTACTTCAGCAGGACAAGGCCAGACAGTCCCCATGTCACTAATACTGTTTGAGGAGGTAAAGAGTGATTCTAGTGATGCTGAATGGATTACATAACACTTCATGATTTAAACCTCTTTTTGACTTGTTCACACATTTTTAACTAGCTGCAAATGTTAAACATGTCCCCCAGGTTGATGTCATTTTCCCTGAAGATGTTGGATTTCTTGCAGCTATTAGGACTTTCATGAGCACAACCAAGAGACCCATAGTTTTGACAACCAATGGTGAGCAGTGCTTTATTGCATAAAATGCACTCAGGCATTTATTTGTTTGTTTAAATGTTGCTTCTTTACAGACCCATCATTTAGAGGAAGACTTAAGGGGCATTTTGAAGAAATCCATTTCCAAACTCCTTCACTGGTGAGAAAAACCAATATATTTGAAAGCAGATATTGGAAACCACTATTCGCCTTTTTATGCCACAGTTGTTGTGCATTTGTTTGAATTAGCTGTTATTCAGTGGCATTGTTATTATTTCACACAATTGCATAGTTATTTGAAGTAATAATATTGTGTATCATTTTAAACTTAGCAAACCATCAGGAGCTATCTGCAGTGTTTGTGTTTGGTGGAGAACGTGAGGACTGATCCAGAGGACGTGGCCTTTTTGCTGTGTCAGAATAAGGGGGATATCAGACAGAGTATTCTCCAGCTTCAACTCTGGGTCTGTAGTGGTGGAGGGAGCACAGAACTACAAATTCTCAAGAACATACTGAAAGTGAGCCAGACTGACATTTATTTACTAAAGCCTTTACTACTATACTATGTTTTCTGCACATTAAATTATAAAGATGCAAATAGTTGTCAGTCACCAAACGTTTTGTTGTTCTGCACAATCATATGATAGACCAATGAAGCGTTTTTCACATGTTGCTGCACTCACAAATCTTATTACCAATATAGAATATTTGATTACAATATCTTGTGCCCATTCCAAGTATCCTTAAAGATGCTGATCTATCTATCTGTATAATTTTTAGGGTGAACTACCTCTTTAAGTGGGTGGATCTTAACATGAATAAGCCTCAAAGTGGACTTTTTGCTGATAGTCTCGCAGAGCTAGTAAGCCACTTGCTCTGATTCATAAGCAAAAGTTGATGCATTTATTCTGTCTTAAATTACACAGTGTGTATCCTGGACTGAGCTGGAAAATAGCATGTATCTGGAGATCCTGGCAGAGAAAATGGGAGCAGGTCTACTGTACTCAAACATCGAAAGTCTCTTTTCTCCACATTTCTTATCTCAATCCTCTTATCAGCAACAGTCAATAAATTCCAAGACTAAAGAAGAAAAGCCTATCAAAAGCTTGATGTTACAGACCTCCACAAGTGCACATGAGGTTAGACCAGACAAGCTCTCTACTTGCAGAAGAAAAAAACATTTGTCATCTTGTGAGCCAAAAACTTTTTCTTCCCCACATTCAACACCGCATCTCAAACTTTTCTCATTGGGTGAATCTTGTAAGTCCTCGGTCCCTACAAAGCAAACAAAAGATGTCCATGGACAAGATAAATCACTCATGCTGCTTTTTCAGCACATGGTGTGCATAGCAAAGTTTTTTGAAAACATGTCTTTTCTGGATGCTTGTTTACAAAGATCATCTGTCAGAGGAACTGGACTTTGCAAACCAGAACCTCTTGGTTGGATGGGCGCCAAAGTGAAGGACGGCTTATTGGACTTATCAAGAGAGGAGCAGATCGGACAATGTTTTGAGAGTTCATCACAGATATTGTCTATTGTGGAAGGTCTGAGTTTCCATCAGTGTCGGACTGAACTCTCTGGGATCTGGATGGAAGCTGAAAGACTGAAGTTGTCTTCAGAGAGATGGGAAGAGATGATTGGTGCCCTGTCTCTGCCATCTGACAAAAAAAACCTCAGAATGTGTCGATGCGAATTCTGTGAACCTAGGTGTGTATATTAAAATAATATTAAGAGTTTACAAGAAGCTTTAATTTAACCTGTGTGTATGTTGTGTATACTAATATTTTTGTGGTATCTGATTCTGACTTATTTTACAGTGGTGCACAGAAGCGCAATGAGATTGTATCTAATCTGATCTCCAGCAAAAAGTTCTATTGTCATAGTAATAAACATGTTCTCTCCATGGACTACCTGCCTACTCTGCGCTCAATTTGTAGATCTGAGAGAGTTAAGGAACAGCACTCCTTAAGGTATTTTGAAAAGAAATTTCTAATGCTTCATAAAAAAAAAAAATATATATATATATATATATATATATATATATATATATATATATATGTGTAATTCTTTAATTTGATTTGTTAAATGTATTTAATGTGATTTAAACACTTTTTTTCTTTTTCTTTTTTTGCTCTTTTTTTTTTTTTTTTTGTCTGTCACTTTCAGACATTCACACTATCTCACAAGCCTTCACCTGCCTAAAAGCTTGCTGGAACTTATGGCCTTGGATTTTCCTTGATGTGAGACTGACATGCTGCTCTAGAAAATCCTTCATGACTTCTAAACTGTTTACTGTATTGTGACATGAGTTTGACTTGTGTTTGTAGATGGTCAAAGAAATGTATTTGTCTGATAGGTCATTTATTCTTGGCTAATAAAGAAAATATATATTTTTCTAATTAGGAACTTTCACTAGTACCTTAAATTAGCATTATGTCTGAATGTCATTCATATTATACATTAAATTCCAATCCAAGTGTCATCTGCAGGGTTTCCACGGGGCATGGAATTTCTGGAATATCATGGAATTTTAAATTGATTTTTTTTTTGTCCAAGTCATGGAATATCAGGAATTTTTTTTGTTAATGCGTTTTGCATTGTAAGGGTTAGGCTGTTTTTCAGCGCCATTTTTATTTCCTTCCTGCTCGTCAACTGGCAATCACTTGGGTTACAAAAAGACCACTTCTGGTGTTAAAAGTAAACGATAGAAAACCAAAAACTAAATGTGAAGAAATTGAAAGGCTGAATGATGAACTTGATGGCAAACAAAAATCCTTCAGAGCATTTAACCCCTGAAAGCATACAAAACATTAAAGTGCATTTAACAGGTAAAAGCAAAAAAATAAATAAATGCACGTGTGTGTGTGTTTCGTAGTGAAAATGTCTGTGAACAGGTAAATAAAGCTTGAAAATGGATGGATCCGTTCATTATAGGTCATGGAAAATTAGCTTTTTAGTCAGTGGAAGTCAAGGAATTTTACATTTTGGGAACCCTGCATCTGTGAACAAATGCCACTAGGGCTTTTCTCTGAATTTACTTTTAGAAACACTTAATTAGTTTTAACTGCTCTCAAGGTCATTTTGGGGGATGTTTTTATCAGTTCTTCTTAATGGGATAGTTTACCCAAGTGATACTTGCAAAACTTATACTACAGTTATATATCAGTACAACTTTTCAAATGTGTATTATATAATTTTCATACCAAGCCAACGGCAATTGATTATCCACATTCTACTTTTTTTGTTTAACAGAACACAAAAACTCATACAAGTTTGGAACAATTTGAGGGAGAGTAAATGATGACAATTTTCATTTTTTGGGTGAACCGCCCCCCTTTAATATTGCTATAATATGTATAATACAGTGTTTCTGTAGTTTTTATTTAACCTTTACATTTATAAAGTTTCTCAATGCTGACATAAATTACAAAAGCAACATAAATTACCTTTAATATGAAGTCTTTATTTCAGAGTAAGCATCGCATACTATTTTACTTAGTGGTAGGGACAAGTAGCTCCAACGTCCAACAAATAAATAGTCATCCAGTAGCAACTCACTCCCGCAGGAGTTCAAAAAATGCAACAGCTTGCAGAAGAGCGTCACATAGCTCTTCCCCTTTGTTCCTACTGCTTATCTGAAAGGAGTTTCTGTGCTTTATCACCAAGTCATGAGGAAAAAGAACACGTGGGTTTTGCTTCATCACTGACTCTGTCATCATCTTCTTCACTGTCTGAGCTCCACTTGTCCGACAATCTCCCACTATTAGGTTAAAATGGCGACCGACAGCTGTGCGCATCATGTTTAGGACTTTCAGGGGGCTTCCTGGTTCCTTCGCTGGAGTGAGTAAAGCAAAAAGCATGGCCTCTACTGTCCGGAGATGGACCAAGACTGGATAAAGAGAAGTATTCTGGGTAGAGATGCTTGGCTTCTCCACCAAAAAAAAGTCGGCAGGAGGGAAGCTTGAAATAACAGTAGAGATCTGGGGTTGACAAAAAATATATAAATTACAATTCACTTTCAAAGAGGTCAAATTCACATTTTCAAATAAGGTGCATTAAAGGATTAGTTCACTTCCAGAACAAAAATTTACAGAGAATTTACTTACCCCTTTGTCATCCAAGATGTTCATGTCTTACTTTCTTCAGTTGTAAAGAAATATTTCATTGAGAAAAACATTTCAGGAATTTTCTCCATATAGTGGACTTCTATGGTGCCTGCAAGTTTGAACTTCCAAAATGCAGTTTAAATGCAACTTCAAAGGTCTCTAAACTTTAGCGAAACAATCGTTTTCTTAAAAAAAAAAAAAGAAAAATACAATTTATACACGTGAACGTGCAAAGGAGGTCAAATGTAGGCCAATTTTGAAGTTGTAGGAGAAAATGAGATGGGAGTTTTTTGACATACAGGTGCATCGCAGAGCTAGACAAGACAAGCATTTGAGGTTAAAACGTATATAAATTGTAAAAAAAAAAAAAAAAAACTTTTAGAAAATTACACAGTTTCACTAGATAAGACCCTTCTTCCTTGGCTGGGATCGTTTAGAGCCCTTTGAAGCTGCATTTAAACTGCATTTTGGAAGCTCAAACTCGCTGGCACTATAGAAGTCCACAAATTCCTTAAATGTTTTCCTCAAAAAACAAATTCTTTACAGCTGAAGAAAGAAAAAAAAGGAACATCTAGGGTGACAAGGGGGTGAGTAAATTATCTTACTTTTTTTTTTCTGGAAGTGAACTACTCCTTTAATCTCTATATAGAAGGTAAACCAGCAACACCTGATAGGAGAGCTTAAACAGCTAAAACATTCCTCAAAATATATTCTATTGTGTTCTACAGAACAAAGAAATGCATACAGATCTGGAACAGCATGAGGGGGTTGTAAATTTCTTTTAAAGAATTTTTATTTTTTGAGGAACACTGCCTTAAGTCAACATGAAATCGGCGGCGATAGCCGTGTGGTTAGCGCGCCGTTGCGCTCCGGGCGTCCCGTGTTCGAATCCCGACTCGAGGACCTTTTCCGATCCCGCCCCCTATCTCTCTCCCACTTCGCTTCATGTCCTATCTGACCTATCATAATAAAAGCAAAAAGGCCAAAAAATAAATCTTTAAAAAAAAAGTCAACATGAAATGAAAATTCACAAATAGGCCTATATTTACTAAAAGCATGTTATTGATTTTACTGTGAACGATTCATCTATACGTTTCATTTTTAAACATTTTTTTTACCTAATAATTTTAAATCAAAATGCCATTACTGGATATTCAATCAGACTTCCCTCAATCATTTTTTGCCAAATTTGCATTCAGATCCCCCTCCATCTAATCAACAACCAATGCACAGAACTGCACTACATTTTTTTCTTTACGATAATTTCTTTCATTTGGATGTAGATCATCGCTGCTTCCGTTACATTACTTTGAGTTCTTCAGTCCACAAGGGTTGCTGGTTTACTTTATTAAAAGAATATGCAAAAATTTGAATATGAATATAAACATCAATACTGCGGAATCTCAAATAAATGAATGTCAAAAAACAGTTTAGTAACTCACATCTTCCAAATAATCGGATGCCATGTACGTTCCATTCATAAAACTCTTGCATTCTGCTTGCTGCCAGTCTAAGACAGTTCTTGCATGATCCATGTGTGTCCATGCAATTTTATTAGTACCACAAACAATGGACACGATAGATCTTGCATCCTGCAAGACATTCAAGAATAAAACTTAGCACAAACTCCTCATTCACAAAAGCTATTAAATGTAGTGGTTTAGCCAGATTTGCCTTACCTCCAACAGAGCTCGGTCAACTTCAGGTCTTATAAATTTAGCCAGATGGACTTTTCCCTTTTTCCTCTCCTTCTTTTCAGCTGGTTTAAGGATGGAGTCAAAGACTATGACAGCACTCTTGTGTTTCAGTAAGGGCACATTCATGACACTCTCCAGACTGTTGAATGGTCCGTGTGTGGTTCTGTATTTGACGATGTTAACAGCTTTCCGTCCTCGCAGCAGTTTGACCTGTTCCAGTTCTGACTCTGTGGCTGTATTGAGGCGCTGGAGGATGACAGCACACTGCTCTGCGGTATAACATGAATCCAGGGGTTTGCCCTTTTCTTGGCATAATTCAGATGTATTCAGGTTGTCAAGCCCAGAGATCATGATTCTGCTCATTCTGCAACAGGTGCAGTGCAAGAATCTAAGCTCATATTCAGGCACGGATCTCGGGGGACGACAGAACACACTGTAGTGTCCTGTAATCAATCAATAATTTAGTCAGAAAATAATCAAACAAACAAGAAAACATGCATCCACATTGTAAGACTAAAAGACTTGCAAAGTTAATCGATGAAACAACAATCAATTTTCAATTTCAGCTATTAAGCAGATCCACAGAAGGCAATACTGTAATTATTCATCTCAATTTGGTTAAAGTTTTTGATCTCATTCTATAGTGTCTGTAGAGTTAGATCTTAATCCCAATTAAGAAACTTAATTCAGCAAACTCTAATAAATATAAATAAATACACAGATTCGATTAAAAAACTCTGCACTATAGATAACTTTAAACTTTTAATTAAATTAGTGCAAATGATCGTGCAACTGATCATACAAGATTTAGGTCTATTGATGTTGGAAGATACTTTATATATAGTCCTTCTGATTGACAACGCATGGGCTAGCTATAATTGAATTTCATACCTAATATCTTTACAAGTGTTATTATTTATTACCTTTGAGGAAGATGAAAGACAGGAAGCGTTTTGCGATCCACATGTTTGATTGCCACAGTTATGTGTTTTTGTTATATATGAATGTGCCCCATGCATTTCCCTGACAAGTCCAACGTTAAGGACTCGTGGGGAAACACGACCTGTGTGACTTTGGTTCCGAATACGAATAGACGCTTCGCATAAGAAAATAAAGCGTTTCGTGGACTTTCAGTTTCGATTCCGAAAAACATCTTGACGTCATGTCGCTATTATACGAGGATATTGTGAAGTCCGTCGCGAATAATCTTAAATGTTCGATATGTATGGAGATTTTCACAAAGCCAGTTACACTAGTTTGTGGGCATAACTATTGTCAGAAGTGTATTAGTGCATTTTGGGAGCGCGCAAAGAGAGATTGTCCACAATGCCGGACAGATGTTAGCAGTAGTAAACTAGAGATGAATTTCACTCTGAGTGACATACTGGAATTACAGAACCTTGGTGGTCGCGAGAAATGGGAGCAAATTCTGGCAGAAACAGATCAAGCAGATCAAACGCAACACGCTGGGAGTACTATTACAAAAGTGGCAAGTTCCTGGTCTTATTTTATCAGACAGCTTAATAATACAATATAATAATGGACAAGGAGGTAGTTGACTTGAAAAGAGAGGCGTTATCCTGCAGTGTGCCATGCTACCCTTGGTGAAAAAACCAGCTAAAACCAGCCTAGGCTGGTTGGCTGGTTTTAGCTGGTCAACCAGCCTGGTTTTAGCTGGTCATAGCTGGAAGGCAGGCTGGTTTTAGAGGGGTTTTGTCCACTTTTACAGCCTGGCCAGGCTGGTCAGGCTGGTCTTAGCTGGTCAGGCTGGGAAACTACCAGCTAAAACCAGCCTGACCAGACTGGGAGACTAGCTAAAACCAGCCACTTCCAGCTTAAACCAGCTAAGACCAGCCAACCAGCCTAGGCTGGTATTAGCTGTTTTTTTCAGCAGGGTATCTAAAACTATAACAAGACTATAAAAAACTATAACATTATCTAGTAATTGAGAGACTTAATATTTGGAATATTTGTACTTAAAATTCGTCACATCATAGGATATGGTAGGTGGCATTGGGGGAACCTTGGCAGACCAGCCTAAGTTTAATTTACTGGTAATGGTTGATATGTTGATTGGTTTTGGGCACTTTTCAGCTGACCAGCTTGGGAGACTGTCTTTACCCAGCTGAGACCAGAAAACCATCTTAGATTGGTTTAAATAGAGAATTGTTTAATTTTAATAAAAAGTTTTTTGTATTCGTGGTCAGCCAACAAAGAACTAATGTTGATTACTTATGCATACACACACAGGGCACATACACACATATCTGGGGTGCTAACTTTGTGTCTTTTCTAACTTGCTCTTTAGGATAGTTTAATGAAACGTCTGGATTGGTTAAAAGCTGAGATCAAAAAGACAGAAGATTTACTTTCAGCTGAGCTAAATTCAAATCAGGCTTATGAGGTAATAAGTTTAATGCTTAATACTTTTAAATTTGCACATTTGCACTATATGAAAGAAAGTATCTTAAGAAATAATGAGTGAATTTTGAATCAGTCTCAGGATGGGTTAGGCATTTATGATTCCTCGATTGTTCCGATGGATGTTTCCAGTTCGTCATTAGACAGTGATGCTTCAAGTTGTTATGCTGGCAGAAGTTTTAGTCTGACATCAGTGGATCATCAGGAACTACCTTCTCAGTCTGAAGAGGTACAGCACCTATCTGATGATATACTGTAACTGACTTCTAACAATACCTTTTTTTGTGTTTGTTTACATGTGTACAGTTCTCTGTGTGGGCAAACACTATGGGCAATTTATGAAAATATTAATGTGCATTTTCATTTACAAATTATTTAATTCATCAATGGCACTTCAAAATGACAGTAAAGACATTTATAATGTTTTAATAATATCAAAAATATTAAACAGCACTACTAATTTCAACACTGATAATAATTAGAAGTGTTGCTTACCACCAAATCAGTATATTAGAATGGTTTGTGAAAGATCATGACACTGAAGACTGGAGTAATGGTTGCTATAAAAAGGGATTTGAATTCACAGGAATAAATTATATTTATAAAATTATTACAAAGAAATGCAACCTTGCTGAGCACAAAAAAAAAAATATGAAAAAAATTAACATTTGTGAAAACATTTTGATGATTCATTATAAATATGTCAAGTCACCTTTATTTATATAGCACTTCATACAATGCAAATTATTTCAAATGCATATGTGTATACACATGGTTAGTGAATGAAAGCCAGTAATGTTCTGGTGAGATGTCTAGATGAGAGATTTAGAAACAGGAGTGATTTAAGGATCTTGAAAAAAAATTAAATAATGAAGAATTCTGAGAAATAGATTTTTTGAGATTGTTCAATGATATATACTCATGGAAAGGAGCTGATTATTAAAAACACAATATTTCTCAGGAGAGTTCACAGGAGATTGTTGATGAGGCTCCAGAGAATTCAGAATCTCTGTTTGAGGATGCTGATCTTACTCCCAGTGCAGGAGCACAGGATTGCGACAGAGACAGTGCTGAGGGTAATGTTTTATGCTACCATTGATTTTATGCATGCTTGAAAAAAAATGTCTGTTTGGTAATATATTCATGTTCTAATTTAAGTGTCTTTCTCTCCCTCCCAGCTGCACCTCATGCAGAGTTTGTTGAGCTTTCCTTTTCTCCCCAGCTTGGAAACAGGCGGCTGGTTTTTGACACAGAGAGCCACACAGTGGAAACGCAGACAGGGCACCAAGCAAAAACATCACACGGGCGTTTTGATGCCTGTCAGTGGATGGCAAAGCAGAAATTCAGTGAAGGGTGGGTTTACTGGGACGTGGACACCACATTCAGCACTGGATGGGCTGTTGGTGTGGCGTATCCCAGTCTAAAGCGTAACGAGAAGTTGGGAAGAACTTCCTCATCTTGGTGTTTGGAGTGGAGCAGTGGGCAACTGAATGCGTGGCACAATGATATAAAGACCTCTGTTAAGCATAGCAACCCTAATGGAATCAGAGTTATTCTCGACATGGCAAAAGGACAGTTGTCCTTTCAGAGTCTGTGTGATGACCTGCCTGAATTATACAGTTTCCAGGAGGATTTCTCTGGCCCTCTCATACCTGTTTTCTGGCTTTATGGGTTGTCACGCAATGCCTTAAAATTTCCAAGACATTGAGTTCAGGATGACATACATCTGTAGCATTTACAATACTTTATACACTCCATTTTGTTTACAGAATATGTATTCTATTACTATAAAAAGGAATCTTGAATTATAGTTAATTTTTTCATTACATATATGTGTTATCTCATTTGGCGTAATGGTAACCATTTAACCACACAACCATAGGAGTAAAGAATATCCATTTTTGCTATCCTGGTTATTTCTACAATTTTGGATTGTAAAACTGCTAATATTGTTGGCTCATTTATGATGTTTCTTGTTCTTCATTGCATTTTGTGCGGTTAAATAAAACATGTATAAATGAATGCAAATATATTTTGTAAATGCAAATCTATCGTAATCTCAATGGTACAAAAGATAATATATGTAATATTATGATGCATGTAAATTGTGATTTTCAACTAATTCTATACTAATTTAAAACTAAAGAATCTTGCGTTTTCTTTTTAGATTTGCATAGTTTGTCCCTCAGTGAGATCCGTAGGCATGTTGGAGGTCAGAGGGAGGTGTGTGCCACACATCTACATCAGTACACAGCCGCTGAGTGTCTCCATCCTTGACTCCATCAGTACCAATAGATGCCGATGCTTATATCATCTGGAGAACGTCGTATCCCATGATTTTAACGAAAACCTTCTAGTCAGTTTGTTCATAATGTCTTAGTGTCTGGATTGGTGTGCATTGCTGTGGACGTATGTAAAATCCTGACGATTGTAATAGGGTCAATCTGACTTCACAAGAGGAAAATATGAGAAAAGACGTGAGGATTCTGTTGGTTGGAGAACGTAAGTCTTTTATTGATGACACGGTTTCCTTGTTCAATGTTACGAAACGACCATACCCTTAAAATATTTGAACCCTAAAATTAAACATTTACTCTCCTCCACTGAAATATTGATCTTATACACGATAAAAATGTTTGAAATGGTTTTATTCTAATATTATATAAAATCGCTATCATGTCTTTTGACAAGGTTTCCGTATTGTCACTGCAATTTGAGATTTTTTGAACCTGCCCTTTTTGTAATTACAGCGCATGATTTCATAAGATTAACATTGACATAGATGTTTTGTTAGGTTTATTTATGACAATAGGATGAGAGGGATAGTGAACTTCCTACAGTATCTAGTCAGCGTTTCGAGTCACCCGACTGAAGGGGTTCAGTTTGAGCTTAGATGAATTTGTGTTGTGCACAATAATACTGTCTAGGTAGAGCACTCACTACAGAGAATGTTGTCTAAGCAGGCAGCTCAGTATCTTTTGGGAATGATGTCTTGGAAGCCAGTTCGTTAGCTTTACAGAATGTTGTCTAGGCAGGCAGGATTTGCAAAATACAATGTGTGAATAAATAACTTGAGGCTCTTGAAATATTTAAGTTCTGTTGTGGTCCATGGAGACCTGTGCCAAAAAAAAAAAAAAAAAAAAAAAAGATGAAGAGGTTCATCTGTGACAAACAATATTTGTTTAATGCAAAAGGGTTGGTAAATGTTACAGTTTGCCAAACGCAAATGTATTTGCCTATCTAAGCTCTGCAAATATATAAAAAAATATGTCTAATAAAAGGGCCACATGGCTTCAACTTCAGACCTGGTAGCTTATAACATATTACGAAAGGTTTTCCCCACTAAACCATAAATTAAAATTGCTTGAGGAATTGCTTGTGTCTAAATTTTGTTAAGTATTTCAAGGTTAATCAGACTGATGTGTGAAGATAAGGAATCCGTTAATGCTCTTTTATTTGCATTTGTGTAAACAGCCAAAGTGGGGAAGACATCCCTGATTATGACACTGGTCAGTGAGGAGTTCCCGGCTGTGGTATGTATTATTATTGTTAATGTAACAGTTATTATTGTTCTCACTGACTGTATTATTTGCAACAGTACCTGTGCTCTTTTGTCAAATTTGATGTTTTTGTCATAATAGGTTCCTTACAGAGCTGAGGAGATTACTATACCAGCAGATGTCACACCAGAGAGAGTCCCAACTCATATAGTGGACTACTCGGGTATTAAACAAGAAATTAAATAATAGTGGTTAACTATTATAGTTATATGTATGACACAGTGCGAATAAGTGCCTTTTTAATCTACACAACATTTACTCAAAATGTACAAAAAAATACTAATATTTTTTTATTGAATAGGAAATAACAGTGTGTTTAAATATACACAGAAGCTGAACAAACAGATGAACAGCTGTATCAAGAGATATCAAAGGTAAGATTTGCAAAACTATCTATCTATCTATCTATCTATCTGTCTGTCTGTCTGTCTGTCTGTCTGTCTGTCTGTCTGTCTGTCTGTCTGTAAAATTATATTTATTATTATTTTTATTTTCTAAGTGAAATTATATTTGCATTCCTTTTTAGGCCAATGTTATATGTATAGTCTACTCCGTGAACAATAAGAAGTCCATTGAGAAGGTGAGAGAACTTGATCATACAACCCATTTTTCATGCAGTAAGGTAGAATAACTTCTTGACATATTTATAATGAATCCTTGATTTTCAAATCTGATTGATTATACAATATACTAAATGCTCAAGCTCTTTTGAGTTGGTTAGATTCTAATTGATTGTTATCATTGAAGTTACTGCCCTATTAGAATTAGGCATTTTTTATAGCATTCAGATTTAGTAAATTATTTTTTTGTCAGGTGACAAGTCATTGGATTCCTTTGATAAATGAGAGAACAGACAAAGACAGCAGGTGAGTAACTGCAGGTATTTGTGGTTCAGTGTGCTGCATTAGATTTTTTGTGTGTCTTTCTGACAAATACACACGTTACATGTTCTTCTTTGAAAGTAGATTATATTTTATGGGGCATATCATATATCATCAGAATCAGAAAGTGCTTTATTGCCAAGTGTGTTTACACACTAAAGGAATTTGAAATGTCTTGGTGACAGGAGCTTCCAGTGCAAAGAAAAAGTACAGACATAGTGCAGATATATATAGACATACATATAATAAAAATAAATATAACACTAATAATAAAGAGAAGAGACAATACATTAAAAATAATAATAACAACAACTAGCAATAAACGTACAGAGAAAAATACAGAAAAAAGATTCACACTGTGCACATATGCTATTTAAAGACTAAACAGTGTTTAGAAGTTCTTTACAGATGTGCAGTCCTGTTATGTATTGTTCAGGTGAAATATGGTCTGAGGGAAAAAGCTGTTGTGTCTGGCTGTTTCGGTGCACAGTGCTATGAAAACATACTGTAACTTTTAGAACCTGAAACATTCCTTGTCCAACTAGAGATTTTTTTTTTTTTTTTTAAAGTGGGCATGCTTACATGTCAGTAATACCTCTTGGATGATGATCAGCCACCCAATTTAATTCATAAAAAAAGTGTACATTTTTTTACTAAATTCTGAGTAATTACCTTGTAAAACGAACCTTTCCAAACACTCTTCTCTGAAATTACAAATTATTTTATATCTCAAATTTCTATCTAAGATCTGAAATTTAATGAAAATGCATTTGCATTTGCTATCAAACTTAAACACAAGTGCCACAAATGAACTATCACAGTTGCCATGCAATTTCAAGATTAAGGGTTTAAAGCAGTCAGTATGTTAATTCCCTGGTATACTAAAAATAGCCAGAAGCTATTTGTGCGATATTTGTGTTCACCTTTCGCTGTGTGTGTTTGTTTAAGGGTTCCTCTGATCCTTGTGGGGAATAAATCTGATCTGGTTGAGCACAGCAGTATGGAGACTGTCCTCCCCATCATGAACAAATACACAGAGATAGAGACCTGTGTAGAGGTATGCCAAACCATGCATATTAATTTATTTGCATACTGAGCAGCTAAATGTCTCTTAACCCCTAACCTCTCCTTTCACCCTCATGTGTTGTCAGTCTGTGTGTTGTGTAGATTCCAATAAAATTAATGAATTCCAAAAGCTTGCCAATCAAAGAAAGAGGCAGCCACTCCCAATAATCTCCACAAATTTAGAAGTATTTTTTTGAGTTTGAAGTGCAGTGTTAATTACAAGATAACGTCAGGGATGTATAAAATTATATATATATATATATATATATATATATATATATATATTATATATAAGAGTATATAAATAGTTTATGATAGTTAAAAAATAGGTATTTGAAGAAACATGATGTGGATTTTGAAGATCTTGATGAAGAAGTTCATTGCCGCATCAGAAATAGTGAGAAAGAACATGGAACATCCTAAACTCAAACCTCTTTTACAGTCAGTACAGATTACTACCTCTAATGTAAATAAACTTTTCTACCTCTTTCTATAGTGTTCAGCCAAGAATCTGAAGAATATTTCAGAGTTGTTTTACTATGCACAGAAGGCTGTCCTTCACCCTACAGGGCCTCTCTACTGTCCAGAGAAGAAAGAGGTGTGCACACCTTTGCATACGACTATCATTTTAATGATATTTGTAAACATACAAAACTTGTATTGTACTGTGGTATTGCAATCTAAAGTTTAACTGTATTTTATTTGGTTTACAGATGAGGTCTGCATGTGTTCGGGCATTGACACGTGTCTTTAAGGTGTCGGATTTGGACAACGATGGCATTCTCAATGATTATGAGCTCACATTTTTTCAGGTGAGATATCTGCTGTGCAAATTTATGTCCTTTTAAGGTGCACAACACAATTTGTGGACATCCACTTCTAATTAATTGGGCTATTTCATAATTAGGGGTGTGTAATATTGGCAAAAAATCTCAATATTTTCTGGGATTTTGTTGATAATAATAATTAGCAATATATAGAGTGTTTTTTTTTTTGTGCTGGCAACTTAGCTGGTTTATGTTCACTGCATACAAGTGATTCCCAATGCTGTTCATCTTCTTTATATTCTGTGCAGTAGTCCAGACATTTACTTTTCCACTACAAGATAATATTTGCCCCCTTAAACTGACTTCCAGATGGGTTTTTATCTTTATAACAGCAATTTAGTATAACCTTATTTGCTGCTCTTTTATGTCAAATTCTTGTATTTAATCAATCAATTAGATACTGTTACAAATCAGATGAAATTGGTATCAACCAAATTTATCTTTACACTGCAGAAGTGTCACAAAAGCTGCATTTGAAGTAGAGTCTTAAGCTGAGAGGTGATTTTAATACATTCACAAAGCATTTACAATTTGCATAAATAATGCTATTGAATTAGTTTTTTTATTCTTTAAAAAATAGTAATGAAATTATTGGGGGAGAAAATGCAAATGGTCAGTAGGTGGTGGCAAGTCACATTCTTCATGAGCTGAGTCGTATTCATTAAGTAACAATGCACTGTTGTTTGCTGCTCTGAGAAGCAAAAGAGTTCTGCTGTGGTTTTGTTTGGAGATTTTCCTTGACATAAAGCAAAAACAGATCATGTATTAATATATAACACAGAGCACATCAAATATGGTAAACGGAAGGTCAGGTGTGCTTTATTTAAACACAAGAACAACCCTTTATTCTTTGTTTTGGTTTTTAAAGATGAATGAATGTCTTACGGGTTTTGATCAACATGAGGTTGGTGACTGTGGGTAACACAGTTTTCCTTTTTAGATCAACTTTCCATGTAAATTAATTCATAAGATTATGGTTTAACTTAATTTAAACAGGATTTCAAGTTCAAATTGTTTTCTTTAAGGTTTGGGTAAGATTAGGCACTGTGTATTCAATGTCATTATCTGATTCTTATTTGTAGAGAACTTGTTTCAACACCCCACTAGCCCCACAGGCCCTGGAGGATGTAAAAAATGTTGTAAGAAAAAACCTGACAGATGGCGTGTGTGATAATGGGCTCACTCTCAAAGGTAAGGCTGCATTTGTGAAGTTTAACATGTGCAGGTCTTGAGCTCTAGATCTTAATCCAGGTGCGGTGGTTCCCAAGAACTGCAAATTTTGAATTTCTCCCTTAATTAAAGGAGTAGTTCACTTCCAGAACTAAAATTTACAGATAATGCACTCACCCCGTTGTCATCCAAGCTGTTTATGTATTTCTTTCGTCAGTTGTAAAGAAATGAGGAAAACATTTCAGGAATTATTTCCATATAGTGGACTTCTATGGTGCTTCCAAAATGCTGTTTCAATGCAGCTCTAAACGACCCCAGCCAAGGAATAAGGGTCTTATCTAGCACTCTGTGCATTCCGGTTCAATACAGTTAGGGTATGTTGAAAAACTTCCATCTCATTTCCCCTCTAACTTCAAAATCATCCTACATTGCTGCAGAAGTACCGACCCAGTGTTTACAAAGTGAACGTGCAAAGAAGTTCAATGACAGATTGTAAATGACAGATTGTTTCGCTTCACTTCTGGAAGTGAACTACTCCTTGAAGACACCTTATTTGTATCATCAATTCATTAATGAAGACTCCAAAATCTGAACTTGGTAAAAAGGCAATGGTTCTGCTGTCAGTTGTCCTTGTCATCTAGGCCAGGTAAATGACCCAAACTGTGAAAAGGTTTGTCAGTCAACATGGTGCTATGTTAATTAATGTATTTTTTAATACAGGTTTCCTCTTCCTACATACTCTCTTCATCCAAAGAGGAAGGCATGAGACCACGTGGGCTGTACTGCGGAGGTTTGGATATGATGACGATCTTGAGCTGCATCAGGACTACCTGTTTCCCCCGTGAGAACAACCACTTCTAATCAATCAATTATTTAACTATTCACATTGTCTATTCATGTGTTGAAGCATCTTTCACCTTTTATTTCTAAGTTAAGTTCTATTAATTTGGCTTTTCTGAAGAGACATCAGTAAATCTTTTGTTGGTTAAAACATGATGTAGTTTTACATTTCTTAGGAAAAGAAATCGCATTTCTCTTGAAATGCAATTTATTATTTACTTGAGATATTATTTTTTTTAACTTAGTTGTAATGTTTTGTGTGTGTGTGTGTGTGTGTGTGTGTGTGTGTGTGTGTGTGTGTGTGTGTGTGTGTGTGTGTGTGTTTGTGTTTGTGGATTGACAGTTCACTTAGAGTAATTAAGAACAGGCTTGAACTCTCTTAACCCCTAACTTTCTTAATCTTCTTAGATTGCTCCCCATTTGAGACTTTGTGGAAATCCCAATTTAATCCAACTATGCTAATCTGCTAATCTTGCAGGTATTGACATCTGACTCAATGTTTAAATTTTTACAGGTTAAAAATACCACCAGACTGCACCCCAGAGCTCAATCACAATGCTTACCTGTTCCTACAGAGTGTTTTTGACAAACATGATAAGGTAAGAGTGTTTGCCTCAGGCATGACTAATATGACTAACAAATGTTTATCAGAATCCAATTAGACAGGCAAGAAAGTTCATATTTTATTAAAATAATTACGGTTATTCTTTTGTACCTGGCTAAAATATTAATAAATGAAATAGCCCATTTTATTGAAAGGTTTAGATAAAAATGTAAAATTATTACATTTTCTGGATGTTGGTTTTATCTTTATCTTTATCGTTTATACTGAAGCTTGTTTTTATCTACTTTAGGACAGAGACTGTGCATTGTCCCCTGAAGAGCTTATGGATCTATTCAATGTTTTTCCCTACATCCCCTGGGGACTGGATGTGAACAGTACAGTCTGCACTAATGACCAGGGCTGGATCACATACCAAGGCTATCTCTCTCAGTGGACGTGTGTATAAAACATTCCAGATGTTTCAGTACAAGAATTATAGTCATCCCTAGTGAAGTAAATGTGGTGGACATAGTTATGAAATAGTTTTCAGCACAGTATAGAAATGATTTATAAGTTTATCAATTATCAATGTTTTTTTTTTTTGAAGGTTAACAACTTACCTGGATGTCCAGAGATGTCTGGAATATCTTGGTTATCTTGGTTACTCTATCATTGCTGAGCAGGAATCTCAGGCATCTGCTATAATTGGTAAGACATATATTTGGTATATAACATACATAAACATATACCTCTATAATTACTACTTCTGAGTAGTTTTGAAAATTAGAGCATGCAAAAATTCAACTTTTAAGCATTTTTAAGACTTTTTTTAAGACATTTGTTAAATTACCACTTATATACAGTTGAAGTCAAAAGTTTACATATACCTTGCAGAATCTTCAAAATGTTAATTATTTTACCAAAATAAGAGGGATTATACAAAATGGATGCTATTTTTTTATTTAGTACTGACCCGAATAAGATATTTCACATAAAAGATGTGTCGTTGAATCGTTGAATTTATAAAAATTACTCCATTCAAAAGTATGCATACACTTGATTTTTAACACTGTGTTGTTACCTGAATGATCCACAGCTGTGTTTTTGTTTAGTCATAGTTGTTCATGAGTCCCTTGTTTGTCCTGAACAGTTAAACTGCCGTTGTTCTTCTGAATAATCCTTCAGGTCTCACAAATTCTTTAGTTTTTCCTGCATGTTTGTGTATTTAAACCCTTTCCAATAATGACTATATAATTTTGAGATGCATCTTTTCACAGGACAACTGAGGGACTCATGTGTAACTATTACAGAAGGTTCAAATGCTCACTGATGCACCAGAAAGAAAAATGATCTGTTAAGAGCTAGGGCTGTAAACTTTTGAACAGAATGAAGATGCGTAAATTTTTCTTGTTTTGCCTAAATATCATATTTTTTCATTTATTGCTGCCCTTCAGAAGCTATAGAAGATACTTACATGTTTCCCAAAAGACAAAATAAAATAAATTTACCCTGATCTTCAAATTTGAGAAGTCTTCACCCCCTGACTCTTAATGCATTGTGTTTCCTTCTGAAGCATCAGTAATGTTTGAACCTTCTGTAATGGTTGCGAATGAGTCCCTCAGTTGTCCTAAGTGTGAAAGATGGATCTCAAAATTGTACAGTCATTGTTGGAAAGGGGTTCGAATACACAAAAATGCTGAAAAATCAAAGAATATGTGGCACCTGAAGGATTTTTTTTGAAGAACAGTGGGCTGTTTAACTCTTCAGGACAAACAAGGCACTCATGAACAACTATCACAAAACAAAAAAAAATAAAAAAATAATAATAATACTGTGTTGTTACCTGAATAATCCACAGCTAAGAATCAAGTGTATGTAAACTTTTGAATAGGGTCATTTTTGTAAATTCAACTATTATTTTCTCTTGTGGACTATATGTAATCATCTTTTATGTGAAATCTTGTTCAGGTCAGTACTAAATAAAAAAGGAAATTGTATGATCCCTCTTATTTTAGTAAAATAATTAACATTTAGCAGATTCTGCAAGTTTATATAAATATATGTATATAAACTTTTGACTTCAACTGTACTTCACAACACAAAACTGTAACATTTTCTTTTCTTTCGTGTATTTCTTCTGTGTTCCACATTTGGAGAAAAAAAAGAGTTTTTGAAATGTTATGAAATTGAATAAATGAATTTTAATCTTAGATTATCTATTTATGGGCCATTGCGCCTTCTTGTGGTTGTTAGAGTAACTGCAGATGCAGAATGCCATTAACTTAAAAATATGATGTATTTTGTTTATAACTCTTTAAGTGCAGTATGAAACATGTGTTCCTAACTGAATGTATTTGCACATGCTAGTGACCCGTGATAAGAAACTCGACCTTCAGAAGAAGCAGACGCAACGGAATGTATTTCGCTGTCATGTGTTTGGTATAACTGGAAGTGGCAAAACTGGTTTCCTGCAGGGCTTCCTTGGCAGAAACCTTGTGGTCAGTAACAAGAAAAAAACACTTTGAGTGAAAACCATAAACCATACATACCCATCAACTTCAGTTAATTGTAGCACTTTATATTTTTTTTATGGAATGAAATAAGCTGTTTAGTTAAGATCTGCTAATGCATTAGGGTGAACAGTTTTTACAAGATTAAATAATATAGATTACTTTTTTCATTTGTAAATATACAATTGTTCAGTGTTAATTCATGTTCATTCATAGTACATTAATGCTAAATTATACAACTTGAAATGTTCAAAATGCATTAGGATTGAAAAATGTTTAATAAATACTTTGAAGGTATAACTTATGTAAAGTATTGCAGAAGCATTTATAAGCCCTTGCGCAGTGTTAGATTTCATCAGAGATAATGTGTGTTTAGAGGAACACCCAAGAACATGATTTTGAAACCAAGGCATTTTACAATCTCGTCTGTGGTATTTCTGATATCATTTGCATTTCATTCATCAAAAGATTTGTTAAAAAGTGTAAAATGCTTATTTCAGATGTGACATTGTCATGATTTCTCTAAGATTTGTATTTACTGTCTGTTCCTTACAGCGTCAGAGGGCCATAAAAGAAGAACACAAATCATATTATGCAATCAGCACTGCACATGTGTATGGACAGGAGAAGTACTTGTTGGTAAATAGTTATTGTCTTACAGGAACTTTTTTTTTCAGTATGGGGAACTATAGTACCTCAAAACTATAGTTCCTCAAACCATTTGCTCTTACATCATGCATTTAAGCAATATGAAGAGTTTAGAGAATGGACCAATATTTATCATGATAGATTCCTGAAAAAAAAAACTGAATCTTTGAAACTTTGTTCTATGTTTTTTTTGTTTTTTCTTCAGCTCCATGAAATCTTTCCAGATTTTGATTTCCTGTCTGAGACCGAACTTTCATGCGACATTGTGTGTCTGATCTATGATGTCAGCAACCCTTGCTCTTTTGAGTACTGTGCAGAAATCTTTAAGGTTTGCTTTTACACTTTAACCTCACTTTTTTGGCTTTACAGAGCAAAAGAGCAAAGCCAATACTATGCTTTCTAATTATAAATACAGAGCAGTTAAACTGCAACAGAACAGATGACTTCACATCCTTGGTCTTATTCCTTTATAACTGTTAACTTTATTTTGCATGATATATTCTGCATAATATCTCATGGTATTAATTGTGTTGTTCTTATGTCATAATAATGATCTAAATGCATTTTTTACTTTATTTACTAGCAATACTTCATGGATAGTAAGACTCCATGTATGTTGATTGCTGCAAAGTCAGACCTGCCAGAAACAAAGCAGCAATACCGTATGACTCCACTGGAATTCTGTCGCAAGCACAAGATGCCACCGCCTCAGTCCTATACCTGTAACACAGCTGCGGCTCCCAGCAAAGACATCTTCATCAAACTCACCACCATGGCTGTATATCCGTAAGTGATCTCTCAATATCCACAATTTAGTTTAAAGGGTATTTTAACACAGGACAGTGGTGTTCCTACAGTTACCTCTGTTTATCAGTTCCTTTTTTAATTTTATTGAGTTTTATGTTATTTTATTAGTTATTTTATTTTATTTGTTATTTTCTCAATTGACCACTCTTGTTTATCTGGCAGAGGTTATTTCCACATACAGATAAAAACAAAACCAATACATGGTTTATGGTTTGTGGTTTACTCAAAATAAATGATTTCCCTAAAACAGAAAACTCCAAACCGTCTGGCTGCAGAGCATCGTATGAGTCAGATGATTTCTGTTCTTCAATTGCAGACTCATCATGAAATTACACTACTGACAGTACATATTCGTTGAAATTCAGTACAGTTTGCAAAATCTCCAAGCATGTGATATAAATCATATTTTCCCCTATTTTTCCTCTCATTGTGTAAGACAAAAAGAGAGCAACAACGACTTCAGTGTGGACAGTAAACACTAGAAAATGTTACACTTGTTTGAAATAACTTGAAGGAATATTCAAATGAACAATGTGTATTTAATTCTTTCACTTCTTCATTTCATGACTTTTCTCTTTTAACTCAGAATTACACTATATTGTATTCTGTTTCCTAGTGACTCATTTCTGCTGTTTGCCTGTATCTTTCTGTGTGTGTTGGCAGCCATGCGCGTCTGCGCTGCATGTGTACCTGTAACAGGTGTACCTTCTGTCTGTGTCAGAACTTCCTCAACTCTGAGCTCGTGCAGACGGTTCGGACCAAACTCTACACTGTCATCTTTAGCAGGTTCTCAGGATGCCTTTATCTTGGTTCATCACCATCACCTCTTTTGCTTTTATCATAATTCATCCTTTTTTTTCTCCATTTATTAAAGGTGCAATGTGTAATATTTAAGATGATCTCTAGACAGAAGTGCAATGTAGTATACATAACTATGTTTTCAGGGGTGTATAAAGACCTTACTTAATGAACCATTATGTTTTTATTACCTTAGAATTATCAGTTTATATCTACATACACCGCGGGTCCCCTCACATGGAAGTCGCCGTATTGTTTCTACAGTAGCCCTAAACGGACAAACTGCTCTACAGATCGCGTTTCATCACTGTTGTTATAGTGGAAAAACACGATGAACAAGTAACTGTAATATTCACAATAACATAGTTTTATTGAATTATTAAGTAAATATAATTCCTTAGTTTACATTTTAAAAGAAACCTCATTACTCTTTGCTGTGTAAAACGACGACATCTTAATCCCGTGTGGGCCACCGTAGCTTCTGTAAAGGGAGGGGTGAGCGGTGGACGGGAGCCGTTGGTTGCAATTCACAACATCACCGCTAGATGCCGCAAAAATCTACACACTGCACCTTTAACTCTTATTCTGATTTGGCAAAGTGCCTCTGGCTTAATTTGCTAATAACCATTTGACCATATAGACTATATGAAAATACATAAGTGGACAGGCCAAGGCAGTAATGTTCTGTGGATTGTCACATCATTTTGTGTTGGGTTGTAGATTTTTGGATGGGTCACCAAGCCTTTTTGGATACTTCAGTCCAGTTTAGTTGTTTAGCACTTTTCACAAACATAAACAGTGAGGCAAATAAGTATTTCATACACTGCCGAAGTTTTCCCACTTACAAAGAATGGAGAGATCTGTAATTTTCATCATAGGTACACCTCAACTGTGAGAGACAGAATCTAAAAAAGAAATCCTGAAAATTATATTGTATGATATTTAAATAATTAATTTCCATTTTATTGTATGAAATGAGTATTTGATACAATAGAAAAATAGAACTTAATATTTGGTACAGAAACCTTTGTTTACAATTACAGTGGTCAGATGTTTCCTGTAGTTCTTGGCCAGGTTTGCACACACTGCAGCATTTTGGCCCATTTTGGTCCATACAGGTCTTCTCCAGATCTTCTCCAGATCTATCAGGTTTTGGGGCTGTTGCTGGGCAACACAGAATTTCAGCTCCCTCCATAGATTTTCTATTGGGTTCAGGTGTGGAGACTGGCTGGGCCACTCCAGGACCTTGAAATGCTTCTTATGAGGCCACTCCTTAGATGCCCTGGCTGTGTGTTTGGGGTTATTGTCATGCTGGAAGACCCAGCTACGACCCATTTTCAATGCTCTTACTGGGGTTGCCCAAAATCTTGCGATACATGGCCCTATCCATCCTCCTCTCAGTACTGTGCAGTCATCTTGTCCCCTTTGCAGAAAAGCACCCCCAAAGCATGATGTTTCCACCCCCATGCTTCACGGTTGGGATGGTGTTCTTAGAATTGTATTAATCCTTCTTTTTTTCTTTTGGAGTTTACACCAAAAAGTTCTATTTTGGTCTCATCTGATCGCATGACCTTCTCCCATGCCTCCTCTGAAGCATCCAGATGGTCTTTGGCAAACTTCAGACGGGCCTGGACATGTGCTGACCTTGCGCGCGCTGCAGGATTTTAATCCAGTGTAGTGTGTTGTAACCGTTGAGACTGTGGTCACAGCTCTCTTCAGGTCATTCACCAGGTCCTCCCATGTAGTTCTAGGCTGATCCCTCACCTTTCTCAGGATTATTGATACTCCACAAGGCGAGATCTTGCATGGAGCCCCAGTCTGAGGGAGATTGACAGTCATCTTGAATTTCTTTCTATTATCTGATAATTGCACCAACAGTTGTTGCCTTCTCACCAAGCTGTTTGCCTATTGTCCTGTAGCCCATCCCAGCCTTGTGCAGGTCTACAATTTTGTCCCTAGTGTCTTTAGAGCTCTTTGGTCTTGCCCATAGTGGAGAGGTTGGAGTCTGATTGATTGAGTGTGTGGACAGGTGTCTTTTATACAGCTAACGGGTTCAAACAAATGCAATTAATACAGGTAATTAGTGGAGAATAGGAGGGTTTCTTAAAGACAAGCTAACAGGTCTGTGAAAGCCAGAATTCTTGCTGGTTGGTAGGCATATAATGTGATTTTCTGTTTTTTTTTTTTATTTAGATTCTGTCTCTCACAGTTGAGGTGTATCTATGATGAACATTACCGATCTCTCCATTCTTTGTAAATGGGAAAACTTGAAAAATCGACAGTGTATCAAATACTTATTTGCCCCACTGCAGGTATAAAGGAGTTATGCAAAGAGTAGTGCCACACAAATCCCCCCAGTGAACAAGTCAAATGATGAGAAAAACTCCCAAAGATATTTAAGTAGATAAGAAAAGTCCTTTGGAGCCTAGAATATAGGGACTTTCAGGCTGGGGAAGCCCACTTTCTCATGCCTTAGACAAACATGTATGCCTGCTTCTAATAAAATAATTAATTAGATATTCAAATAGAAGGAATGCACCCTCTTATTTAACTGGGCGGCAGGTTTAGAGTTAAAGGGTTACTCCACCCCAAAATGAACGTTTTGTCATTAATCACTTACCCCCATGTCCTTTCAAACCCGTAAAAGATTTGTTCGACGCAATTTAAGATATTTTGGATGAAAACCAGGAGGCTTGTCACGTCTTGACAGTGGTATTTACCTGGGAGTCAATGGGACAGTGACAAGCCTCCCGGATGAACGAAGGTTTTACAGGTTTGGAACAACACGGGGGTAACTGACAATTTTTATTTTGGGGTGGAGTAACCCTTTAAGCACGATCCTGCACATTCGTCATGTTTTAATTCATGTCATTCTCATCTGACTTACAACTTGTGACATGCAGCAATTCAGTATTTCATTCTTTTACAAGTTGCAACACAGTGATCTAGTTATTACCATTTTCCTCTTTGTTTCCTCTTCTTAAAGGAACACTCCACTTTTTTTGGAAATAGGCTCATTCTCCAACTCCCCCCGAGTTAATAAGTTGAGTTTTACCGTTTTGAAATCCATTCAGCCGTTCTCCTGTTCTGGCGATATCACTTTTAGCATAGCTTAGCATAGATCATTGAATCCTATTAGACCAATAGCATCACATTCAAAAATGACCAACGAGTTTCAATATTTGTCCTATTTAAAACTTGACTCTTCTGTAGTTATATCGTGTACTAAGACCGGTGGAAATGCAAAGCTTCAAATTTGATTGATAAGATTAGGAACTACACTCCCATTCCGGCGTAATAGTCAAGGAAGTTTGCTGCCGTAATAAGGCTGAAGCAGGAGCAGTAATACCACGCAGCACATGTGCAAATACTAAACTAGCCTGCTTCGGCCATATTACGGCAGCAAACTTCCTTGACTATTACGCCGGAATGGAAGTGTAGTTCCTAATCTTATCAGCCTACAAACTCGCAGCTTTGCATTTCTTTGCAGTTCTTAGTACACGATATAACTACAGAACAGTCAAGTTTTAAATACAACAAATATGGAAACTCGCTGGTCATTTTTGAATGCGATGCTATTGGTCTAATAGGATTCAATGATCTATGCTAAGCTATGCTAAAAGTGATATCGCCAGAACAGGAGAACGGCTGAATGGATTTCAAAACGGTAAAAAATCAACTTATTAACTCGGGGGGAGTTGGAGAATGAGCCTATTTCCAAAAAAAGTGGAGTGTTCCTTTAAGGTTTCTTTGTGTTTTCCATCTGTCATTGCTATTTCCTGACACTGAAATTTGTCATCTTTCTTCATCCTTCATCTAGATTTTGTAATGTTTTAGTGTTGCACATTAACATTTTCTTCATTCCCTTTAAATAACACGTTTGTATATACAGCATTTATTCTCCTGTTTATTTTAATTCATTGGTTTGTCTCTTTTCAGGCATTATTGTCCACTAAACTTGCGTTTTATTTTTATTTTGATGTTTACAACCGAAGTTACTTAACTTTTGATTTACTTTAAGATAGAAAAGCTGTATAGTAAATGGAAGATACTTGACATTTTTATTAATTTCTCTTTTCTTTCTCAGGCATATTACCCATGCTGACCTGAAGAGCTCTATGTTTTGGCTCAGAGTGAGTGTTGGAGCCACAGTTTGTGCTGTGCTTGGCTTTGCCATGTACAGAGCCCTCCTCAGATCTCGATGAGCTAACCACAAAATGTACTTCCTTCATTTCCTATCTGCCCTAGTTATTTTCCATGTACAAGGAAAACCAATAGAAATATTTAGTTTTTAAAAAGAAAGCATAAAGTAACATAGCTGTTATATTTGTATTTCTATCGAATTGTTATAGTATGTACATTCCCAGGTCCTGGGTCTCTATTTAAGGGAAGAAAACTAGAATGGTTTTCTTTAAACATGATGCAAGCAAACTGTAAATATGTAAATGAGAGAGAATATTTATTTGTTACAAAGTGAATAAAAACATTAAAAAGCATTTATATTTAAAGCCAACAAATGCAACACTTTGCTCTCACGTTTGTCTTTAAATCTAGATGGACTGTTTGCAGTCCAAAATCAACCAAGTGTGAGACAAGACAGGAAGCCACATCTTCTGCTTGTGTAAATGTGAAACTGTACAAACACTCAGTCTTCTATCATTTATCTGCATGCTTTAATATTTGAAATGTCTGAACAGAACAATGATGTGAAAGTCTGTCATCTGTTTTTTTCCTTTGTCAGTTTCTGCCTTTTTCCATCTTTTCAATAAACAGGTCCTTCAACAATGTATTTTTGTATAAGCACAACGCTTTAAAAAAAAAAAAAAAAACATTTTTGTATCACATAATACAAAATACTTTGTCTTTTATCATAACTGTTTTGTGCCACAGACAAAAAAAGCAGATACGTTCTCTATAAAAAGGACATAAGCTGACATTCTGTACTTGTAGCATTAAAATGATATGTCTTTAAGTACCATTAACATGGAGGTATAGATGAAAGATGAAAAGACAACTTTAATGCTAACAAACAACTTTTAAAGCTGATGATTCAGAAAGGTTTGAGAGTAAGCTGGAGCATCCTCATGAACTTCTACACTTCAGTGGAGTCACTAACAATCAATACCTTGTTAAATCAATTAACATAAGGGTTTTCTTTGCTGAACAAATGTGCCACAGAGCTGTTTGCTTCCTCCAGTTTTGCAATATCTTTGTGACAGCTTGTGGCTTTTCCTTTGGTGGGCCGCACCCCGGTCATCTCCTCATAAACAGGAACTACAGGCTGTGGCTTTGTGCGGTTCTGCCATTTACACTGCATGAGAGGAAACCGGTAGAAGGGAGGGTTTAACCGAAACACTGAATATGTAGTGGGGAGTAACCATATATAGCCGGAAAGACAGCTACTCTAAACCGCATATAAGATTCCAAATCTCTGTCATGTAAGATTTAAATGCAAATATAAATCAAATTAAAAAAAGTATTCAAATTTCTATAATTGATCTAGAGAACAACTAAGTAACACATGGCACAGGTTACCCCACTTTACCCTAAAAATCTAATTTGAAGCTATAAATAAAATACTTACACAGTAAGCAGTAGCAAGAGTGAAAAGCAGAACACCCAGTAGACATGCAGCTCCAGAGATCACATACAGCAGTTGCAGGTAACTTGAACAATTACAAGGCTCATGAGCTACAACAAAAAAAAGAAACAATAAAATGTATACATTCTATTTCTATACTTTCACATTTTCATTTTAATGTAAGATCTGATAAAGTATTTGTCAAGTAGGTTTCTGTCTAACTTTATCTTATTTTAAATTTCAGTTTCCAGTAGGTATTTATTGTCGTTGCCTACTATAAGCATAGTTAGTTGGTTTCTAGGCTTTGTGCCTACTGCTGTACTAATAGTCACTATACAGCGTTCTTAATCACTTCTATAAATATTGACCATGTGATTTAGGTTAATCCTTTTGTGGTAGCTGCTTCTGAGTAATTTGAGACTTTCGTTGTTTGAGTGCATCTCATAGTACTTAGTTTCATAAACTGGGGTACTAGTAAATTGCAGGTATCTAATGTCTCGATTTAATGGTTTACAAAATGTTAACATAGTGAGAATAAACAGTAACCAATATGTTCTTGTTGAGATGAGGTACTAAATGCACATTGCAGAGTTAGCTAATCAACACCAAATAATTAATTGTCCTACAGCTGCCAAACTGCATGCACACAAAACTTCAATATTTTCTGTTGCAAATGACATGCATCTCTATGATTAAATGCAAGATTAACCTCTTTTGGGCTATTTACTGTGTTTGGAGGTAATATTACCATAGACCAGGGGCCTCATTTATAAAAATTTCTTACGCACTGATTTGATCTTAGAGTGTTCGTACGATCAAATCCACGTCAAAGTACAGATTTATAAAAACCGTCTTTGACGTGGAAAAGTACTTATCTCCACGTCAGATTCCAGCTTGGCGTACGACCGTTTCCTTGTGGTAATGCCTGGTATTGCAGATAGTTCAGCCTCACTATAATTTGATTTCTTGCGCTCCTTTTTACTTGCCATCGTCACAGAGTTTTTGCTTTAGGAATGAGCTCATTTTATATGTTAATTAATTAAGCAGGGGCGTTTCAACGGCGGAACATTCAGCTGCACACAATTCCACGATCATTTGTGATTTATAACCGAATGACTTCGTTTTCTCTGAATCGCTCTTACGATCAAATCAGAAAAGTTCTTAGATAAAATCAAGGATGGTTTTTACGCAAGTCTTTATAAATGAGGCCCCTGGACTATTCTTTTCATGTAAATTCACATTTGAAGTGAAATCAGTAAAGGTTCACCTACAGAAGTCTTCAACATAGATGAAGTACTCCATCTTGCCAGGGACATTCCTATCATATGGAAGATCACCATAGTGGAATTCACAGTGGTACACGTCTGTGTCCTGTCCCTGCAGGTTTGAGATGGACAGATGAACTGTGTGGTTGTCCAACTCATCACGCACAGTGATGCGATTCTTGTCCTCAGATTGATTGATATATGGTGAGCGTCCTTTAGAAAGATACAGCACTGGTCTGTGCTGCAGCAACCTGCGTTTCAGCGTAAAGGCAAATGGTTTTTCTTCTTTTATTGACGATTCACAGGAAATGTCAGTGGATGAATTTCTTACTCTGTGGATATAAACAATTCCCCCATGTGCTGAGGTGAAATGACTTCAAATTAGTCACATTGTCTAGGTAATCACTTGCACTGCAAAGTTACACAGTTTCCTTCAAACTCAACATTACTTTTAATGAGAACAAAGCTCTACTGCAAAGTGTTGTCATTTCTGTATGTAAACTTTAGTTTAACTGCTGACCATTTAATGAAACTACCACAATGTAGTAAGTCTTTAAAAAACTACAACAAAAAGGTTCAGATAGAATGAAATATTAACTTACCAGTTACAGAAGGGGTGATAAGAAACAAGAGCATAACATGAGCATACTTAAAACCTAACATTATTAAAAAGTAAATTAAGTAAGAAGATAGTGACTGGTTAGAAAGCCAGATAGTCTCTGAGAGTAACGAAATGATGTCACATGAAAATGAGGAGCACAGTGTCTTGACTCCACCTTGACAGTTGAAGAGGAAAGGGAAACCAATGTGAAGTGGTTTGTCGATTTCAGTTTCGTCATGGTGAAAAACGTTCAGAGTCATGTTTATATTGTTAAATAAGTCAAAAGTGTAGTAGTATTTAATAATACGGCTACACTGTTGACTATTAACTACAACTTATGCCAAAATAAACTCCCAATTACTGCTTATTACTAGTTAGTAAGGTAGTTGTTACATTTAGGTATTGGGTGGGATGAAGAGAGGCCAATATGTCAAGGTTTTTTGAATTGCTAAAACTCATTTTTTGAAACATCACTTATTTTCTCAAAACCTTAAACACAAATCCAAATGTTCAAACTAAATTCACAGAACCCCTGATTCTTCTGGCAAAATCAAACAATCACTTCAAAACCCAATTAACCTGTACTCAAAATCAAACAAAGCTTTCAAATCATACATGCATACACGATGATTCATTACGAACTACATCAAAAAATAGAGAACACAGTGTAAAAGAAATCACACCAAAGTTTATATATATACAGTCATATGAAAAGGTTAGGACACCCTATTGAATTCCATGGTTTTCTGTATCAGTACATAATAAAAAAAATAGCTGGTCCTTGGCAGTTCTTAAAATTTTGAAAATAAATCCTCAGATAAACATCATCACATGACATATCACACTGTGTCATTGTTTATTTAAGAAAAAATACAGCCAAGAGGAAAACGACATGTGTGACAAGTTAGGACACCCTATGAGTCACTTGCCTGTAGATCCACTTTTAGCAGCAATAACTTGAAGCATTTATTTTCTGTGTGACTTCATCAGTCTCTCACATTGTTCTGGAGGAATTTTGGACCACTTTTCTTTTCAACGTTGCTCCAGTTTATTGAGGTTTGTGAGCATTTGCTTATGCACAGCTCTCACCACAGCATTTGAGTCAGGATGAGCTCTGGACTGGGTGATTATTTTCAGCCATTCTATTGTAGATTTGCTGGTGTGCTTGGCATCATTGTCCTATTGCGTGACCCAATTTTGGCCCAACTTTAGCTGTCGGACAGATGCCCTCACATTTGACTCTAGAACACTTTAATATACAGAGGAGTTCATGGCCGACTCAATGACTGTGAGGTTCCCAGGTCCTCAGGTTTTCACCAAACACACACCTGAAGGCTCCAGACCAGCAAACTGCCAAAGCTTATGCTTTTATAGAGGCACTCATACTTGCTGATGATCAGTTAATCAAAGGTATTTGATTAGCAGTGCTTCACTGTTATTTACCCTCTTAATTCCAGTGTTAACAGTAAGGGTGTCCTAACTTTGTCACACATGGCTTTTCCATTTTGGCTTTATTTTTGTTCAATAAATAATGACACGGTGCAATTTGTCATGTCATGTTGTTCATCATCATGAGTTTTTATTTTCCAAATATTAAGACCAGCCAAGGACCATTTTTTATGATGTCCTGATACGGAAAACCATAGAATTCAATAGGGTGTCCTAACTTTTTCACATGACTGTATATATATACAGTCACGTGAAAATAACCCAAAACATCATCAGATTTTCATGTAAGTCCTGAAAGTAGATAAAGAGAACCCAATAAAACAAGTTAGATAAGAATATGTTCTTTGTCATTTATTTGTTGAGAAAAATGATCCAGTGTTACATATAATTGCAAAAGTCTGATCATGTTTGTGGAAGTGAATCAGGTCACAAACAAAGGAGATTACTGAGGACCTTGGAAAAAGAGTTGATGTTGCTCATTAGGCTAGAAAAGGTTACAAAACCATATTTAAAGAGTTTGGACTCCACAAATCCACAGTCAAGACAGATTGGCCCAGTTTCCCAGACAGGGCTTAGACTAAGCCAGGATTAGACCATAGTTCAATTAGGACATTTAAGTAATTTGTATAAACATGCTTAGAAAAAAACATTACTGGGGTGCATCTTGAGACAAAACAAAGGCACTGATATATTTTAAAATCAATCAGTGCAATTTTATTTCAGTTGAAACAACTCAGACTTACATTTTAGTCTAGGACTAGGCTTAAGCCTTGTCTGCGAAACCGGGCCATTGTGTACAAATGGAGGAAATTCAAGACCAGTTACCTTCCTGAGAAGTGGTTGACCAACAAAGATTTCAAAGTGTAATAGTCTGCAAGGTTGCAAAAGTTCCCAGGGTAACTCTCAAGCAACTAAAGGCCTTTCTCACATTGGCTAATGTTAATGTTCATGAGCCCACCATCAGGAGAACACTGAGCATTCATGGTGTGCATGGCAGAGGTGCAAGAAGAAAGCCAATGTTCTCCAAAAAGAAAATTACTTGCTAAAATCATGTGCACAAGTCAGATGACTTTTGGAGAAAGGTTTAATGGATGGATGAAACCAAAATAGAATTTATTGGTTTAAATGAGAAGCTATTATGTTCAGAGAAAAGAACACACTGCATTCCAGCTTAAGAATCTTATCCCATCTGTGAAACATGGTTTTGGCCAGGACAGCCTGCCATCATTGATTGAATAATCAATTTTAAATTATACCAGCAAATTCTACAGGAAAATGTCTCAAAGGAACGTGAGACATGCATCAAGACAACAACCCCAAGAACACAAGTCATTCTACCAAAGAATTAGGGATGGGAATCGAAAACCGGTTCTTGTTGAGAACCGGTTCCCAGTGTTTCAATTCCATCGAATCGTTTGCAAAATTTGCAAACGATTCCCTTAACGATTCCAGTGGGCACGAATGACGTCATCACGCGCATTGCGTAACTTACGCACGTTGCGTAGCTTACGCTCAGTCAATAAGCATTGGCGCCTAAGCGGAACAAACGCTCAAAAGTCTGGTTGTATTTCACCAAAAAAGACGAAAATAGGGCAACTTGCAATACTTGCAGCGTAGATATTTCCTCAAAGGGAGGAAATACCACTAATGTTTAAAGACGAACAAAGTTTATTTATTTTACTAATTCCATTCAAAAAGTGAAACTTGTATAATGTATACATTCATTCCACACAGACTGATATATTTCAAATCTTTATTTCTTTTAATTTTGATGATTATAACTGACAACTAATGAAATTCAGTATCTCAGAAAATTAGAATATTAATTAAGACCAATACAATGAAATGATTTTTAGAAATCTTGGCCAACTGAAAAGTATGAACATGAAAAGTATGAGCATGTACAGCACTCAATGCTTAGTTGGGGCTCCTTTTGCCTGAATTACTGCAGCAATGCGACGTGGCATGGAGTCAATCAGTCTTTGGCACTGTGTGAAAGTGCGAAGTCCTGTTGGAAAATGAAATCTGCATCTCCATAAAGTTAGTCAGCAGCAGGAAGCAAGAAGTCCTCTAAAACATCATGGTATACAGCTGCGTTGACATTGGACCTCAGAAAACACAGGAAATGCAAAATTTACTTTCATCAGAGAACATAACTTTGGACCACTCAGCAGCAGTCCAGTCCTTTTTGTCTTTAGCCCAGGCGAGACGCTTCTAAATGCCTTTGCAGGTGTTTAGAGTGTGGCACCAGGTGTCTTCAATACTGAACCTTTTCACAATATTCAGAAATTTTTCTGAGATACTGAATTGGGGTTTTCATTAGTTGTCAGTTATAATCATCAAAATTAAAAGAAATAAACACTTGAAATATATCAGTCTGTGTGGAATGAATGTATACATTATACAAGTTTCACATCTGGAATGGAATTAGTGAAATAAATCAACTTTTTGAAGACATTCTAATTATATGACCAGCACCTGTACACACACACACACACACACACACACACACACACACACACACACACGTTGGGTTTACATGTTTTATGGGGACATTCCATAGGCGTAATGGTTTTTATACTGTACAAACCGTACTTTCTATCGCCCTACACCTAAACCTAGCCCTCACAGGAGATTGTGCACACTTTTACTTAATCAAAAAAACTCATTGTGCATGATTTATAAGCCTGTTTCCTCATGGGGACCTGAGAAATGTCCCCACAAGGTCAAAATCTACTGGTATTCCTATCCTTGTGGGGACATTTGGTCCCCACAACGTGATGAATACCAGGTACACACACACACACACACACACACACACACACACACACACACACACACACACACACACACACACACACACACACACACAGTATATCATCTTGTAAAAAAGGATCACATCTTAGAGCTAGCCCAGCAGGCACACAACGTCATATGACGTTAACATTAGGTTATAGATTTAGGTCATGACGTCAGGTGTCCAAAATTCAATGTCTAGCCAGCATCTAAGGACAACGTTATTTTGACGTCCAATAATGACGTCAAATGATGTTGATATTTGGTTGATTTAAGGTTGTGTTGGAAAGTGACCAAAATCCAACGTCCATCCAACATCTTAAACCAACGTCATATTGACGTCAAATACTGACATTTATTCGTCAGGTATGGCAACCAAAATCCACGTCCACACAACGTCAAGCTGTAACATCATTAGACGTTGATATTTGGTTGTTTTTAGGTTGCGTTGTCAGAGGTGTAAAATCCAGGTTTGGTGAGTAAAAGTCCTCCCCAGTATTTAGTTCCAATCAGCTGGATTTGCTAATTAGCACATTTCAACCAGGAGGACAGAGATTGGACCAAGTCATTTCTTCTCAAGGCAAGTCTCAAGGCAAGTCCCAAGTCCTCGAAGTGTTAAAGTTAATGAGATAACTGAATGATGATTAGTGCATTAGAGCATTAGTGATGAACATCTGCTGTTATTACAGAGGATCAGATGATGATGTTTTATTGGTTAAATGATGTGACCATTGTGGAGATCAGTATTTACTTTAGTTATGCTCTTGACCCTTGACTCCTGGGTTAGATCTCTCTCTGTTATAATGCATATGGCATTGTAAAGCAGTGAGAGCAGAGCTCTACAGTGAGCAGCTAATAACTGTTTTTATATGGTGAGATGATCATCAAGAGCTTATTTGAACTTATTTGAACACACACAAAATAACTTTCTTTTCTTCTTATGTTATGTATATAAACTATAATGTATCTGACTTAGTCAGACGACTTTTGATGACTAAGTCAGATACATTATAGTTTATATACATTTCCAAGGGGGAGGGATATATAGAGGTGGAGTCAATCTAAACAAAGCATGCAAATGCAGTACAGGAATCAGCCCGTTACCAGAGTCTCAGCCCTGATCTCATTATCATAACAGTGTCATTCAAAGGCATAGGTGCTAATTCAGTCAGTCTGACAGTATTGCCCATACCTTCACATTATCATAGAGACAAAGGAATAGCTGTACCTTGAGAACAAAAAGGTTAATGTCTCAGACACCTGGGCTGCCTGATTTGATCTTCTTCGAATGTCATCATCTGTAGCTCTAGAAGATAAATACAATGTACTTCACTTTAGATTTTCCTGTGATGCTGTGTAAGAATCTAGGTTCAGCATATTGTAAACAGATTCTTAAATTTGTAATCCCACAATAGTAAACACTCCCATCATGCACTGCAGTATGAATAATTATTGTCATCACTGTTGAGGAGCGTTTGATAAGTTCATGTCTTAAAGCCTGAGCTGACGCAGTTTTTTCTTCCAATACTGAAGCATTACAGTGACATTTGTTTAATATGTTTTTTTTTTATTGCAGTTCTACAATAGCTACATGTAACTCAAATCAAAGAGAGAGACCACTTCATGATGTTCATCCAAATTAGTTATATGGAGAAAGTGTGAGCTTATCTGCTGCTGCAAGCTTTTAATTCAGCAATGCACAAATGTTTGCTGTAAAACAGTATTGAAATTACTTTAAATGACTCCAAGAGTCAAAAGACAAACTAAAGCAAACCTTGACCACAATTATGGTGGCATTGTGTTTTTTTCTTTCTTTTCTTGACCAATAAAACATCAACATCTAAACCTCTTATAATTCTCAAAAAGAGATTCTGCAGACGTGAAATAAAGTCAGTCTGGTTAGTAATGAGTGAAGCTGAGTGATGCTGTTTGTGGAGATGTTTAATCAGATTTTGAGAGACGAAATGTTTTTTTCAGTTGATTCAAGTAGTTATTGTGTTTCTCTTTTCTTCAATGATGCTGCTTGTTAACAGCAGGTGTTCATCACTAATGCACAATCATCATTCAGTTATCTCATTAACTTGAACTCTTTAGGGGCTTGGGATTTTACTTGAGACTTGCTTGACACTCAAAAGGAATGACTTGGTCCAATCTCTGTCCTCCTGGTTGAAAAACTGTGTTAATTAGCAAATCCAGGTGATTGGAACAAAACACTGGGGAGGACTTTTACCCACCGAACCTGGATTTTACACCTCTGTGCGTTGGAAAGTGACCAAAATCCAACGTCGAGCCAACATCTTAAGCGTTGGACATTGACGTCAACCCGATTTTCATTTCCAACCAAAATGCAACTTCCCCACGACGTTGGGGTACAACGTCAATCTGACGTCCTGTGCCTGCTGGGAGGTCAGAGCTAGAGGACTTCATCTACATCAGCAAAAAACTGTGGCAGATCCAGCCTTGACAAGACACCACATCTGTCACCACAGGCTAGTTCTGTGTTTAGAGTTTTGGAAAAAAAAAAAAAAAAAAGCATGAGATCTGCAAACAGCTTCTAAACTGCCTTAACTTGTTGTTTTGCAGAAAGAGTGATTTATTTGACAAATTGGTTTAGGCTATGGACAAAGGCTAGGAAAAACTGTAAAAACAAAATGACAAAATCTATTCCCACATAAGAGTGTTCAATTTGATCACTAAATTAATGTTAGCCATTTTTAAAGACCTAGGAGAGGGAGTGATCAATGTGAAACTTCTAAACATTTGGTATCTCTGAAAAGCCCTGAAAGCCTTCCTCTTTACAGGACATTTAGACTTAAAACTGACATGAAATTTTAAAAATAACCTAAATAGGCTAAAATAGCCTATAATGTCCTCTACAGAGAACAAAAGAGGCTATACCTGTAAGATTCATAAGATTCATTAAATTATCAGTATGAAAAAATATACATCTGAAACACATGCTCCAATGAAAGTCACTGTCCATTTTTTCAGTGCATGGACTTTATTAACATCACAGGATCAATAGTTATATACTGCTGCAGTGGAAACATAGAGAACAGAGACACAAACAAAAACAGGCTAATGGTCATGTCAGTTAAGGAAAACCCTGGGAAACAATATTTACCTATGCTGTTACACACCTGAGAGGATAGAAAAGCCAAAAAGGATTGTCATCTTCTGTAGAAGATGCTGCTGGAGCCATGGAATGAATGCATTCTTTTCAAGGTCAGCACTTTAATTATTAATAATCTTACAGAAAAACAAAAAGCTCACAGAAAAAAATGCATGCATTGACTACAATGTAATCAGATATTTTGTTCCTCTCTTTTGGCCACTATTGTAAATATTATTGTATATTCTAACCACAAACTGCAAATTAAAAATAAAGTTCTAGCCAGTCTGCTACTGATCAAGATCATGTCAAAAAATATTTACAGGTATCTGTGTTGTATGTACATGACTACAAATACGTCTTTGCTTAATGCTAGAAATGTAAAAAGGTTTACAACTAAATGTTTTCAACTTCCCAGTTGTAAGGGGTGGTTGTTTTGAGGCTTCAAGTGCAAGAGGTAAAGGAAACCACAGTGAAAATGTTTTAAAAGGTGGTTTCTTGTTTTTGTAGAGCAAGTGTGTTCTCATAAGTGTTTTGAACAGGTCAGCTTTTTTTTTTTTTTACTTTTACTTTAACTACCACTTTCAGGGTTACAGAAGCACTGGATTTCTGCAGACAAATTTATCATGGTCTGGCAATCATCTGCGATAAATTTGAATACTTCCTGTGTAGATGCATCACATGCACTTTTTTTTTCTTTATTCTGTGTTCAAACAATGCCTACCGTATGTGAACCTGTATGGGAACCCACAGAATGGGTCAATATTATCCTTTTTTATGCCAAAAATCATTAGGATATTAAGTAAATTTCATGTTCCATTAAGATATTTTGTAATTTCCTACTGCAAATATCAACTTTATTAGTAGTATGCATTGCCAATAACTTAATCAGATTCCAGATTTTCAAACAGTTGTATCTCAGCCAAATATTGTCCTATCCTAACAAAGCTTATTTAGTCAGCTTTCAAAATCGACCCTTATTGGTTTTGTGGTCTAAGTTCACATATGCTTCTTTTTAATCCAAGCCTAAGAAATTGGCTTTACTACTGGAATGTGTAGAAAACAACTTAAAAACCATTAGACAAGTATTGAATATTGCATAATAAAATCCAAACAATGAAACGTTCAAATTAGATTACAGATGTTTATTTCACATTTGTAACATCACAGTACAAACAAACAAACTACCTTTTCTGCTATAAATCCTTAAAATACTTTTTGGCTATGAGTTTTCATGTTCTGACTTGACTGTCAACAATAAATTTAGAAATTTTTTCTTCCAAATAACACCCAATTGGGATGGAAAGATGAAAACCTACAGTGTAAAATCAAGTAATTGTTAACACCATGGTTGAATGGTTATGGTGTGCTGGATTAGAGTTAAAACTAAACTTTGCAAGACAGTAACTCTCCAAGAGCAGGGCTGGCAACCCCTGATTAAAGGCAATGAAAAATCTGATAGATGTGAACACAGACGTTAGTCTAAATTATTAATATTAATATTAGTCTAAATACCGTGACTGGTTAATCATCTTGAGTGTTAATTTTTCTGCTTTTCCCCAAATGCTAAAACAGTTTCTGGTCAATTCATTACATGAGGAAAAAGTAAAAACATGGGTGAAATACAAAAACATGCAATATAAAATCGGATCCTTTACAACGTAATTCACACAGTGGCTCTTACCTGCAGACCAGGAAATGCTTCCAAGCCATTGTACCAATTTAATACCGGTAACTGAGAAATATCAATCAAGCATGTCATAGCATAGCATGTATGGTGCATTTTAAATCCAACATCTGAAAGCTCATTCATGCAACTAGGTTACCAAGCAAAAACTTGTAATTTAACAGTTAAAAATATTCAGGAGTGATTACGGTTTTACTTTACGATAAATGACTACTGATGGTGTTAACACTAAACACCTTGATGAACATACCAGAACAAACTTGTTATTGACAGAGCAAGGGTATATGTAATGTCATGATGGCTTTATCAAGAAAACCAACCTGCCTGAAGACTCCACTGTTCAGGAAACACTCACACAAAAACAAAATCAAGAAAAAAAAATATCAAATTAAGTATGTTTTATTACAATACACATAGCAAAAAAAATACAGACATTTACCCTTGTGCTATTTAAACCCTGAATAAATGGATGCAAACAGTTAAAAGAAAAAAGAAAATAAAACACCATGACAACAGTGATCTGAAGCCCTCACCAAGCTGATGTTGGGGACGTAAAGTCCAACAGCACAGTATGGTGCTGTGAGGGCTTCACTACTAAGATAAAAGCAGAAATCTTACTGGGAACTTGCCTTGAGTATGGAGATACTGTTAGGCCAGCGGCTTCAATATATTATGAACCTTTGTCTAATATACTGTACTTGTACAACCTGAATGAAACACAATAGGAAGAAAAGCAATACATGTATCAACTGTAACATTGATACTGCTGTTATCGTCTGTCTTTATTTAAGGGCTGAATCCAAAACTCTTGTGTGATATTACATATCTCAAATGTCCAGTATGCAGTTTTTCTTCAGCAGTGGGTTTAGAGCTCATTGGTTTGGCTACATTAAAAGCACAAGATGAGAAAAGGTTTAACCTCCAAACCTAGTGGGACGACAGCGCCGTTTCAGTATCGGCTGCCTGGAGACATTACAGGTGGCCTTAGGCCCATGGGAGGCCCAGCTTGGTATGGGGGCACCATTGGGGCACTCTGTCCATAAGGAGGCATGCCACCAGCCATATAACCAGGCATGCCCTGTGGAGGACCACCATACTGACCTGAAAGCAAAAATACATACAGTGACTAAGTATGGTAGGCCTAGCTGCTTCAGGGTTAGGTGTTTAGAGAAGAAGTTCACTTCCAGAAGAAAAACGTACAGATAATTTACTCACACCTTGTCATCCAAGATGTTTTTTTCGTCAGGTGCAAAGAAATTATGTTTTTTGAGGAAAACATTTCAGGATTTCTCCCCATATAGTGGACTTCAGTGGTGCCTGCGAGTTTGAACTTCCAAAATGTGGTTTAAATGCAGCTTCAAAGGGCTCTAAACAATCCCAGCAGAGGAAGAAGGGTCTAGTGAAACGATCAGTTATTTTCTAAAAACAAACAAAAAAAATTACTATTTATATACTTTTTGACCTGAAATGCTCTTTTTGTCTAGCTCTGTCTGTACTCTGTGTATTTCGGTTCAAGACAGTTAGGTTATGTCGAAAAACTCCCATCCCATCACTGTTTTACCTTTTTTTGCAAAGGGCGTTTGTTCACTTTGTGAACACTTGGTTGGAGGAGAAAATGAGATGAAAGTTTTTTGACATACCCTGTCTTCAACTGGACAAGATGAGCATCTGAGATGAAAAAGTATATAAATTGCCCTTTTTTTTTTTTTTTTTGAAAATAACATCGTTTTGCTAGAAAAGACTGTTCTTCCTCGGCTGGGATCATTTAGAGCCCTTTGAAGCTGCATTTAAACTGCATTTTGGAAGTTCAAACTCACAGGCACCATAGAGGTTCACTACATGGAGAGAAATCCTGAAATGTTTTCCTTACAAAACAATTTCTTTGACAAGGGGGTGAGTAAATTATCTGTAAATCTTTGTTCTGGAAGTGAACTTTAATGATTTAGGTGAACGCATTTACTTGAGATGGTTTCAAATTATTTTTTTTATTTTTTTTTAATGTCAACATCTGATTATGGAATTTGGTGATGATCTATAAAACAGAGTTCCAGTCCTTGACTATGAGTTTTAAAACAAAAAAAAGTCTTTGATCTAATTAAATCTGTTTAAGTCATTGCATGCGAGTATTGCTTGGTAACCATTGTTTTAATCAGTGCTTAAGAACAAAATTTTTTGGCAGAAGGATAAATATAATTTTTGTTGCCGTGTTTATTTTATGCAGCCTTGTTAGGTATGTGTAGTTTTATAAAAACAATAATTACAGCGATTTCAGATCAGCAGATTTCAACAACTCCACTATACACCAGCTTATCTGTGCTTATTGCTTTGATTAAAAATGCCATGCAAGTTTTAATTAGTTGAATGCTTCATTTTCCAAATAAAGTGTATTTAAGAAGTATTATTTGCAGCTGTTTATTGATGCTTTTGAAATACATTTCCCTTTATTGTGACGCAAACATAAAAATATGATATATGGCATGAAAATGCAAAAGCAAATAAAAGCAATTAAATGTATTCTAAATTATTCCCAATACATTTCTGTTTGGGGAAATAAGTGAATAAAGCCTTTTTTTGTTTACTTTTTAGACCAGAAGTGCCTTTGATTCTTTTCTCTTTTTTTTTTTAAATACATTTATTTAAATGTATCCTTAAACAGAAATGATATAATCTACAGACAGAATCTTACCATGTATGGGATGCCTCATTCCAGGCTGCTGAGGAGGTATAGCCTGCTGGGCAGGTATCATTCCTCCCACTGCTCCACTAGGGGGAGCTGAGGCAGCAGCTGCTGCAGTATGCCCAGGCCGAGGAATTAGCCTCTGATACCTAGGCAGCTGAGCACGTCTCTCTTCCTGAATCGGGGCCAAGACAATAACAATGTAATCAGATACTTGCAGTAACAAGAACACATTTTGGAGTGCATGTATTCTCACAAGATCAGGTAACTCTTAAATTCGTGCTTCAGCAATTATTCATAATACCACTTAGTGCATTCACAATTACTTACTGTCAAAAAAAGGAGTTAGAGCAAAACTCAAGCACTCACCAGCGAGATATCCTCATCAGGGTGCATCAACTTACTGGTAGCACTCAAGGTGGTGAGGGTGGCTGGCTTACTTGTGACTGTGGCAGGGGGCTTGGCCACAGTGCTGGAAGAGGCAGCAACAGAGGGAGTGGAGGAAGGCTGGGTGTAGGCTGGGAATGTCACTTTAGGAGAATCGGAGGTGGTTGATGACGGTCCTAATACCGTCTGCTGCGCCTGAAATGAAAGCGACAATTTCAAAACATGCTAGCAACAAAGGCAAAAGTCCTCCCCAATCACAGCGCACACCAAAAAAAAAAAAGCAGTAGTAAAGGCGTTCTGGATAATTAAAGGAGTAATTTTTTTTACAAATAAGTAAAAAAAAAAAAAAAAAGCTACTGTACATTTACCATGCCCAATGCAAAAAGGCATGTGCATGCAAGCATGAAGTAACAAATCAAAACACCAACCAACTAAATAACTGGCTAATTATCAACACAGCTTTATATGCATGTGCATATCTACTAATAACAGAAACAAGCGTGTCTGATCTAATGTTGCGCTGATGTAAAGAGAAGCACACAAACTAGTGCGTACTTGGGCAGAGCTAGGGAACAGAGGCTTAGAAGAGGCAGACTGTGTCTCTGCACTTGCAGGGGCTGCGCTGGGGCTCGCAACACCAGTCCCCATCTGAAGCACAGAGAGAAAGGATAACAGTAAAAAACCCTTTCCTTTGACTCTCTGAGAGAATTGTACCTTGAACCTATTAAGTTAAGTCTCTACAGACCCTTTACCATACATTCTTACAAAAAAAATATTGTACCTTTAGGGGTAGAACAGATTATCAATGGGGCAGCACCCTCAAACGGATCATGTTATAGGGGTATTTAAGACACAACATTGCCTCTTTAAGGGTACTTACCCAATTGTAAGTTGTCATAACCTTAAATGTACAAATTTTGTCCATATTTAACAGTGTCATGTACCTTTCTCTACTTATTTTGTGTCACTAGCTATTGTTCTTTTCTGCCACTATATAGGGCTGTCGCGATAACCGCAATATCGCAATACCGCGCTATTGATGTGCATAACCGCAGAGGAATGCAACAACCGCAGCAACCGCGATATTTGCCTGTTTTCTTTTTTCCTAAGGATTTGCCCTTCTCACGTAATGCCTGTGTGCTGAATATTAAATTAGTAATAAGTTAGTAATGATAACATAATGTGTTTATTATGAGGCTCAGTAGATATGCACTTAACAAGCCTAAACAAACAGCAAATGAGAGAGATCGACTGAGCTTGTGCGATTACCTGCGTCTGTCTTTCAGACCGAGTCAGGTATGTATGTGAAACTAGCTTGTCATGTCCAAGCAAAGTGAAATCTCTGTCTTTACATCGATGCTCTGCTGGTCAGCTGAGCCTTTAAAAGTGGCGATTAAAGTTAAAATGATTTCAACTTCGTGTTTCATTACGTCTCTCTTTGAATAAATAAGCGTTTTTGAACGTTTAGTTGAATGAACGGTTTAAAGATTTACTCAAAGATAGTCTCTTGCCTCCATCTTGTGGCGTAAAAATGAAACTGCACTGACTGACAGCTCGCCTAGAACACGCAGGTGAAATATTGACAGAAAGTCTCTTGTCCAGTCAGACTCGAGGGTGCGTGCTAACTGTTGTATATACGAAGATTTCAGATGCAAAGCCTCTAAATATGTCTGACATTTTTCTTCAAAATTTGCATTTCTTTCTGGCTAGGTTTCTATGTAAGTACTGTTTACTTCACTTCATGTATCAACGCGATTTGGTTTCGGTTTATTGATTTCTGAATATGACCTTACATTGTAACAGCCTACACACAATTATATATATATATATATATATATATATATATATGGCGGTAATACCGCGCTACTGAGCCACTCAAAATTACCGCAAGGGAAATTCCTTAACCGCGACAGCCCTACCACTATAGTTGTCAAAAAAAAAAAAAAAATTACTTCTCTATTACAATTACTTTTTTTGTTTCTTTAAATCTAGTACCTTTTTTGATGATCCCTTAAGTTTATTTATTCACAAACAGTGACTACACACATACTCATTCAGGTACTATGCCTGGTTCTACATTCAGTACCTGCACAGCGCTGGGGAAGAGAGGTTTGGATGCAGCGGACTGTGTGGAGGGTACAGCTGGTCTGCTGGACATTCCAGGAGCTGTGATAGGGGCTGCAGGTGCCATATGAGTCATGCCAGGCCTGACAACATGAGGTGGCATTCCTACAAACAAAACATGTTTTTACTACCATAACGTTTGACAATATCTACAGCAAAAAAAAAAAAAAAAAAAAATTACCTAAATTTAATTACTATTAAATAAAAACTTTAACTTCATTTTCAAAAATCAATTTTAATGCATCACTAAAAGTAATGAGTTTATTATTAATACAAACTAAGCTTTAAGTAATTTATCAACAATAACAAGACTGACCTGGTGGCATGCCAGGTATCATCGGAGGCATTGCTGGACCACGGTGCATCATCCCTCCCATTGGCATCATGCTATGCATAACAGGATCAAAGATGCATCAGAATAGACCATACTAGGGCTGGACGGTATACCTTTTCATACCGAATACCGGTGTTTTTTTTTTTAATGATATTCATTTTTCATATACCCCAATACCGGTGAGTGTGTGCGTACAAAGCGCTGGGAACACGTATGTTGACGCAAACAGAAACCGCAGCCTGCACGTGCTTGTCTGAAGCAACACATCTGAGGTGTGGACGTATTTCAGTATATCTGAGAAAGACCCAGGGTTAGCGATTTGCAAAACTTGTAATGCCGAAATTTCAAGAGGGGGTGTGTCTGCAGAGATGACAGCAGAGATCGGCGCATTGTGCGCAGACAGATGTAGCTTTCAGTGAGAGAAAAACAATGGCTTTACGTTGGTGTTACGTCGCAATATTTTAAAGATATGTCTTTTCTATATACTGTATTTTTATTAATATTTATGCTTTAAAGCCAATGGATATCACACAAGCAACGTGGAAACTGATCAATATGTTAAAGTGAAAGTAAAAACTGACTTTCAGCATCTGATGTGCATTCTTTCAGACAATGAGAGACGATTATACTTCATATGCTGATATTAATTTAGTCCCTTAATATTTTTCTTGTGCCCCGAACATGGTGGGAAAAATAAATAAAAAAGAAACGTATTTTGTGTAAGGTTTGTTTTTGAAAGTCTTAAATAAAGCTCTTAATTTTCATTGATGACTGCAGTGTTATTAGGGGGTTATGAAAGTCATAATTATGATTTCAGGTGGTCTAAAATGTGGGGACTGAAAGACAAGAATTGCGATGAAACTTCAAAAGGCTATCCATTGAATAAATATGAGCGCTGCACGTTTCAAAATCATTTGTTGCGCTACTTTGTATACTACCAATCTGACAGCGCCTCCTGCTGGAAGAGAAACGCGTAGACTTGTAAATGTGAACTTGTGAAGAATGCACAATAAAGTGTTGTGTATTTTGACTGCAAATCATGAATTCTGATTTCTTCACCTCATTACAATTATGAGTGCCACTGTCACTTCTTTGTGAACAGCAGCATTTTGTGAGACCAATCAAACCAGTGTTAATACTAGTCCGGTCAATGTAAGCCAATATACTGCAGTAATTATTCTCTAATTTATTAGGAAATGTGGTTAACACCTAGTCATGCATGAAAAAAAAAAATACCGTCATATACCGTGATACCGTATAATTTTGAAAAATACCGTGATATAAATTTTTGGTCATACCGCCCAGCTCTAGACCATACTTTATAACCTTGTAACTTTTAGAAATGAAAATGAAGACCTACCCAGGTGGCATGCCTGGCATTACTGGTGGCATCCCAGGAATCATTGGTGGGACACCGGTTAACATAGGTGGCATGCCTTTAGGAAAAGATAATGAAGTATTAATGAAGCAAACTTTTGTTTGAGAGGTATTATTTAAACTATTGACATACACACCTGCATAAGCGGGTGGCATGCCTTGGGCCTGAGGTCCAGGATGCATGCCCGCCTGAGTCATTGGGGGCATGTAGGCAGCCTGAGGCTGAGCAGCAGGCTGCTGAAATGATGAAGGTCCAGCTTCATCATCATCGTCCTCCTCATCAGAATCATCCTGATTCTGTTTCTTCTTCTGGCTCTCTGCTCAGACAACACAACAAGTTTATTTTTCAGTGACAAACCATTCTACCAATATTTTATACACTAATTAATTTACCTAAGCTCTATAACACCATACCTTGTGACTTTTGTTCAAGTACTCTTCTGCGATCTTGCATGTCTTTTTCTGGAATACCCTCCATGCCATAGATTTCCAGTTCTATGTCTGTTCTTCCTGGTATTGCATTAGGAACTGAGTCTATAGTCTCTTTGTGCACCTTTAAAAAAAACACAGATTTATTAATTTAACACCCCCAAACATCAACGTAAATTTAAACTATTAAATCACAACTATCCATACCTGCATGCAATGTATGGCTAATCCAGGTCCTGTGTATAGCTTCTTGTGACATATATGACATTTGAAATGTTTGGCTTTTTGGTGCTGAATTAGAATTTTTTCATCATCAAAATCTCTGTTGCAATACCTGAAAGTCTGATTAAGGATCACACAAAAACATCTGATTGTGGTCACAGAGAATTACAACTCAAAATGTTCAGAAAGCTTATGATGCTGTCTAGTTAGACAGCTCACTACAGTGAGACATAGATATTGTGTTAAAAATACGTCCTTAACACTAATAAACAAGATAGACTAGATGGCATTAAGAGAAGAAAATGCTTTTCTTCTGATATGTAATAATAAATATGACTGCAGTATGAAACTGACAGCAAGAGCTCAAATTCACGATCACGCTGCTGCAACATAGCACTGAACAGGCCGCATCGTGCCATGAAAAGGATACCAGCACCAGGGCTTCAGTTGCTTCTTCTTCTTTCGTCCCATTTTAATTACAAATCGTTAATATCTTCTAAACCAACAGGAAAGAAAATTATTCAAAACCGTCACCAAACGCAGCGTCTTGATTTCAGTTTAGAACACACAAAAAATGGCGCGACTCCGCTAATGTCTATTCTCCCACAATGCAGCGTGATATGACGCAAACACGCAACTACGTCCGTCCGCTCGCGCGCGCGCTCCTGATGACGTTGAGACATAGCCCCTCCTGCTTGGAAACTTGCACATTTGTCACAAAATAATGTAAGGCACAACATAGAACATACAAATTTGTTCTCATATAGGCATTTAGAAAGCTTGATAAGCTCCATGATTTCAACAAGTGTATTTCGTCCACTATAGTAATTAGTGCCATAAAGCTTTACTCTAAGGGTGGAATAAATGTCTGCATTGTAATGCCTCAGCATTTTTTTAAGGCCTACAACAAATGGCTGGTACTGCTACTTCCATGGGTTAGTGACATCACAAACCCTAAAATTTACATAAACCTTACCCCCTGGAACATGCATGTAAGAGGCGTGACATGGCATTTTCGGACATGGCACACTAGGCGGTTAGCGAACCACAACACACCGAGCCAGTTGAGTCAACTGCGAATTTCCGAGGGAGGAACTCAGGAAGTCAACAGACTGTTTTTAGGAGAACAGAAAAGTGGTGTAGAATAAAGGTAAAATATGTGAAAAATAATGTGACAAAGCATGAACACATGTTACAGTGCACACAATCAAGCCTTCGAAAAAAGCTAGTAGACCACCCCTTTAAATGGACAGTATCATCTAATAATGCTAAGGTTAAGGTGTTTGCCAGAGTCAAAACATCAAAAGAAGAACATTTTCATTTACTATTCGTTATTTTGTCTTTTGCTCTTTGACACTCAATTGTTTTGCCGATGTAGGCTAGCCTAGAAGGAGCCCCTTCTTAGAAGTTTCAGAATGCTTTTATTATTTCTTAGTTCATAATTGTGTTTGTTTCTTGAAATGTTTCAGTATGTTTGCACAAATTTGGCACAAATCTAATCTTCTACCTTCACATCTGATGCAATTCACTTCTGCACCATATGAGGGCAACAAACAAGGCAGCACTCCCCATGCAAATTGTGAAGGCTGAGATTTTAGTGCAGATGAGGATGTTGAACTGTGAAGATGATCAGCTGTTCAGTGTGATACAGTGTGAGCGTAAGAATCCTCATCCAGTTGATGCTTTTGAAATGTCATTGTGCTTCAGTGGGTTGTAAGTTTTATCGTCTCCAGCGACATGATTTTTTTTCTTTATACTAATTCTATTTGTAGCAGAGTTTGTCTTTTTGTGGTTTAGAGGCTTATGGCTAGCAGTATGGACAGAGCGGCTACTGCTGCAACATGGCTTTGATTCATCCTAATAAATTAGACTATTAAAAACCATCTGTTCAGAATGGGCACATTCCTATTCTTCTGTATTTCCATACCTGCTGGTACCTGGAAAAAAGATCTGGCTTCACTAAAAATTTAGAAAGACTGAAAATAGCAGTGGGGGACCAATGAGTTACTAAGTCAAGCCTTCATTTTTTTGCGGTGGGGTTTAAGGAAGGTTAGAGCCTAGAATTATTTACAACAGGTGCTGGAGGCCCAATGGAGTCAGGAAGCTGTAGGTGGTGTCTCTTTGATAGCCCTCTTCATGGATGCTGAGATTATAAGTATTTTGTCTTGCACTGTCTTGCTGTGCCTGATGTTGTTGCAGACATTAACTCAACTCATCCACGAGAGAAAGCTCTGTTATTCACATCCTCTTGCCAACAAAACTGGAGTGTATTAGAGACAGAGGGAAGCTTGGTTGAAACTACATTCTAAGCTAGAAGAAAAGTTTTTGCATGTCCTTTGTTATCTGGCCCTCATCCAGCAACATTCTCTTTATTTGCTTGATCTCCTCAGAAAAACACTTTACCTTGTTTTGGGTTGCAGTAAAGTAAATTCTTTGTGACACCTCCAGGTGGCTTGAATCCTGTGGCTCGTGTGAAGATTGAGTGCTTTATTGAGTTCAAGAACTTAATTGAAACACAATGTAATCTTGGGTCCACCTAGAAGGCCTTACAATCCTTGATGACTGTTTACTATGTTTGCACATAGTTCTCTTTAGACAGAGACGCTTCTCTAGTTTGAATTGCATAATTACAATTGTCTTAATTTCTTTCAGTTATGGAAAGTTTTCTCATACAAACTTTGGCTCCATCTGCAAAGACTCAAGAATTTATGTGGTGAACAAACATCGGAGTACTTTATCCCTCTGTGCACTGTACGAATCATGCCTTTGGCTTTTGTCCAGATTACAAAGCTACCAGTTGCTCATAATATAAGAGCCTCTTTAGAAAGAGTTGCTTAAACGAAACATACTCGCACTCCATGATTTCTCATCTGTAGTCAGAGATGGATTGGACATGCAGTAACACGAAAGTGTCAGTCACAAGAGCATTGGAGTCATTCGATTTCATAGTCAGTGTGACAGTGCGTCATGGTTTGCTGCAGTTCTTAACCCTTCTAAGAAATGGGCTTCAAAGTACATTATGGCCTTGTGAAAGCTAGTGAGCAGCAAGTAAAATTGTTTTGTTGTTGCTTACACAGTGAATTAACTTTTTATGCCTTTGAACAACTTGTAACTTGGCTAGAAAACTTTACAACAATGAATGGTAATGACATCTGCACACCTCCCAGGGACACTGTGAATATGTATTCAAATGGTCACACTATATCTTAGAAAAATAAGACAAATAAAGCATATTCACTGCCTTATGATTATTCTAATCCTTACAATAACTTACTATTTCATCTGGGACTTGAAACTCTGCAAGTTCGGTGTCTTAAACACCAAATGTCTCCATCCTGTAAAAGCACCACCAATGTTTAACCTTGTTTGACTTCCTGTCTCTGTGTATTTTGTCTTGCACTTCTGTACCTGAATATGAAATTCTTTTCACATTTAATACAATAACCATGGTCCCACACTAGCTAAACACCCTATGGCTCAGTTTGCTACAGTAGCACAAAACTCTCGCTATGGGTTCAGTTGGAAGGAGACTGACGGATTTGAGTGATCCACAGCTGTTTTTTTTTTATTTAGTGATAGTTGTGATAGTCCCTTATTTGTCCTGAATAGTTAAACAGCCTGCTGTTCTTCAGAGGGGGGTTAAATTTGAAGATTATGGTAAATTTAACTTATTTTGTCTTCTGGGAAACATGTAAGTATCTTCTGTGGCTTCTGAAGGCTAGCACTGAATGAAAAAAAAAGATATTTAGGCAAAATAAGAAAAATGTACACATCTTCATTCTGCTCAAAGGTTTACACCCCTGACTCTTAATGCATCATTTTTTTCTTCTGGAGCATCAGTGAGCATTTGAACCTTCTGTAATAGTTGCATGTGAGTCCCTCAGTTGTCCTCAGTGTGAAAAGTTGGATCTCAAAATCATACAGTCATTGTTGAAAAGGGTTCAAATACACAAAATTGCTGAAAAACCAAAGAATTTGTGAGACCTGAAGGATTTTTCTGAAAAAAAAAAAAAAAAATGGGAATCAAATATCTTATTCAGGTCAGTACTAAATAAACTATAACATGCATTTTGTATGATCCCTTTTATTTTGGTAAAATAAATAACATTTTGCAGATTCTGCAAGGTATGTAAACTTTTGACCTCAACTATATATCCAGAATTACAACTTAAATTGATTACAAAAGCAGATCCATGTGCACTATGTGATTCATACATGATCCGTGGGATTCAAACCAGAGGCAAACAGGCAAATATCAGGCAAACAGGTTCTACCTCTGGCTGACTTAGTCATTAGATATTGGTGTTTAAGTCTATGTAAGGAGATTTTTTTTATCTTTAAAATAATATGTATCAGTTAAGCATGATAGTGTGTTAGATTTGATGACATGTTTATACATTACTATATTGAAGTAAAATTTTTTATACATTTTTAATAAATCACTTTGTCTATTTCCTAAATATCAAAATACGGCCTCACTTAGCATTCTCAATCAATGTAAATGGTTCTGCATCAAGAGTCATTTATTAACTTCTGAGCAGTGGTTTTAAGATTATCTTACCCAAATTTGGCTAAAACACGACGTTAAGCAGGTTTATCAAAAGTTTTCATATAACAGATACACCGTCTTGATTCACAATAAAAGTACAGATAAAATGCCATTTTCAATCACAGATTTTTAATGCACTCTATATTTACGTATCAAATCTACAAAATAGGTGCATGTTAAAATATGCTTGATGAACTCATTATTTCCAGTGCCATAGCCCTTTACACACAATCCCAGGTTATTTACATCCCAGCATTACATTTTGATACAGTAAGGTCAGCACAATGCAAAACAAAAAGTATACTGGCACTTAGTAGCTTAGACACACTGTTAAAGCAAATCCATTTGTTCACAGAGTACTAGTATAAACTGGGATTGAACTACTGGATTCAACAATTTTCAGACTTTGAGGATTTTATTTAGAGTTTCCTCTTTTCCTGTTAGTTTGAGAATCAGTGGCAACACACACACACTACAGGCAAAAGATACTCAGAGTGCACACAAAGCTGTACCAGGATCAGTTTTGCTGTAAAGAATGGCTGTGCACATAACTGAGAGGAGCTAACCAGTTACTAGAGGCACAGACACTCAGCATCCTGTCCAAAAGCTACAGCACCAATAGAAATAAACTTCATAACATAGACCACTTACAGTATCCGAGGTACAGTAGATGTCACACAATCACAATTCATTCAAAAAGCTACTGCAATACATATTATTATATATTAAACAGCAGAACAGATCAATTTAGTTATTTGTAGCATGTATAGCAGTAAATTACTTTTTTTTTTTTTTTAAATATTATTCAGTTGATCAAAAATTGAGTTCAGATGACTCCCTGGTCATGCTGTTGTTCCACTAATATGTGTCAAATACATAATCAATTATGATTAAATAATTCTAATTCTAATCAAGTTTGCAATTTGTGGCACTGCAAATTACATTTTTTGATAGCAACAAAAATAATGAACAGTGTCGGCCTGTCAGAGGAGTTTCAATCACTAAACAAATGCCAGTGTGTCTGCGTGAAGGCTGTATTGATTAGTAAATTGACAGAATCGATATTCAAATAATGCAATGTAGCTGAAAAAGTCAAAAAGGGAGAAAAAATTAATTAATTTGACTTCCTTTGGTATAAATAAGAGATAACCATCCAAGCTAATTAACTTTCAGTATTATTTCAGTAAATTATGAAGAAATATAAAAGTTCAAACTCTAATCAGAATGATCATAACTTGTCATTAATGATCAAGTTAATTACTACTATTTTTAGACCCTAATCTTCTGTTATAGGGAAACCTGATTATCAGTAATAAAATATACTGTAATCCTTTATTAATTAGATTTGATTTACATAAAAAACCCCAGGAAATTCTGTCACAGACCACCAGTAAAAATGTTAAGGGATTCTTTTAAACTGACCTTTTAACACTGAAACTTTTATCAGAAAATAATACAGTTAGAAATTAGAGAGTTTAATCTAGCTGTTTCCTTGCTACTTCGGTTTCTCTTAAATATCATTTAAAGGTCCTTCACACACAATGAGCTGTAACTGCTCTCATACTAGCTCATGTACTTGTCTTTAGTCTTTTATAAAAATATAGAACACTTACTAAAATGTCCTTGTAAAATACTGATATTTCTCTTTGCTCATGCAATCTTGAGTTCTGTGCTTTAAAGGAATGTATTTATTCCTTCTACAACTGATTTTACCTGGCACCTTGAACAGCTGACAAGCCAGCAGCAGCCTCTAAACCTACAATTTATTTTGAAATGAATAATGGTGCTATCGCTAATAACCCTCGATGGCTGGCACAAAGTATGTAGCTGTAAAAAGCATCAACCTTCAGGGCTTCTCCTGCAAATTTACATTCAGTATTGTTTAAAAATCGGAATCTGCTGTTTTAGCTGCTTTGATGACTTGGCATGGTTTAGGCACTAACACAAACTGCAACATTGCAGGAGGACTGCAGTAAGGTACTTAGCATTTGATTCTCATTTATGACCTTTACAACTGTTAAATTATGTTGCCTGTCATTTCACATACACACACAAACTCACACTCTGGGCTTCATGGTGGTGGGGGTAACTTGACATCTAAGAGACTGTAAGCAAAAATGTTCCAGAAGATTCCACAGAAGATAAAGAGTGTGTAGACACTGAAGAAGATCCAGAACAAGGACTGTTCCTGCAAACGCTGTTCATAGTTCTGAAGAACCACAACGCCAAGGGTGAGGCCCACTGCCACACCCCCCAGATGGGCCACAAAGCTGGGATTAGGGCATGGTGGGAAGGCTGGGGGATAGAATCGAAGCCAGACGGCACGACCAAACTCCACACTCACTGTAGATATAGAAAGCGATGTGAGGGTTTACACATATTACACATTTCATTTAAAAAAGACAGCAATTCTTCAATACAGTAAACTTAAAAGTAAATTTATGTTTTGCTTATGTTTATATTTTTATGCTTCATTTTATGCTACAGACAGTGGATGCAAAAGGTTTTGGTTATTGATATCATTGTAGAAACGTTCTATTCAGGTGTTTGGCAACTATAATTAGTTTATAGGCCAAGATACAGTGCCTTGCAAAAGTATTCATACCCCTTCATTTTTTATCACATTTTGTTATGTTGCTGCCTTACGTTAACCTGCTTTAACCTGTTTTCCACATCAATCTACACACCATACACCAAAATGGCAAAGCAAAAAACAGGTTTTTAACATCTCTGCTAATGTATTAAAAATAAAAGAACTGGGAAATGATTCCATTGCATATGTATTCATACCCTAAACTGTGACAGATGAAATTTAGCTTAGGAGCATTCATATTGCTTGTTACTACACTTTGAGTGAAGTTAACCTGTGGTAAATTCAACTGAATAGGGATCATTTTGGAAAGACACACGTCTTAATAAATCTGATGCATTGAAGGTTTACAGAAGCATGTATTCTCCGTTACCCTCAATGGAAGAAGTATGAAACAACCACAACTCTTCTTAGAGCTGACCTCCTGGACAAACTGAGCAACTAATGGAGAAGGACCTTGGCTAGAGTGTTGACCAAGAAGCTGATGGTCAGTTGAGCGCCATAATCATATGCAGATGGGAGAAACTTACAAAATGACAAATGTTACTGCAACATTTCACCAATCTGGGCTTTATGGTGGTGTGGCAAGTCTCAGTCCTCTCCTCAGTGAAGACACATGAAAACACACTTGGATTTTGCAAAAAAGCACCTAAAGGACCCTCAGACTGTGAGAAACAAGATTCTTTTGGCTGATGAACCTCAACTTCAAGCATCATGTTTGAAGGAAACCAAACACTGCTCATCATCTGCAGAGTACCATCCCAAAAATAAAGTGTGCTAGCAGAAGCCTCATGCTGTGGGACTGTTTTTCAGTGGCAGGACTCCTACCTATTTCAGTTTTATTTATTTGTAATAAGTTTACGAAGTTGTGACAATTCTTTTTTTGTTTTGTCATTATGGTGCATGGAGTGTAGAGTGATGTGGAAAAAAGTAATTTAAAACAGTTTAACATAAGGCAGCAACATAACAAAATGTGAAAAAAATGAAGGGGTATGAATACTTTCGCATGGCACTGTAAAGTGAGTAACATTCAGCTGGTCATAGCTAAAATTGTGTGTGTGTGGGGGGGGGAGGGGGTTCTGGAAGTAACTGGACTATTATCAAGAGTATGTTCTGTTTTGGTTTTGGTCTGGTGTTCATGTTGTTTCCATTGTTCCCATTTTCCCGCTACTCATTTGTTCCCATGGCTTCTGTTTCAACAACTTCACACCTGTTCCATGTTCTACTGATTATACCCTCTGTGTATTTAAGCCCTCAGTTCTGTCTGTTTATTGTCATCTGTAAAATTGTGTAGTTTTGTTTTAACATTATATCTATTATTTTTTAAGATTAAAAGTGATATTCATGGCAAAGGTAATCTAAAATACATGGATAAAATGAGAATGCACTAATTAAATATCCAATAAATTAAATAAGAAGATCTCTGCAATCACATACAGATGTGGTACGGATATTTCATCAGACCCCTACAAATAACTTCATTCACTATTCATTCATTTCTAGCACAGAATTACAGTCTCATAAACAGAAAACTATTTTTTAGCACAAATAACATAAAAACAGTTTACATACTGCACACCAGAGCCATTGCCATGCGAAAGAGCTTGAACTGACACTTCATCCCTGACCAGTTCTGTAAAGAGAAAGAGAGATACATCAAATTAGGGGAAATGAAAAGAAAATTGGCATTTAAGAGAGAAAACACTGCAGTATTCGTTCCTAGACTGTTCCGGTGTTGTTCCAGGGAATTGGTTTAGGTACCCTATTTTATCAAGGTTGCTTCAGACTGAGAAAAATATTTGTTCTGGCGTTTTCAGTGATGCTGTGACTATCACAGCTGGCAAAGCGGGCAGCATTAGCACCTGCAAATCATCAGCTAATTCAAGGTTTGGCTTGCTGTTTGGCATGTATTATAAATAACAACCAAGTCAGATTTGATTTGACCTAATGAGAGATCAGTTTTTGTGTAGACAGACTGTGTGTAATCTGAGTCCATACCATGTAACAGTGCTGACACAAGAAGTTCTAACTAAAATGCTGAGCAAGAACATAAGGGTTCATGATCTGACTGGAGAGAACTGTGGACAGTCCTGGTGTTAATATTTAATGACTCTGACCAGGTGATTACGCAGTACAAAACCTCTATTTACTTAAAGAGAAGGTCAAATCTTCGGGCAGTAGCACAGAGGTCTGATTGGTCAGTGATAGAGGAGGAGGAGCTATAAAGTAGACACGTATTGTATTATATTTAAATGTATATATATAAAAATGTAAGTTACACAGCATACTATATTTTGAATCTATATCAGCAGGACAAAAACATTTTATGTTTCTGGGGAAAATTACCTTACAGAAAATAAATATACTAAAATGTATTTAAAATACATTTATTTCATTCTAAGTATACTGCAAATACATTTACATATTATGTACTTAATAAAAATACCCCTCAACTGTACTTTTAGTATACTAAACTGGTATATTTGAAGTAGTGGTGGGCATAGATTATTTTTTTTAATCTAGATTAATCTGACTGTAATCTTGGAATTAATCTAGATTAATCTAGATTAAAATGACTAATTTGAATTCTGCCAAGGGCATTCAGAATATGTGTGCTACCCGAATAATGACAAAAAGTAAGTCTTTGAGAACAGGTTTCTCAAGCCAGGTGGCGCATTAGACCAAAATGCATCACAAACTGCTTGACAATTGCATTTACAACACAATTACCTATACAAATTTGTGTAACCAACTATTCCTACACTGCATGTACTTCTGTGTAAAAGGCTGCGCGACGTGCGCGTTGCAGTTAAATACACAGACGCGCACGGTCATGGATATCTGCGTGCATAGTCTTCGGTTAAACCAAAGAGTACTTCTATACTCTTTGGTTAAACTGCGTTGCTTTTAGAAGCGTCAATTCAGTTGTTGCATATAGTTTAATGTCTTTATTTCGGGATTATCAAAGTAAATTATAACTCATGGACGTGCCCCAGTAAAAAGGGTCTAGCAACGCCCCTGCCCTGAAACAAACCCGGAGGCTTCATAGCTGCATCCATGTTAGCACGTCTCGTTTGATGTGGTAATTTCACAGTAGGCATACACACAGGTTCGAAGACTCATTCTCGCCCCCTACAGTGCAATTCGGCTAGGTATACATCCGCGCTAAAATATAAAGGTGAAAGTCATCATAGCTTGTGTAGTATAGACCCAGCTCCCAAACCAACTTTGAGAATAGATTAACGGCGATATTTTGTTTATCGCCCGATAAGAGTCTCACGTTAACGCAGAACGTTAACGCCGATAACGGCCCTCCACTAATTTGAAGTCTGCTAAATTGGAAGAACTAATTTTGTACTTGATGCACTTTAATTGTGTGGAAGCAGTGCGGAAGTCCAACTTAAGATATACTTAAGTATATTTGATTGTGCTAAAGTGGAAATACTGCAAGTATACTTTAGTACACCTTAATAATTTTGGGTTTAAAGACCAATATTATTTAAAGATCATACAATCCTCATCAATAGTGACATTAAAACATATTTAAGGCTTATTAAGAAATGTGCATTATGTACAAGTAGTACTCCAATTAAAGTTTAATTACAACTTTAATATCAGTAAGTCTCGAGCGACATGTCAGTAAATATGTTAATAGACTTGAACTATAGTAGTCAACATTTGAAGTGGATCAAAAAAGTTCATCAAAAGTTGTCCTAAGACAAGAACGGCATTGTTTTGGTTTTAGGACAACTTTGATGAAAGGTTTTGATCCACTTCAAAAGTTGATTACTGTATACTTAGTATAAAATAAATGCTTTTTAAATGTATAACTTTTTTACTAGGGTAGGCATCCATTCTGTTCATGTTATTTGGATCCTACTGAAGAAAACAGCAACAAGAAGTGAACAACTATAAAAAAACAACAACCTGATCTCATCACGAAAAAAAAAAACACACCTGTGCGACTTTTTCGCAAGATGCAAAATACGTACCAATAAGTACATATCACGGCAGTTTCCAACAGAAATGAACACTAGAGGGATTAAAACAGTGAGCACTTGTAATCGTTTTCATACACAGTTATGATTACAGCTCCATATGTTTCATGAAAAGCATGAACAACATGACACACGATAAAAGAGCTGAAAGGTAGAGAGATTGAAAAACAAGCATGCTTACGATAGCGTTTTTACACCAAATTCAATTTTGTTCATACTATCGGGTAGGTTTATGTGTAGTGCAGATGGTACGTTATTTTAAAACGTCACGGAGTTATAGCGCCACTTAACGGACATTTCAAGTTAGTTGCGATGACACGTACAAAACCAACATCATGTAAAACGTACCATATTCATATTCATCTGTTTCATAGAAAAAAACACTAAAAATTTTTTAGCACCACTTAGAGGATATTTCACATAGAACATGTTTTGTAACGCACATGGTGGTACAGATTTCACGTCTTGCAAAAAAGTTCACACAGGTACATTTTCATCATGAGATCAGGTTGCTATAAAGCATACTGTCTTTACACATAGATCAAAACTAAGACAAAACTAACTTTTACATACATATCATATGCATGGCTAAAAAAGAGCCTAACAATCGTTTAGCTATTTAATAATCTAGAATGATCAGTTGGAACAGCTGTGTTGGAAATAAAGGTGGAAAAAAGGCCTATGAATCTATAATGAATGATGAATATCTTGATTTTGTGACACAAGACATCAGGCTGAACGTCACACTCATTATTTATCCTGACAGTCATTGACACCCTGATATTTTTAAACAGGAGCTGAATTAAGATTGAAGTCTTCATGGACAGTATCACCTAGTGTCGCCACTGTGATTAATTAATTATTTGATATTTCTAAGCGTTATCAAAAATTGATGCTGAACATTTCTAGATCAAAACAAACTGCCAAAATAGAAACATATAGTTATCTCTTGATTACCATGACAACGTTGGCGAGGTGGGCAGAGACCAGTGCGTAAACTCCACCTGATGAACCGACCACAGGTGCTGTCATGTCCGTCACTGACACAGCCAATGAACCTGCAGGAAGACAATGCAGACTAAAGTCACCATGACACAAACATGTTCAGGCATCACCAATATTTCTATAAACTGGAATCAAAATCATATGAAACGAAACCATTGTTAACCACTGACCAAATGAAATTCAAACTAATAATGGCAAATTGAAAGAGTATCAGTGAACAGTTAAAAGCTATCGTAAGTTCATGAGACATTCTGCCTTTTCAGATTTCCTTTTGTGTTTCCCAGAAGAAAGAAAATAATGGGGTTGGAATGGATATGAAAATTAATGTGGGTGTTTTAAATATAATCAGAACAAACTTAAACTCAATTTCCTGTATTAAGGCATCCCTGTTAAGATTTTATTCATAACACATTGCTCTTGAGAATTTATGACAGATTCCAGCAGATTCTCATAACATATCTGCATGTTTATCAAAATCCAGTTAAAGAATTTATTATTTACAAATGTATGTTTAAATATATTTTCAAATATAACACACAGAATATATTTTAAATTTTTTGATAATTTCTTATTTATTATACACAATTATTAATTTAAGAAGGCAGGATGCACAATGTACCACATGTTTATTATGTTTCATCTGGGATAATGCAAGGTACACACACACACACACACACACACACACACACACACGCACGCACGCACGCACGCACGCACACACACACACACACACACACACACACACACACACACACACATATACGCACACACATATACGCACACACACACACACACACACACACACACACACACACACACACACACACACACACACACACACACACACACACACACACACACACACACACACACACACACATGTTGGGTTTACATGTTTTATGGGGACATTCCATAGGCGTAATGGTTTTTATACTGTACAAACCGTACTTTCTATCGCCCTACACCTACCCGACACCTAAACCTAGCCCTCACAGGAGATTGTGCACACTTTTACTTCATCAAAAAAACTCATTGTGCATGATTTATAAGCCTGTTTCCTCATGGGGTCCTGAGAAATGTCCCCACAAGGTCAAAATCTACTGGTATTCCTATCCTTGTGGGGACATTTGGTCCCCACAACGTGATGAATACCAGGTACACAGAAACATCAAGTGTAAAAAGTGTAAGGTCTGTATGTGAAGATGAAAACAAATGTGCAACATCTAATTACTATATCAAGTTTCTCTGCGAAGAGAATGGCAGTGCCTTGTAAAGATGTAATTATGTACATCCACATTCACACACAATGAATACACACATATCCACTGTGATCAGACCTACACACCACTGTTGATGATTGCTGTATATGAATGTGAAATACTATAGAGGGATGTGAATTAATGACACCTCATTGAGTTATTTCATCTTTAACTTTTTAATGTTCTAACAGGATATTTAATGTGTGGAATTTAAATTGTGTAAAAGAACTATCAGATAGTTCAGATAGTTCCTCCTGTGAGGAACTCTAGAATGTAACCACATATTTATGATTGGGAAAAGCAAATGTAATAAATGTAAGAATTTGAAATTCTTTGTTTATTCTGAATATCCGTGGGACACGCTCCCCTCATGGTCTATAATGACTTTCATTTACATTTATTCATTTAGCAGATGCTTTTATCCAAAGCGACTTACAATTGGGAATACAACAAGTGATTCATCCTAAGGAGGCAGATCAACATAGGAAGTGCTCAAAAATACCATATGACAGGCGTTGTTAGATGAGTACGGGCTAGAAAGGGAAGATCAGGAAAGAGAGGAAAAGATTTTTTTTTTTTTATTGAGTCAGATAGTGTCGAAAAAGATGGGTTTTCAGTAGTCGCTTGAAGACAGTAATGGAGTCTGCGTTCCGGATGGGGGTGGGAAGATCATTCCACCAGGCAGGGACGTTGAAGGAGAATGTTTTGGAAAGTGATTTCGTGCCTCTCTGTGGTGGTACAATAAGGCGTCTTTCACTAGAGGATCTCAGACTTCTGGAGGGAGTGTAGATGCGTAGTAGTGAATGGAGGTAGGCCGGTGATGAGCCGGTGGCTGTCCTATAGGCCAGCATCAGTGTCTTGAATTTGATGCGAGCCGTAACCGGTAGCCAGTGCAGGGATATGAAGAGAGGTGTGACATGGGCCTTCTTGGGCTCATTGAAGACGAGCCGTGCTGCTGCATTCTGAATCATTTGTAGAGGCCTGATTGTACATGTTGGAAGACCAGCTAAAAGAGCATTGCAGTAGTCCAGCCTAGAAATGACCAGGGCCTGTACGAGGAGTTGTGCAGCATGCTCTGTTAGGAAGGGCCTGATCTTTCTGATGTTGTGCAATGCAAACCTGCAGGATCGAGCAGTTTTAGCTATGTGGTCTTTAAAAGTCAATTGGTCATCAAAGATTACACCAAGATTTCTGGCTGAAGTCGATGGGGTAATTGTTGATGAACCTAACTGGATGGAGAAGTCATGTTGTAAAGTTGGAGTGGCAGGAAAGACAAGGAGCTCAGTTTTAGCTAGATTGAGCTGAAGATGGTGTTCCTTCATCCATGCAGAGATATCCGCCAGGCAGCCAGAGATCCTTGCAGCTACTGATGGATCATCTGGTTTGAAAGAAAGATAGAGCTGTGTGTCATCAGCATAGCAATGGTAGGAGAAGCCATGTGCCTGTATGATGGGGCCCAGAGATGTGGTATATATGGAGAAGAGGAGGGGTCCAAGAACTGATCCCTGAGGAACCCCAGTGACCAGTTGATGAGTTTTGGAAACCTCCCCTCCCCAGGCCACTCTGAAAGACCTGCCAGAGAGATAGGATTTGAACCAGCGAAGTGAAGTCCCTGTGATGCCCAACGATGAGAGGGTAGACAGAAGGATCTGGTGATTTACCGTGTCAAATGCTGCAGATAGGTCCAGCAAGATGAGTACTGATGATTTGGAATCAGCTTTTGCAATCCGCAGGGCTTCAGTGACAGACAGTAGTGCCGTCTCAGTTGAATGGCCACTCCTGAACCCTGACTGGTTAGCATCCAATAGGTTGTTCTGTGCGAGAAATAAAGATAGCTGGTTGAAAACAGCTCGTTCCAATGTTTTTGCTATGAGCGGAAGGAGAGAGACAGGTCTATAGTTGTCTATGAGTGAAGTGTTAAGTGTAGGTTTTTTGAGCAGTGGGGTTACCCGGGCCTGCTTAAATGTAGTGGGGAAAGTGCCTGTGAGAAGAGATGTGTTGATGATGTGTGTGAGCGCCGGTAGGATTGTAGGGGAGATTGCTTGGATAAGGTGTGAGGGGATGGGGTCTAAAGGACATGTGGTCGGATGGCTGGAGAGAAGTTTGGTTACTTCTGCCTCAGAATGGGGATGGAAGGAGAAGAGGGGAGTTTCAGCCATGGGTGTGGTCAGTTTTAGTTCCTGTATATGTGGAGCTGAGAACTTATTACTGATAGATGTAGTTTTGTCTGTAAAAAATGTGGCAAAATCATCAGCTGTTATAGAAGTGGTGGGAGGTGGTGGAGGGGGACAGAGCAGTGAATTAAAAGTTTTGAAAAGGTTGCGTGTGTCCGGAGCATTGTTGATCTTGTTGTGGAAGTATGAAGATTTGGCAGTATGGACTTGGGTAGAGAAGGATGAAAGCAGAGACTGATACATACTCAAGTCAGATGGATCCTTAGATTTGTGCCATTTTCTCTCAGCTGCCCTAAGTTTGGACCGATGCTCACGAAGAACATCGGATAGCCAAGGGTTGGAAGGAGCAGCCCGTGCTGGCCTGGAGGACAGAGGGCATATATCATCTAGGCAAGAAGTAAGAGTGGAACATAACGTGTCGGTTGCTGCATTAGTATCCAGGGATGTGAAGTGGGTAGGAGAGGGAAGAGAGGAGGATATTGAGGAAGAAAGATGGGAGGGTGAGAGAGAGCGTAGGTTTCTTCTAAAAGTAACAGGTAGGGGGGATGGGGGTGCACAAGTAGCAAGATGTAGGTTTAGTGTAATGAAGAAGTGGTCAGAGATGTGTAGGGGTTTGACCACAATGTCGTCTGAAGTACAATTTCGTGTGTAAATGAGATCAAGTTGGTTGCCGGATTTATGAGTGTATGCAGTGGTAGTGCGTTTTAGGTCAAATGAAGCAAGGAGTGAATGGAAGTCTGCAGCATAGGGTTTGTCCAGATGAATGTTAAAATCTCCAAAAACTAGAAGTGGGCTGCCATCTTCTGGAAAAGAGGATAGCAGCCCATCCAGCTCTTCTAAGAAGATGCCAAGTTGACTAGGAGGGCGGTAAATGACCACAACATGGAGTTTGATAGGAGATGTTATAGTGATTGTATGAGATTCAAATGAGTTATAATTGCATAGAGGAGAATGGGTTGAGTATTTCCAGTTGTTGGAAATCAGAAGTCCTGTACCCCCACCCCTTCCAGTCTGACGAGGGGGTGTGAGAGAAGGAGAATTTATTAGATAGAGCGGCTGGGGTTACAGAGTCTTCTGGACGTATCCAGGTCTCAGTCAAACCTAGGATGCTCAGGCCAGATTGCAAAGAAAATGCCAAAATGAAGTCAGCTTTGTTGACGGCTGATTGACAGTTCCAAAGTCCAACCGTGAAAGAGAAAGGTTCAGTGGAAGAGGTGTTTATAGGACGCAGGTTAGAGAGATTGCGTCGACGTGTGCGTGTGATGTTAGTGCGGTGTGTAGAGAGCACCGGAATGAGTTGGAAACACATGATAGAGAAGGACAGAAAGAAGAGTGAGAAAAAGGAAAGGAGTACTTAAGTGCATTGTCGGTGTCCTTGCTCGGATAAGTCGCGCAGGAAAAGTCGCAAGTCTTTACTCTTGTCGGTCTTCACGCGAGGAGGCTGAACGCTTCCGCTGACGCTTCAGCGTCAGCTGATACAACACAGTTAAATACACCACCAATCAATACTTAGGTGATAGCAGCTGGGGACGCCCCCTGGGCTGACTCAATCCCAAATGGATGGTGCGCAAATGGGTCAGACCGAAACGAAAAACTAACACCCTTTGCACTTTAAGTGCGCTCAGGAAGGGAGCGATCTCACAAACAAAAGCTTCCCTTGGCCGAATGAGAGCAATCAAAACTACAGTTTACAACAAAATCACCAGGAAAACAATTAAACAGAAACAAATAAATGAAGTCTAGCAACAACTAAATCAAATAGAAACTAATGAATCAAATAGTTTAGAAAACAAGTATGTGATTCTCTAGCAGCAACAAATGTAACAACCGCCTATTTAAACTACAGCATTTAAGTACTCACTTACGCGCTGTCGTCCTGTCCGCGCCTGAGGGCTGAAATTCACTTATCCCACAAAATGAAGAGTGACCTAAGTATTTAAACAGTTCTCTTCGCTAGGCCCGCCCCCTGGGCTGACTCAATCCCAAATGGATGGTGCGCAAATGGGTCAGACCGAAACGAAAAACTAACACCCTTTGCACATAGTAAAAGCATTTCAGTTGTGAAAATACATTTAATTTTAGGCTTCAAAGCAGTTTATTTTATCAAAACCTTACTTTTTTATGAAATTAATAAGGATAGAAAGATTCTTTACGTTCTTTACCCTCAATTAGCTTGACTCAGTCTTTTCTCTCTGTAAAAGCGGGAGGTATTTAAACAACAATACCCGTCCTTTCATTTATAAAGCTTTTTCTCTCAAATGCCACTCAGTTTGGGGCATAAGATCAGACAAGGTTAGGCTTTGTATTTCACAAATATTTGACAAAGTGCAATACATAAAATTGATCAACTTTGTATAACCAAACCAGTTTAGCATTTTAATTTTCTAACTTGCGCCTTTTCCAAAATATTGAAAAAATGTATGACTAATTTCCCTGCTTTGGCTCTAGGCTGCAGTAAAGTGAGGGCAAGGGTTAAACTTCCCTCCTCATGACATCTGCTGCTGATTCTCCAGAAGTATGCACACACACACACACACACACACACACACACACACACACACACACACACACACACACACACACACACACACACACACACACACACACACACACACACACACAGACAAACACACACACACACACACACACACACACACACACACACACACACACACACACACACACACACACACACACACACACACAGATATTAGCTGCTAATGTCATCAGGGAGAATGAAATGACATTTCCACTTTAAATCAAACCCTACAGCTGATGGAACATCAGCTGGAGTTCCCCCCTCCTTTCTTCTATCATTTACTCTGCATCTTTCTTACTTTCACTCCTCATGCCTCTTCATCTCTGTTTTTCTTGCACTCTGCAGTTTGTTTGTTTTTTGTTGTTGTTTTTACCTCTCTGTTCCTCTCAGACTGTTTTGCAAGGGTTTCTAATGTTGGAAAAGCTCAGAGTGTTTGTAGCATTTAATCAGCTTTCCATTTGTTAATCTTCACAAGTCTGAAAGCACATGGCTGGACCATGGAAATAATTATATAAGCATTATGTTATACCAACATGTTTGCTTCCAACCATTTGACTCATCTGAATAATTTCCAAGATTTTGACTTGATTTTACGAGTTTTTACAATTTCCGGTTCATTTGTTGTTTTACAAGTAAATTTAGAGCGGCTGAATAAGACCAAATAAATTGAACAACAATAAAGATTTATGTGATCTCAATAAACTGGTCTGCTTAAACGGGCTATATACAATTTTCTGAAATTTAAACTCGCGACTGACACCTGTGGCCAAAAATGGAACTGCTCTTCCTTTCTGCTCGCTCTCGCAGCGCGTGCTCGTATGTGCAAACTTCACAAGTCATCCGCTGCAAAGAAGTCAACATTATCTTTACAGAGATAAGAACAGTCAAATACATATATTGTTTGAGAAACTAAGTTTGTTTGCAATAATAGGCTAATTGCTGACTAGCGGTGGTGGCAGAGTGATCTGAAACATTTAACATGAACCCGCTTGACGTCACATCCGCAAAAACCGACCCGACAGAAAATAGGAAAAATAGGATACAGGCTTATAGGTGCACCCACTGTAAGCTGACAAGGTATCAGTATGCTCATCAGGAGATGTTTGAGTCATAAATGGTCAAATAAAAAGGCTATTGTTATGTTTATTTTGGGGAAAAAGTTGCATATAGCCCCTTTAAGTAATAAGTGTTATGTCATAATCAAAAAAGCTGCCTAAACCACCAAATGAAGAATGTTGAGTATTAGAAATCTGGAAAGGGATAAAGGGTGTTTCTAAAAGGGAACGCTACATCCTAGTGAGGATGTGTCCTATCCCTAGACCAGTCCTTCAGATGCTTCAAGACTAGAGTCCTTAGCATCAAACACGAGAATGAGATGATCTGGTAAGTGTGCATGGCTATGTCATATGTTTCCACCCCTGTGGTTACGGAAGAAAAACACTATTAAAATTATAATTTAAAAAATCATTTATATTGATTTTTTTTTTTTTGTATTACCTGACTGTATTAATGCAGTACAGGTAATGTCAACCGTCTGCAGTCTTTCAGTGCTTTACTTAAGAACAGTTATGTAACATTATGTGATTTATTTTGAAGAAAACATATTGCATTCATCTCAAGCATTTTGTCTTGCATAACAAAATAAAATTGCACAAGCTGAGTGTCGATTCATTTTAAGCAAATACATTTTTTGTGAATTGGAATCTATACAAAGTATTGTGGGCGATCAAAGGACGTTAAGAATACACCAGATGCATCCTTTAAGACAGGCCGGATGAAAGATGTGAAACGCACACTGCCTACTAAGGATCCTTCAAATTGAGATGTCCTTTGATAAAGCTTCATAACATGGCAGCTTAGATATGCAGCCTTAAAAAGATGTGCTCTTCAGTTCGAGAAGCATCCTTATAGCCATTTCTAACTTTTTAAAATCCTCTATTTGACTGTAATCGAAATAATCTACAAATGGAGAAGGTTTCAGACCACGGGTAATGTGTCCAGGCTGGGCCATTTCACCAAAGTTACCTCAAGAGCATAGCACAAGATGCTTCAGAAAGTCTCAAAGAACCATAGGATGATATGAATGGATCTACAGGTAGCAGTACACAATGTGAATGCTGCCAGAACTGCTTAGAAAAAACACTGCATTTTAAACATTTTGGTTCTAGGAGCTAGAACCGTTCCCATGACTTCCATGACTTCAAAATGCCATTCTTACATAAAAAAACCTAATTTTGTTTTGGAGGTTTAAATGCATTCAAGGTCCAAAAACACTTTAATTGCCTCATGATATACATTGCTGCATTAGCTGTTTTTTTCTGAAATGGTTCATTTCAGGATCTGTTCTCTGTAAACCCATCTTTCTGAGCACCTACTCTGCTCTGACTGGTCAGATGCCCCAGTCTGTCAGAGCATGCCAGAAACTAAACTCCAATTATCATTTCTGAATGGCAGTTCAGAAGGCTTCCTTAGCAGTTATATACAAATTGATGTAAACCATAACTAAATTTTGCTCCACACTTTAGCATTACTCAAAGTAGTAAGAAAAACAGTCTGCATTAATCATAATAGTGGGCCCACAGTATTTAAAGACAATAATTTGAGTTAGCAGAAGGCTACAATTGTGCACTGGGTGTACACAAAACAAACAACATGTTTTTAATACTCAGTAGAAATGATATGTACATAATCATACTTACAGATTGTGACACAGAGGCACAAGATGGTACAAATAAAATGAGTACTACTCTACTCTACTCTTTCATGAATTAGCATTTTGCAAATCCCATGTTAAACTCAGCAAGATTTGAGAAGCAGTCATCAGTAAAATGAGTTATAATGCTGTGATGTCACTGTAAAAAATGAATTTTAATCATTGACTCTTCACATCCTCATCCTTTGGGAGTACATGAGATTTGTGCTTTCGCAGTGCAGAGAACAATGTCTTCTAGATATGACCACAACCCAAACCAAAGTCTTCCAGGCCACAACTATGGTTTTTAAGGATGGGTCAAAGTACACATTGGTGATTGGAAGCCAATGAAGACTAAAGGTGGCAATTTTGCAACCTATCCAGGACTTAAGGTTGAAATTACTGACAACATGTTTCAGACAGTTCAAAATTGGAAGACAATAACTCCATTTGTCATGCATTTTGATCTTTGAAATTTTGCCAACCTTTTACATTTACAAACAGCTATATTATACACTACATGAAGGGTAATATCTGTGAAAGCATTACAGAAGCACTTTGAAGAGATTGCACTTTCACATACACTTTCTCATCACAAACAGAAAACCTTAAAATACATGCTGAGTTTGACTCACCTGCCAGTACGCCACACACATACACCAGGCCGATTCTCAAAGCTCCGTGAACCATCTCTAATGGCACACCCACCAAAAGTTGCATGGCCATGTTTAGACCCAGATGTTCAATTCTGAAACATATAAATCCGCCATTAGCACATTTACAGAAGTGTCTGTAATTATATTTTCTCCCCATAAGATTAAAGTGTCTGTATATTTAGTTATTTTCAGTAGGTGCTAGATTTTTACAATTTAGTGCACTCCCATATACCTCAGCAATCCATTTCTCACATTGAGCTTCTGTTTACCATTTGATATGCTCTATGTATCTATGTATGTGCACTCATCAATGTTTATATCTGAATAAAACCCTCAATTAAATCTGTTTATCATACAGTATAAAGTAATTTGTCTTTTCAGAAGAGTTTGATTAAATTACACTACTCATTTAAATTTCTTTCACATTATGTACTTTTTGACGGTTGAAACTTTAATGTTTTTCTTAAAGATGCTCCACTTAATCACAGAACAAAAGAACACAATTAAAATGATCACTGTACCGCCACCTGCCATTATCAATTTCCAGATGTCAATGGAGAACTCAAGAATATCTGGTAATTTAAACAGTCAATGATTACTTCAAATGATGCCAGAGAACAGTTTTTCCTAATACATTTGTTTCTTTATAAGCTCTTGTTTCAATAAACCTGAATTTATGGAAGAACCAAAATGTTGTTGCTGTGATCTAACATAAAAGTTTGAAATACTTAGTAGTCAAATTAGCGTAATGTGTCAGAGATGAGGCCTGGTAGTGGGTGTGATCTGACACATGAGTGACCTATTTCTGGCATGAGTCATTTCTCAATTTCACCCCTATTCCAACTTTGTTTAGTCCAGCCTTTTTCTTAAGCCTGATCACTTCACCAACTACTCTATTTCTTTAACTTTCAGAACTGCACATGGAAAACTGTTACAGTTAAAGTTCTTCACATCTACAACAGCGTACATGACTTTGGCACTTAATAATTACATATCTGGGTGATAGAAAAACTACAGGTAACGTTCCTCATGTCACATACTTGGCTCTCCTCAACATTGCCAAATAGATCCAATAGAAGCCCAGTGCCCATCAGCCTGACAGACAAAAGAAACAAATAAATGAAACTGGAGAACCTTTGATAAAATCTCTGAACTGAAAGTGAAACATCTCTGAATTCATTAACCGATCTTCAGCATGAGCAGAAGTCTATCTTTCAAAACAAGAGACAGTTCATGTCGCCAGAAACAGAATATAAACGTAATTGAATTTCTTATTAGGAGAATCTGCCTGAATGATGTTGAATTATGAATGGCTAGGGGTCTGATCTGAAACTGATCTCTGCTTCAACAAAACCCACAATTTCCAGAATGAAAGATAATTAAATCACTGCTGTGGAAAGATTGAAATAAGAGGGTAAATTTTAACAGATAAAGCAAGTACACATTACACTCATAGACACACATTTAGACACAAATACTGAAACACAGACACACATTTAAGACATAAAAAAGCGTGTCTACATGCAATCACATACTGTATACAAATTATACTGTATGTACACACTGTACTGTAATGTACTTTAATAACGTGTGACAGATAATTCTGCTGTGGCTTTGTTTAGAGCTATTTTTGTTAGCTGAGCAAAAAAGACAAAGTAACTGGGAACACTCTGTCTTAATTTACCTTCTTGTATATTGAACTGATTGTAATCATGCTGTTGCTCTGAATATCACCACAAGAGATCAGAGCAACAACACTTGCTTTGCTCCTCCAGCAAACACAAATTTGCCACTCATAAAAAAGATATAGATATAATTTGTGAAAGAAATAACATTTTAGAAAGTGTAAAGACGTGATCCAAAATATAAATATTAAAATACTTAGTATTGTAAAATATTAAATATTAAATACATTTTCTAAGGAATAGCATTAGCATGTTGTACAGTAAAAATTATCTCAGTAAACTGTTGTGAGGTGAAATACACTAGATACGCAATTTTTTTTAATGTTTTATAAAGAAGTCTCTTCTGCTCACCAAGCCTGCATTTAATGATCCAAAGTACAGTAAAATGTCGAAATATTTTTACGATTTAAAATAACTGTTTACAATTTGAATATATATTAAAATCTAATTTATTTGTGATTTCAAAGGAGAATTTTGTGCATTATTACTCCATGTCATTATTATGTTGAAAACAGATGAGTAGAATTTTTTTAACTTTCATTGATAAATAGAAAGTTCAGAAGAAAAGCATTTATCTGATATAGAAATCTTTTGTAACAATATAAATGTCTTTATCATCACTTTTGATCAATTTATATCATCCTTGCTAAATAAAAGTAATGATTTCTATAACCCCCCCCCCCAAAAAAAAAGTAGTTGACTGTTTTAAATATTGATAATAATAATAATAATAATAATAATAATAATAATAAATGTTTCTTGAACAGCAAATAAGCATTTTGATTTTTAAAAGATCATATGACACTGAAGACTGCAGTAATGTGTCACACCCCCGGACTTTTAGTTTGGTTTCTCCCATCAATTCCCCCCGCAGATCTGAGTGTTTTGGCTTCTCCCTCATTGTCTCCACCTGGATGTGTAATCAGTCTGTGTATTTAGTGTGCGTGTTTTCCCCTCAATGCTGTTGGTCTTTAATGTTACCTCCTTGTGTTCCTGTGTCTGCCTGGTTCCCATTGGATTTATTAAATACTCTTACTTTTTATTACGTCGCTGTTCGTGTGTTCCTGCCTGAAGCGTGACAGAAAGACCGACTGATACAGTTTTTTTTTTTTTGCGTATTTCACCCCGTTTTGTTTATCGTTCTGTTTTACAGTCTTTTGTTTCCGTTGTGTTTCCCCCATGGATTCCTTCCTACGTCCAGAATTCATCCTCCTCCGGCTGAAGCAGGGGGATTTACCGCTCGAGGGATTTACGCTCATGTTCCAGCTTGTAGCTAACACCACCAGCTATCCGGATGACGCGCTCTGTGCGTTCTATGACGCTAGCCTCAACGCGTCATGCAGAACGCCGTCGTCCGAGGACGGCCCTCGAGCGGACTTCGCCGTGTTTGTGGAGTGGACACTGGCGAGAAACAAACTCTCGTTTTCCACCCGTTCCCAGGAGAACCTCGTCAGTGCCACTCCAGACCCAGAGCCCAGCCAGCCCCCCCGACCCGCGGATTACGAGCCTGAACCCATCGTAGACGGGAAGCCCGAGCCCGGAGCGATAGAAGTATGGAGCGCCGATGGGCTCAAAACTTCCGACCAGGTGCGAGAGCCGGCCATTACATCTGCGACGGTGGAGTGCTTCGTGGAGCAAGAGAGGGCGGTAGAGAGCCCTGCCCACTGCACCACCACTGGGGGTGAGCATGAGCACAACTCTGGGGATTTAATTGACTGTTTCACGGAAATGCCTATCTGCCTGGATTTCCCACCCACCCTCCCTCTTCTGTCTCTGCCTGATTCTCCGCTGGTTCCGCCCAGCCTTCCAGAATCCCCGCTGTCTTCTGTCTGTCCCCTTGCTCACCCTCAGCCCACCATCTGTGCGGTGGGTTCGCCGTGGGTCTGCCAGTCTCCATCGGTGTCATGGTTGGAGGATCCCTCACCATCGCCTCCAGCCTCAGAGCCCTGGACTCCGCCTCGGCCCTCCGACCCTGCGGCTCCACCCCGGCTCTCTGCTCCCTCGTCTCCACCGTCGCCCGTCGGTCAACCAGCTCCACCGGGCTCCATCGTCCCTCCGGCTCCGCCCTGGTCAGTCGTCGCCCCACCTTCGCCTCTGGACTCTACTCCTCCGGCTGTGCCTCGTCGCTCCATCCCACCGGCTCTGTGGACCTCCTCCCTCCCGCGAGCACAGCCTCTGCCCTCTGTCGCTCCGGCTCCGCTGCGGACCTCCGGATCTCCATCTCCGCCTTGGTCACCCGAGCCTTGGGTTCCGCCTTGGCCCTATGGATCCGCGGTGTCGCCCAAGATCATCGGCTTTCCGTCTCCGCCTTGGGCTCCACCACCACCTGCTCCGCCTCCGTCGGTCGGCCCCATGGAGTTGTCAGCCTTGCCTCCACCATGGCTCCTCCCTCCATCGGCTCCACCGGGGCATTCCATCATGGCTGCGTTCTGGGTCTCACCTGGCTCCTCCTGCTCCAGCCCCCTCCTGTCACCTCCTTGGCTCCTCCCTCCGTCATCACCTCCATGGACTGTTCCATCACCATTCTGGACTCCATGTCTTGCCCTCCTCCCGGTAGTCCGTCCTCAGCCGAAACCCCCTCCTAAGACTGTTTGCTGTTTCCCGTTTGTCGGCGCGAGGACACGCCTTCCGGGAGGGGGAGGTAATAGGTGTTCATGCTGCGCTGCGCAGACCGATCGGCGAGATTAGCCGAAAGCAGTCGGGGAGGAGCTGAAAACGGAGCCATCAAGTCGGACAAGTTGGGGATCTCGTTGCTTCCTCAAACATGGCAGATCACGTGGCGTTTGCCTACTTTATTGCACATGAACTGGAAGCTATAGAAATACCTTTTTTGTTGGAAGAAATGCAGCACATGCAAGTAAAGCAGCAACTACAGATTTCAGCATCAATCAATGTTGACCACATTACATTAAATGTCTGTGACATTTTAGTTATTCCATAAAAAACATTACTTAAATTTGCAGCTGAATACTATAAGTGGTCTGTATGAAAAAAGTACAATAATAAACTTATGCACAAATCCAATATACAGAATTTAAGGGAAAAAATGTACTGCAGTCAAAAGATCGTAAACTATTTACGAAATGGCATGCAAATTGATTTGTTATGCACGAAACACGTGTGATCATCGTCATGTGGTGAATGTGGCCAATCATGAGAAGCTGTGACGTCATCACAGCCTGGCGCAGTCCCTTCTGAAATGCTGCGCTGGCTGAGCAAGCCGACGGTTCTCGAAACGCTCTTGCGTTACTTTGATGCCACACGTGAACGTCACGTGGTGTCGGCGCCGGTTCAAGTTGGACAAAATTTCTAACCGGCATGCACTACTTCAAGTCAGCCGCCGATCGGTCTGTGCAGCGCCGCATGAAGTCGAACGCACCTATTGTCACACCCCCGGACTTTTAGTTTGGTTTCTCCCATCAATTCCCCCCGCAGATCTGAGTGTTTTGGCTTCTCACCCATTGTCTCCACCTGGATGTGTAATCAGTCTGTGTATTTAGAGTGTGTTTTCCCCTCAATGCTGTCGGTCTTTAATGTTACCTCCTTGTGTTCCTGTGTCTGCCTGGTTCCCATTGGATTTATTAAATACTCTCTTACTTTTTATTACGTCGTTGTTCGTGTGTTCCTGCCTGAAGCGTGACATAATGAAGCTGAAAAAATATTTTTGATATTTTGATAAAATATTTTCATATAGAAAGCACTTAATAATATAAATTAAACAGTAAAAATATTTCACAATATTACTGCTTTTGGTGTATTCAGTAAGAAAAGACGTCTTTACAAAAACATTATAAATCTTACAACTTTTGACTGGTACTGTTAAATGAATCTCAAAACTTTCAAGAACAGGACAATGCCAAAAATAATGCCCGTACAGTAAGTACCCATTTTCTTCTGGCACTGACCATTAAAATGGCCTTTACACACCAGATTACAAGCAGAATCATATGAAAGGGATTTAGAAGGGCAAAATAAAAAAGGTTAGTAGACAATGCAAGTAGGACATTTCTGTTTCTGCTCCAAACAAAATGATGTTTGATACAACTGCTGATCATCTGAGATCATGTGGTGTTTAATGCTGCAATGCTATGACACCATCTCAGAATGAGTCATGCCCTACCTGCTGCTGATGAAACCAGGTTAGAGAGTGACTTTTGAAAATGCCTGTGTTTGTGTGAAAGGGTCTGTGTGTTCTCCTATTGGGATTCTGTTGGTGCAGCAGATAGAGCGGATCACTTGCTTGGGTTAATGGGGAGATTACTCTGTAGATGAGTGTAATATAAAACATTAAACCCCACAGATCACAACACATCAGACACATCACAGGGGCTCAAGCCCTCTATCAACCAGGGACACAGGCCTTCAATCCTCCAAAAAAAAGCTTTTTGAAATGTGCTTTAATATCATTTTGTGTGTCTGAAAATGTTGCATTGAGGGCGTAAGCATTTTAAAATGCCAGAAAAGAAACAGCTAATCAAAGCAGTATCTAAAAATGGCATGAATTAGCAGCAGTGAGCCACATTTTGAGGCTGCAATATGCTTGGATGATGTGAGATACAAATAACTCTTTAAATTACAACAGGGAAAATGGAATGTATTTGTTAATCACCATGAAAGCCTGATATGCACCTGAGAAAGTTTTTTTTTTCCCTGCTTATTTACAGCACTCTGTATTCAGATTTGTCAAATGTAGTATTGAGCTGTCAAATATTTTTGTGTAATGGCCACTAAACTGTAGCATACCAGTGGTTTCATACATCTTATCACTCAGAGGTATCTTTGTCTTGTCATACCATTTTTACAGTATCTCAAAAGCATTAAAGGAAAAGTTCACTTTCAGAACAAAAATTCACAGATAATGTACTCACCCCCTTGTCATCCAAGATGTTCATGTCTTTCTTTCTTCAGTCATGAATAAATTATGTTTTTTGAGGAAAACTTTTCAGTATTTCTCTCCAGTGTACTTCTATGGTGCCCGCAAGTTTAAACTTCCAAAATGCAGTTTAAATGCAGCTTCAAAGGGCTTCAAACGATTCCAGCCAAGGAAGAAGGGTTCTAGTTTAAGACAGTAAGGGTATGTCGAAAAACTCCCATTTCATTTTCCCTACATCGCTGTTTTACCTTTTTTTGTAAAAGGCATTTGATGTTCTTTGCATGTTCACTTTGTACAAGGTCAGTACTTCTGCAGCAATGTAGGATGATTTTGAAGTTGAAGGAGAAAATGAAAATGGGAGAGTTTTTCGACCTATTCTGTCTTGAACACACAGAGTATGCGCAGAGCTAGACAAGATGAGCATTTGAGGTTAAAAAGCATATAAATTGTCATTTTTTCCTTGGCTGGGATCATTTAGAGCCCTTTGAAGCTGCATTTAAACTGCATTTTGGAAGTTCAAACTCACAGGCACCATAGACGTCCACTATATCCAAGGGGGTGAGTAAATTATCTGTAAATTCTTGTTCTCCTTTAACTCCTTTAACTAGAAAATGTAGTAAATATTAGGTTTGGTCAACTCTAATTTTTATTTTAATATATTTACATTGTACAGTAAGCATATAAAATCGGCAATGGCTATTTGCACTTAGTGTAAATAGCGATATATGCCATTTACACTAAGTGCAAATAGAGATATATTCTATTTACACTATGTAATATACTTTATTTTCATCTTTTCTTTTATTTACTTAATTTTTATTGAAAAAAACTTTTTTCAATCTGATTTGAGATGTGAAAAAGGGACAAGAATGAGTTTGGCAAAAGGCACATTTGAACTCGGTTCTGCTGTTTAAGAGCTGTCTTTTGTAATGTTGTCTAGCCCAACCACATGTTGGTGGACAGAGTTAGTGTAAATAGCTTCTGCCAACAAGGTGGGCTATTTGCACTTAGTGTAAATAGACACTCTGAATAAGATTTGATAGACGTCTCAGAGGTCTGTTCCTGGTTTCGGTGGCTATCTGGATAAGTTGGAGTTCAGTTTGTGCAAATTCTGCTTATTTTTCAGTTTCAAGAAAGTGGATGGTTCATGTTAACTTGCTAGCTAGTACACAGACAAGTAACTTAAATTTCAGTTCCATACTTATATATCAATTAATATTTTATTATTATTGCAAGGATGATTGTAATAGACTATTTCTCTGAAGAGGAAGTTTAAGCTCATCTTTATTTAACATTAAAGGTGGTTGAAAGTATCTTCCCGATAGCAATCATTAAGTTAAGTGCTCTAAATGCATTTACACTGTGTGCATAATTATTAGGCACGTTGATATTGTGGTCATATTTTTTTTTTCCAAGCACATTTGACCAATTCCATACCACATCAATCTTAATAACTACTATTCATTTTGTATTTAATTATTTTTAAGTGGTGTATAATTGTCCATGAAGGCTGGAAGTGAAAAACTCCTTATATTCAGGTGTGCAGAATTATTACGCACATTTTCTTTTACAGATAAAATGAACCAAAAAAAGAGATTTACCTCTGACTGAAAAGTCAAAAACTATTAAATGCCCATGAGAAGGATGCAATACTAATGCGATACTGGAATTTGCAAAGTTAAGGCATGACCACCGGACAGAAAAACGCTCGTTGCGTCTGCATTGTCAGAAAAAACAGGAGGAGGAGAAAACATCCGGGACACTACTTTTCAGTCAGAGGTACATCTCTTTTTTGGCTCATTTTATCTGTAAAAGAAAATGTGCCTAATAATTCTGCACACCTGAATATAAGGAGTGTTTCACTTCCAGCCTTCATGGACAATTATCACTTAAAAATAATTAAATACAAAATGAATAGTAGTTATTAAGATTGATGTGGTTTGGAATTGGTCAAATGTGCTTGGAAAAAAATATGACCACAATATCAATGTGCCTAATAATTTTGCACACAGTGTATATGCATTTATTTATTCTGTGTAAGGCGTAGGACCAAGAAATATTAATCCAATCAAAATGTTCGGTCCAAACATTACGATAGGCTGTCATACCTGACTGTCAACATATGTATTTGCATACCTCTGCACACCCTGTTCACGTAAGCTGTGCAGACAGAGTGAGAATGGCAAGCAAACATCACCAAATTAATATTTCTTCCTGGTATTGTAACACAGCAAAAATGCCGGTGTACATTTAACTCAATTTGAGTCAAATTTAACACTCCTGAAATGTATATATGACTCCCTCCGTTTTGGAGTTAAAACAACACTTTCGAAAGTGTGAAACATGTACATTACTCACAGAGTACATTTTAACACTGTAAGAGTATACTGTATTTGTAAATCCAGCATATTAGTTTATTTCAGTCACACTTCTGTTGGATTACAAATAAACTCTTACAGTGTTAAAATGTACTCTCTGAGTAATGTACATATTTCACACTTTCGAAAGTGTTGTTTTAACTCCAAAACAGAGGGAGTCATATATACATTTTAGGAGTGTTAAATTTGACCCAAATTGAGTTCATTGCACACCAGATTTTGCTGTGTGTTCAGGTAAAGAAGAAATGAAAAAAATAATCCACAAAACAGTGCATGTTTACATTATTTATTTATTTCAATTGAAACATTGTAAATCTTTTTCCCTGCACCAAAATGTCTTAACATTTAGTGTAGAGAACATGTTCTTACAACAGTTAAAACATAATGTCAAAGCAAATCAGTGCAGATGCACAAAAAAACATTCTTATTTGGTCCATATGTATTCTGAATGTTTTTAAGATTATAATGCTTTCATTTATCTGCTTAAACAACATCATCTTATTCATTACCATCAACACTAAATGCATGTTAATGCTCACTGAACAAAGTCTGTGACAATGGTGTTTGAACCTCCTTGGAGAATGTAGTCCCTTTCTTTTTTTTCAGCAAGACAAGATGTGTTTCTCTGCAGTCCACAGCCAAGCAAGAAACCCACAACCATTTGCAGCATCACAAAAGTGCTAGATAAAACACTTAACTCTCATTGTTTCCATTTTAAAAAGAAGCATCCTCGTCTGTTCCGCATTGCGAGTGGAAGAAAATGACTTTGAGAGAAGTTTAGACGCATACAAATAAATATCGTTATAAAACGATATGATATTACAAAAACACATTTTGTAAGTAATATGTAACACTTTATTTCGCTGTTTTCCGTCCTCAAATGCTCCGCATCCCGAACAAAAAAAATGGTGGCCGTCTGTGAAAAATATGTCAGATAGGTGAGCCGCGAACAGCGAGCAAATGTCCCGGATGTTACTAATAACACTCAACAGTGTTAATAATGTTAACTCTCCGTATTAACACCCGCCAGAGGGTACTGTTTACACCAGCTAGTGTTAATCCTCCCTAAATTCAACACCACAACTTTAACACTTCACTCCAAAAGCCTTTAACACTGCGATTTTAACACTGGAGATTTTGTTGTGAATACTTTAACTAACTGTACTATAAAGTGTTCTCACAGTTAATGACATATGGTGTTGTAACGGCCACAAGAGCATTTCCGGTAGTTTTGTGGCAGACTGACAACTGCGCATATGCTTGTGTCAGTACGTTCTGGAAAGGTGAAGAGATGACTCGCTCTACTGACATCTGTCTCTCTCTATTTTATTTCCTTTCTGTTTGTGACCTGAGTTGGATGCATGCTTGAGTAAAATTTTCCTCGCTCGATCCCATGTATGTGGGCAAGTGTGTCGTTGTGTGAGGCGTTTTATTAAACCCAGGGAAAATACGTCTCCTGTGCATTATTAGCAACACACAGTTTTCCTATCTGGGTTGTTGAACATTTCAACATTTCTATATTGTTGAACATTACAATATATTGTAGTAATGCTGTCTCTGGTCGTCTGGTCTGTGTGTGTAGATCAAGGAACATGGCTTTGGACGGCGATTTGCAGGGAGGGTTTGACATTCACTTTCAGTGCTATCAGGCTGAAGTTAGCATTTCCTAAGATCTCCTATTGCACCTTTAATTGCACCTATAATTCAAATCCGTTAAAGGATTGTTAGGCTGCATTAATTAGGTCAGCCGGAACCGAAAACACCTCCCATAACATCTGATGCAGTCGTTGCATCGTAAAAAGAATGGCATCTACGCTAATATTAGTCTGTTTCATTCTTATTCCAAGGTCACCGTAGCCACCAGACCCAGCCTGTATCCGGATCAGATGGTCACTGCAGTCCCCCGGATCCAGTCCGCACCCAGCTTAGATCATGGATCACCACCTGGAGATGACTTCAATAGCCATGGATGTCAACCAGATGAGCTCCAGAGACGGATCATCACTAAAGACCTCGCCAACCTAGACGGCCATCGGCGCTACACCACAGGATCCTGATGAGTTCTCTACAATCGGACATTGGTACAAACTGCTGGTTTCGTCTGGCCAGAGGAGAACTGGTCCCCCGACTGAGCCTGGTTTCTCCCAAGGTTTTTTTCTCCATTTCTGTCACCTGTGGAGTTTTGGTTCCTTGCCGCTGTCGCCTCTGGCTTGCTTAGTTGGGGACACTTTCCAGCGATATCGTATACTATTTGAACTGAACTGACAATGATATCACTGAATTCATTGATGAACTGCCTTTAACTGAAAATTGATTATTTACAATAATGCGTTACTTACACACTATTGTTCTGTTTAAATACTGTGCAGTTGCTTTGACACAATCTGTATTGTTAAAAGCGCTATATAAATAAAGGTGACTTGACTTGACTTTAAATTAATCTGAAGTCAAATAAATATTTAATGTTCATGTATGAACATAATCATATTAACCTAATAAGTCACTGTATCCCGTAATAATATAACTAGTGTGTAACTCACCCTGCATGCATGAAGATGTAGCTAAGGTAGCGCCAGGCCTGAGCTCTGAGCTGCGGGTGGTATGGCAATGGGCCCTTCAGGAAGTATGGTGATGAGACTTGCAGAACCCAGCGGTTAAGTTGGAGTCCATAATACATAAAGACAACAACCTGAAGAAAATGTGTAAAGTAAGAGCTTGTTACTAATGTGACACTTATGCTGTCCTTCAAAACATAGTGGGCCGCCTACAGAGGAAGCATTTTAAGTACTCTTCACACAATAGCTGTTCTAAATGGTAGGAAACATAATTATGCTGCCTTAGAAGCTAGTTACAGAATTCTAAGCTAGCATGAGATACAATACATAAAATCCCAAAATTAGAGGCCACATTTTTGAAAAGAAACTTTAATATACTATTGAATTGTAATTCTGTCACATGATTCTTAAAGAATCATTCAAATTTGATGTTTTTTTTTATATTATGTATTAAAGAAAGGTGACCCCACAATGCAATGTAATTACCTCAGGGGAGATGGAGATGTAGAGAAAAAAAAAATGTTAAATATTAATAAACATTTAATTCACTACTAAATAATAACAATATTTATTGTAAATAAACATTTATTATTATTTCAATTCAGGTCTTGGTTGGGCCGGGAGGGCTTTTCGCTTAAAGTTTGAATGCTCTCGTGTGTTTTTCTCAGTGTGAGTTTTCTCTGGGTACTCCCACAGTTTCCCCCACAATCTAAATACATGCAGGTCAGATTAATTAGAGACACTAAATTGCCAGTAGGTATTAGTGAGAGTGTGAAAGTGTGTTTTAGGCCTGTGATGGACCAGCCATCTGTCTAGGGTTTTCCCTGACATGAGATGCTGGGATAGACTCAAGTGTTCCCACATCTCTACATAGGGCAGGGGTGGGGAACCTTGATCCTCGAGGGCCGGTGTCCCTGCAGAGTTTAGCTCCAACCCTAAAAAATAAAATACCAACCTGTATCCTAAAGACCTTGATTAGCTTGTTCAGGTGTGTTTGATTAAGGTTGGAGCTAAACTCTGCAGAGACTCCGTCCCTCGAGGATCAAGTTTCCCCATCCCTGACATAGGGAAAGCGGTGTGGAGAACAGAGTCTCCCATGCAGAGCACAATTTGAAAGTTCCAGCCTATGCAGAGCACTGCAACAGAGTTGCAGCAGTTGCACATTTAGGCATCGAGGCAGCCTACTAGAATCTTTTGAGCTTTCCTACTGAAAAGTGGGTCCTGGTATGATTATTTGCATATTGTTCAGTTGCAGCAGTTGCACATTTTGGCATCGAGGCAGCCTACTAGAATCTTTTGAGCTTTCCTACTGAAAAGTGGGGCCTGGTATGATGATTTGCATATTACTTGCATTTTTGATGGAACTGGAGAAAGACTCCATTTAATGACTCTCTATTCATTAATTGTTCAATAATTTTAAAGGATAGTTCAAGCACAGGCATCTGATTAGTGTGCTCTCTAGTGACTTTATTCTATTTAGAACAGCAGTAATGAGCCCACTTCATACAGTATTACATGTTTTAAACTACTATGCTGTATCATTTAAATAATCATTTGATACAGTTTAGTTGTTTTTACATTTTATTTTACCTTATTTTACATTACTTTAAAAAAATACCTGTATGTAATTACATATGTACTTAATTTGCATGTATAATTACACTAACTTATCCCACCTCAATAGCAGTGCATTACAATCCGACATGAGCACAGTACATTGCACTATTTTTGATCATAAGTAGCCTACACTCAAAAAAATAATTCGGTCTAAAAATAAACTTTATGTAATTCAATTAAATGCTAATTTTCCATGTATTTGGATTACATAGTTTTGATATAAACATATTAATAAACTTAATGTGATTCATATGCATCAGTGATACGTGAATGAAACAGGTAAGGTTTATGTAATTATTCCCAGTGTTAAACAAGCACTGCTCAGTGTTCATGTGTTTCCACACTACAGAGTGTTCAAGTAGCATTGACACAGTGTTGGAGTTAAGGAGATCATTATGTGATGATTGATCATTAATGATGAACACCTGATGAATCATCAATGGAAAGAGAAACACAAGAACTACAGCTGACTTCAGCCACAGCCTTAGAGGAAATCAACTCAAATAAAACAATACATTAAACCTCTCAAGATCTGATTCAACAACTCCACAAACAGATTGACCAGCTTCACTCATTACTAACCAGATTGTCTTCTGTCAGACTTCTAGAGAAGCTCTTATTGAGAATTAACAGACGTGTAGATGTTTTGTTTCATGTGAAATCACCATCAATGAGACCAGGGTTTCCTTTGGTTGGGCTCTTGACCCGTCACATGCTAGGTTTAATGTTGTGCTGATAGCTTTTGTTGTACTTAAATCAAACATGTTGAGCTTGGCCAACAAAGTGTAAAAAAAAAAAAAAAGTAGGGGGATCTGTTAGTGTGTCAATTTCTTTTGAAGTTTATTTGTTGCATAGATGGATATTGTGTTACTTTAATATTAGGCCTACTTACAGCTTTACATTTATGTGTTGTATAAATCATATTAGCTGAATCATTTTATCATACTTTGTGTGCTAAAAGTTTTCATCTGTTTCTTTCTAAAGACCACAGACATGATGAATCAGCATATGAACCTCAACAATGGTGATAATCAACAAAATGTTCAGATACATCTCTGAACATCTTAAAACAAGCTATTAAAAGGTCTCAACAAAAAAGGAAGCATAAAAACAATTATTAAGAGTAAAATAAAAATAATCTGACAATTCCACTGCATTGTTTATTCATGTTGCAATGCATGCTGGGATACATGGGAGGGTCTTTTACCAAACTTGTACCCAGCATGCATTGCAACATGACATATTGTTGACCGTCACCATTGTTGAGATTCATATACAGATTCTTGATGTTTTTGGATTTGAAGGTGATACAGATGAAAACTTTTTGAGCACAAAATGAAATACAAAGTATCTATTCTTCGTGACTTATGAAAAACAGCTACTTGTGAAGCTATAGAGACTACTATAACAACACAACACCCATCACATCAGGACTTTGAAAGAATCTGGAGGATTGACTAATTTTTTGTCTTCTTTGACTTTGGTGGCTAAGCTTCTTGTGTTTTATATTTACACAATTAATGCTACCACCACTGACACCAGCATGTGACGGGTCAAGATCCCAACCAAAGGAAACCCTGATCTCATTGATGGTGATTTCACATGAAACAAAACATCTACACGTTTGTTAGTTCTCAATAAGAGCTTCTCTAGAAGTCTGACAGAAGTCAATCTGGTTAGTAATGAGTGAAGCTGGTCAATCTGTTTGTGGAGTTGTTGAATCAGATCTTGAGAGGTTTAATGTATTGTTTTATTTGAGTTGATTTCCTCTAAGGCTGTGGTTGAAGTCAGCTGTAGTTCTTGTGTTTCTCTTTCCATTGATGATTCAGCAGGTGTTCATCATTAATGATCAATCATCACATAATGATCTCATTAACTCCAACACTGTGTCAATGCTACTTGAACACTCTGTAGTGTGGAAACACATGAACACTGAGCAGTGCTTGTTTAACACTGGGAATAATTACATAAACCTTACCTGTTTCATTCACGTATCACTGATGCATATGAATCACATTAAGTTTATTAATATGTTTATATTAAAACTATGTAATCCAAATACATGGAAAATTAGCATTTAATTGAATTACATAAAGTTTATTTTTAGACCGAATTATTTTTTTGAGTGTACATACATAGTAGGTAAAGACACAATATGTATGTACGCTTTCGCCTCTAGAGGTTGCATATTCAAAACAAACAAATAACCAAAGGTGTAGTTTGATGAGGCTGTGATGAAGTGTGAATATCATGGGAGTTGTTGTCTTCATCCCCACAGCGAATGCAATCTGTCGGGACTCGGGCAGAAATCATGTTCATGGATGAGCTAATGTATTAATGACTTATTAAGGTCATTGCAGTATGAAGCATGGTGGGGCTGAAAGTTGTAGAAGCTATTGCTAATGCAGGACGAGCACGATACATGGCTCGAAAGCAGCAGAGCTTTTATTATGTCACAGTCCACCGCTTCCGCTCCTTCCGGTCATGCGTATGTAGGGAAATGCATCACTGTCATATCATACTAGATACATTTGAGTGTGTTAAAATTCTGTTATAATGCTAGTCTGTTCGTTCATCACCTGTCTAATAAAACACACGTTTTCTACTAAAAATAAAACCGGAAAATCGAGGGTGTATGACGTCACTGGCAGGCTTATTTCTCTGGATTTAAACATTATTGGAAAAATTTGGAATAATGTAAGTACACAAGCCAGCAAAATATATAACACTGTTCTAGTGGTCTTACATATTGTGGCTTTAAAGTCATTTAAAATGTCAAATTAAAAGGATAGTTCACCCAAAAATGAAAATCCTGTCATTAATTACTCACCCTCATGTCATTCCATACCCGTAAGACCTTCGTTCATCTTCAGAACGCAAATTAAGATATTTTTGATGAAATTCGAGAGCTCTCTGACCATCTATAGACACAGTCAGGGCACAGAAATGTAGAGAGGACATCTTTAACGTAGTCAATGTGACATTACTGGTTCAACCATAATTTTATGAAGCTCAAAAATACTTTTTGTATGCAAAGAAAACAAAAATAGCTACTTTATTCAATGATTTCTTCTGTTCTGCTATAGTCATTAACGCGGGTACCGCAACACTTGCATTTTCAATGTCAGCAGCACCACACGTATGCGCCGTGGTACTCTCAGGTAATGGCACCTACAGTGATGCTGAGGAGAGGAATTGTTAAATAAAGTTTTTTTTTCTTTGTGCACAAAAAAGTATTCTTTTACCTACATAAACTTATGTCACATTGACCATTTTATTGATGTCCTTACTACGTTTCCGTGCCTTCACCGTAGTAGGACCCTTGCTGTCTATGCAGTGTTAAAAAGCTTTTTTCATCAAAATTTCATCAAAAATATCTTAATTTGTGTTCCGAAGATGAACGAATGTCTTATGGGTTTGGAACGACATGAGGGTGAGTAATTAGTGACAGAATTTTCATTTTTTGGGAACTATTCCTTTGTTTCTTTGGTAACAAAGTATCTGCTGTTATGTTAAATAGAAATTTTATCTAAGCAGTGGAATTTTTTTCTTCGTTTAATTCAAAATCTTTATCTTCAAAAGTAAAGTTCATTCTAACCTCTGCTAAAGTGATGGCCAGCATAAGCCATGGTGGTGGACAGTAGGTGTAACTGTCAAAATACCACTTGCGGTCCACCTCTCTTGGCAAAGTCTCATAGGCAATGTGACGTACAAGCCTCCGAGACAGACCCAAGCCCACTTCCTCTCTCAGTGCGGAATTCCTGAGCTGCCGACTCCCCTGCAGGATCGCTCGACGGAAACTGTTTGAGCGCTTGTTGCTCATCTGAAAAAAAAAAACATGACATAAACTGAACAGTCATGTTTATTACCACTTTTCTTGTAAATATGCATATGATCATGTAGTCACTAATACATAGTAAGTTACTAATTCATTTAGTATTGGTAGTCATTCATTCCTGTAAGTTTTTTGTCAAAAACTTTAATATTTATCTGTGAGGCAATTATTATAATTCTTTATAATCTTTATGGTTGTTTTATTTATTTATTCAGAATCTGTGACTATACTAACTCATCACCTGTTTTTTGGAAATATTCCTGATGTTATTGGTCTGTGAGCTGTCTTTTTGTCTTTGACAGTGCACCCTATCCCACATCCCATGCCCCCCTTCTCTGCCACAGGCAGAATGCCACTGTTGTCACTTAGCAACCGATTAAAGATTCCACACTCATCTCCAAGTCTCAGAGCAGCTGTGTAACAAACAGTGTGTAAGTTATTGCATGTGTGTGTGTGTGTGTGTGTGTGTATGTGTGTGCGTGTGTGCGTATGAGACAATGCTGTTCAAACAAGCTTTTCACTGCTGAGGCAAAAAGCCCTCCTCAAAAACCTGGAATGTTCTTTTATCCCATGCCAGGCTCCTGATCAGGAATACAGGTCATGCATTATGTAAGTTGTGGAAGAGGCCTTGAGAAGGATGAAGAAATTTAGTTGGAAAGCCCCTAAAGGTGTTGTCTTTGCCATCACATTGGGATCAAATGAAAAAGTTTAAAATATGACTAAGCTGACCTACAAAGCTTACAGGTTCACGTGATTCACACAGTAAAGCTATAAAAACTCAAGAAAGAAGCCAACTTTGTGAAAAACTAAAGTGGGAAATAACGACGGCAGACTCCTGCCTGTATAACAGCTTCTCTTAAATGAGATTCTATAGATGAACATGCATACACAACCATCTGCAAGCTGTTACATCAGTACCTGTTTGCTTTTTTATTACTAGATCCATAAACCTGTATTAATTTATAAATGTATAAATCTGGAAATGTTAAAAATACATAGTGCAAAATGCAAATCTTCATAATATATGTGACCCTGGACCACAAAACCAAAAGTAGCAATAGCCAAAAAATACTGTTATAAGTGCACGTGCTGGACGGAACGAGACGCGACGAGATTAACCATAAACACTATTTAATATAATCTTCTGGTATACAGGCAGGAACAAAGATCACTTCCACACACGATAAACATGTAACAATTAAAGACCAACAGTAAACTCAAGAAACAAACAGACTTATAAAGGGTGTGCTAATTACAAGGACAGGTGCAGGGAATCACAGTAATGATGGGCTAAACCAAATGACACAGATCAACAGGGGGAGACAACGGGCGAAACCAAAGACATAAACTGACAGAACTGTGACAAATACATTGTACAGGTCAAAATTACTATTTTTTTAATGCCAAAAATCATTAGGATATTAAGTAAAGATCATGTTCCATGAACATATTTTGTAAATTTCCTACCGTAAATATATCAAGACTTGCTTTTTGATTAGCAATATGCATTGCTAAGAACCTCATTTGGACAAATTTTGTCCTAAATTGTCCTATCCTAATGAACCATACATCAATGGGAAGCTTATTCAGCATCAGCTTTTAGATGATGTCTGAAAAAAATTTATGCTTATAGCTGGTTTTGTGGTCCAGGGTCACATATGTAGAAAGTAACATTAACTATTAACATTAATAAACAGTGAATGCTGTCAAATTATTGTTAATTTTTTGTTCATGATGCCCAATTCATTTCTTGACAATAACCTAATATGTTACTCTTGTTAGTGAATACTTGATTTACCATATATTTATCATGATTTGAAAGAACTTACTTGAGCTGCTTACTTCAACCTCACAAACAACCTATATTCTATTATTTTTTCTTCTATAATTTTTTTACTACTGTTACCCATCAGCTTTAATAAAATATCTCGCATCTAACAGCTCTAACAGTTATATAAAGAGTGTGCCATAACACACACCTGATACACAGTTTACACATTCCCGACAAAAACAAACAGACATTAAGTGCTCCGTGGGATTCACTTTTCTGTGGCATAATGATTTGTAGACGATCTTTGTGTCAGCTGTTTCCATGGAAACCATGGAAAAGTCAAACAATATGGGGTATAGACAATACACACACAAACTGTGATATCTCTGCCATGTTCTCTACTGTCAGAGCACCATGGTACAGCTGAAGAAAAAACTCTGAAAATGACATAATAGAGTGGCGCTGCCACACTTACAAAATGGACATAATTGTGAAACATGGATTCTAATGCATGTATGTAGAATTTTCCATACCTCCCAGTCCCCTATCTTGTAATTCCTTTCTACTGTTTTTTTATCCCTTAAAATAAAATTTTTATCCAACACTTGTTATTACAATCTGTCTTTCCCCTGTATCTCTGTTCTCATTGTTACAGTGGACAATGAATGAGAGCTGTACAGGAACAATAGAAGTGTAGAGACCCCAACTGCATGCTCCTCATTCCTCTCTGTCCCACTTTCACATGGTCTGCTACAGCCAATCAAAACACAGAATCTGATTCAAAGTTTCATTGCACTGCTTTATAGCACTATAGCTCTATTCTCCAGCCACTGTGGTGAACAATGAGACTCTTTGAAGAGTTGCTGTATGTGTGAAAGAAAGACTGAGAGAGAATGAGAAAGAGACAGGGAAAAGGGCAGAAGAGGGTGTGAGATTGAGGATGGGTGGCATTCAGATTTTCACACAGATTTGAAGCATTCCCATGCAAGTGGAATGGAATATTCCAAGTTTTGGCTTTTAGTTCAGAGTCAGAAGTTCTACAAACCTCACCTCAAGTTCATCTGCAGAACTCACCAGGTTAACAAAATCCTGGTAGCAGATCTTTCCATCAGCATTTCCGTCAGCCAGAGCAAGAAGAACCTCCAGCTTGTGGGGGTCCAGTTCTGATCCATGAGCCGCAAGCAGGTCTCGGAAACGCTCCGTACTGATGAAGCCTGAATTCTCTGGGTCATACTAAACATATCACACAGGAGAAACATTAAATTAGAATTCATTTTCGCATTTTGATTTTATAAATTTTTACAACACTCACTAGTGAACATTCTAAAATAATTTAAAACAAATTCTATCTGACATCTTTGAACTTATAAAAAGATGGCTATAAGGGCTATAAGTAGAGGGACATTACTGGATTTCATCTATTAGATAAGTTAAACAATAAACATTAGGGAATGTGATGGTTAATGTGTTAACACACTGAATATTATCATCTTTACTGCCAAATCAACACAGAAGCTGTATCTGAAGTGTAATAAATACTGTACCATGACTGTAAAAATAATTTTAAATATGATTGTTCTTTAATATAAACCTCTGAATACAGAAACATGGCATTCAATAAAGAATTTCAGAGCTGATAGGAACTGAGCCACAGCACAAATGTCACACACAAAGTTTCTGGCAAAGACCTGTTTATTCAGAAATGCTAGAGAAAGTCAGATGGGGGTGTTTAACAAAAGTAGAGTCATTTGCATTCTTTCTGTGGTGAATTGTAATTATCATCTAATTATTACTGAAGCTCACCAAGTAAAATATCACCCAAAATCGGTTCATAATGCCTCACTATTAATTCTCACTATAAAGTGTTTGCTTATTAGCATGCATATTACTAGCATATTGGCTATTTATTAGTACACAAAGCACACATTAACGCTTTATTCTGCCTGACCATATTTTACATCTTTAAATCCAAACCCATACCTAAACTTAATAACCACTTTGTTAACTATTAATAAGCATCAAATTAAGAGTTTACTGAGACAAAAGTCATAGTTAATAGTGAGATATGGACCCCAAACTAATGTCTGACTGTTGGAGCTTACAAGCATGAATATTTGTGTTTAGGTAATCAAAGAATAAGGATGGTTTATAGGCACAATATGTTTTCACCACTAAATACGCTGCTCAAAACAAACAAAGAAACAAAGGCGTGGTTTGATGACGCTAAAGTGATTGCTAATGAAGGGCGATTGCTGTACATGGCTTGAAAGCAGCTGAGCTTTTATCACAGTCAACTGCTTTCGCTTCTTCCGGTCATGCGCAAATAGAAACAATCAGCACTGTTTTATCATACTAGATACATTTGAGTGTGTTGAAAGTTCTGTTATAATGCTACTCTGTGCGTTCATCACCTGTCTAATAAAATGCATAACATATTAAAGTTTCTTTGGGGTTTCCATGTTTTCAACAAAACAAAAACTGAAAATCTGAAAGAAGTATGACATCATTGGAAGGCTGTCATGTATCTGGTCTATCCTGTCTTCATGTACTCTTGCACCACACTTCATGGACTTCATTCCCCACAAGCCACTGCTCTAATCACTGCATTCACCTGCTCTCACTTTACTGATTACTGCTCACAGCTGCACCTCATCACACTGTCTGCATTTAAGCCACTCACACACACAGCCACCTGGCGAAGTCTTCTGGCGAAGTTCCCTATGGTCGTAATTCCGAGCGTTTTCCCTTGTGTTGGTTTCTCTGTGTATAGTCAGCTGCAAATATGGTTTGACCCCAAAAAAATTCTAACAAAAGGTTTCTCAGTGGTTTACAGTAGTATCAGATGTACTTAAAAACATACTAAAAGTTTACCAAAGTTTGACTCCAAGAAAGGCCCCATTTTCAAAATGGCGGCCGTCAGGTCCTTAAAATGACCATTACTCCTTTGTATTCCTCCTAGACCAGGAATACTGGTGCCTGATACATGTTTTGGCCATGTAATATTTTAATTAGCATATTTGCATGATAGATACAGGTAAATTATAAAATTTAAATATAAATATCTAAATTAAAATGTCGTGGAAAAGTTAATTTATTTCAGTAATTCAACTCAAATTGTGAAGCTCGTGTATTAAACGAGTCATCGGATGCCCATTTTCCACAAGTTCATATGATTCTTTAGGGTCTTAATGAAAAGTCTGTAATATACTTTGGTTCAAAATTCTCAATAGTAGTGTAAAAAAAACACCCTTTTACCTTGTCAAAATCAGCTCTGCAAAATATCAGCTCATTTTATCGCATGGGCCCTTTAAATGCAAACGAGCTCTGCTCGCCCCGCCCCTCTCTGCTGAGGGATTAGGATCTGTAATGTTTAGTTTAGCCACGTTTAGCTGCATTCAGCCGTGTTTATCGGCAAAACTTGCCAACTAGCACATTATTAAGATTCACACGAACAGAAACGCATATGTAGATCGGGATCGGCGCTTTCCTTTTAAAAACGAAAGTAACGTTGTCCTCTACCTCTTAAGCAGCTCAGATGTTGGGAGCAAATGACTACTGCTATGTTCATTATTACATCCAACAACAGAACACCTCAATCACTCAATTAGTCTTCTTCTGCACCTGAGTCACACAATGGCGATCGGAGTCGGACTGTTTCAGCTCGGTGAGGGCGGATCTAAGGTAAGACGCTCATGTCAATCTACTATCGTGGGAGTGGCCTCTGTTGGTGTTCCGTCACAACGACAAGAAGCTGAGAATGACCCAATTTTAAAAAGGGGATATTACTTTTAAAGATTAAAAAAATACCACTGGGTGGATTTTTATCATTGTAGGGTGGTTGTGTACACAAACTGCCAACACACATTAATGTTCAAACAAAATCTAAAAGTTAGTTTTGCGTCCGATGACCCCTTTAAATAAATTCATTTCACACAGACTGAAGTAGTTTAAGTCTTTGGTTCTTTTAATCGTGATGATTTGGCTCACATTTAACAAAAAAACACCAATTCACTATCTCAACAAATTAGAATATGCTGACTTGCAAATCAGCTAATCAACTCAAAACACCTGCAAAGGTTTTCTGAGTCTTCAAAATGGTCTCTTAGTTTGGTTCACTAAGCTACACAATCATGGGGAAGACTGTTGATCTGAAAGTTGTCCAGAAGACAATCATTGACACCCTTCACAAGGAGGGTAAGCCACAAACATTCATTGCCAAAGAAGCTGGCTGTTCACAGAGTGCTGTATCCAAGCATGTTAACAGAAAGTTAAGTGGAAGGAAAAAGTGTGGAAGAAAAAGATGCACAACCAACCGAGAGAACTGCAGCCTTGAGAGGCTTGTGAAGCAAAATCGATTCAAGAATTTGGGTGAATTTCACAAGGAATAGACTGGACTTGCGTCAAGGCATCAAGAGCCACCACACACAGACGTGTCAAGGAATTTGGCTACAGTTGTCATATTCCTCTTGTTAAGCCATTCCTGAACCACAGACAACGTCAGAGTCGTCTTACCTGGGCTAAGGAGAAGAAGAAAAGAACTGTTGCCCAGTGGTCCAAAGTCCTCTTTTCAGATGAGAGCAAGGTCCTGGAGTCCGGAGGAAGGGTGGAGAAGCTCATAGCCCAAGTTGCTTGAAGTCCAGTGTTAAGTTTCCACAATCTGTGATGATTTGGGGTGCAATGTCATCTGCTGGTGTTGGTCCACTGTATTTTTTTGAAAACCAAGTCACTGCACCCGTTTACCAAGAAATTTTAGAGCACTTCATGCTTTCTTCTGCTGACCAGCTTTTTAAAGATGCTGATTTCATTTTCCAACAGGATTTGGTACCTGTCCACACTGTCAAAAGCACCAAAAGTTGGTTAAATGACCCTGGTGTTGGTGTGCTTGACTGGCCAGCAAACTCACCAGACCTGAACCCCATAGAGAATCTATGGGGTATTGTCAAGAGGAAAACGAGAAACAAGAGACCAAAAAATGCAGATGAGCTGAAGGCCACTGTCAAAGAAACCTGGGCTTCCATACCACCTCAGCAGTGCCACAGACTGATCACCTCCATGCCACGCTGAATTGAGGCAGTAATTAAAGCAAAAGAAGTATTGAGTACATATACAGTAAATGGACATACTTTCCAGAAGGCCAACAATTCACTAAAAAGTTTATTTTTTATTTTTTATTAGTCTTATGAAGTATTCTAATTTGTTGAGATAGTGAATTGGTGGGTTTTTGTTAAATGTGAGGCAAATCATCACAATTAAAAGAACCAAAGACTTAAACTACTTCAGTCTGTGTGCAGTGAATTTATTTAATACACAAGTTTCACAATTTAAGTTGAATTACTGAAATTAATGAACTTTTCCACAACATTCTAATTTATTGAGATGCACCTGAAAGTGATTACAAGTACAATTATATATTAAAGCAGCTTGAAATAAGTGACCATTTAGAGGGTTCACACACAGGCCTCTGTTCGGGCTAATTCAGAGTTTTTTTATGATCAAAGTTATACAACTCCAATTTAAGGAACTTTTGGGTGCAGTAACTTTTACATTGAATGTCAAGTCTGTGTTTTAGAAGAAAAAAAAGAGCTGTATGTGTCCAAAAACATGTACTGAGTAGGAGTTACATGACATAGGCTAAATCGTTTAAAACTCTGGTTCACCCCAAACAAAGATAAAACCTTACAGTAATCTCACAACATCATGTATTTCATAAGTATGTTATCATGTCTGTGCAATTTAGACGAGTCCAATGGATTCATAGACCCAGAAAACATGGGTTAGACACCAAGATTACTTGGCTAGGTCAAATAATGAAGGAGTTAGGATATTTTAAGGGTTTTCTGCCCATCTTGGACGCCATCTTGAAAATGACACCTTTCTAGTGGTCAAACTTTGGTAAACTTTTAGTATGTTATTAAGGACACCTAATACTACAAAAAACAGCTGAGAAACCTTTTGTTAGAATTTTTTTGGGGTTAGGTGTTTTTTTTTCATATATGCAGCCGCCTAGTATGACTCTGGACTGTGTACCCCGTTGACGATTCCTGCTACCTGCCATTGCGACCATTGCCTGTGTATCGAACTGTTTCCTGGATTTTCTACGTTGTTCCTGTTTTCCTGGTGATTATTCCTGCCTGTTGACTATTCTCAATAAATGCTGCAATTGGATCCGCACGTCTCTGACCCTCATTGTGACAGAAGACTTCGCCATTACAAGGATCCAGCAGCGAGTATGATGCCATCCGGTTCCAGCACGAACTCCACGGTACAGATCATGCTTCTCAAGCAGGGTGAGCGGACAATTGAGGATTATGCTATGGCCTTCATTGAATTGGCTAATCGGTCTACGATGGATGAGCAGTGCCTGATGATTTTCTTTCGGGGAGGACTCTTAGAGCCATTAGCTTCACTCATGCCCATGTTCGAACCTGGCTGGACTTTACAAACGTACATTGACTTTGCTCTGCAAATGAGTGGCTCTCTTTTTACTGTGGGAATTCAAGAAGAAGACGACAACAATGTCCCCACAGTAAACTCCAGCTCAGAGCCACCACACAAGATGGCCGCTAACCCAGAACCACAGCACCCACATTTTACCACGGCTTGGCAAAGGTTAATGTCTAGCGTGGAGGACCCACCGCTGCTGTCGGCTCGAGCAGCTGGTCTCCCAACCAGCCTCCCAGAGCCTCCGCTGGTTCAGCCCAGCCTTCCAGAGCTTCCGCTGGTTCAGCCCAGTCTTCCAGAGCCTCCGCTGGTTCAGCCCAGTCTTCCAGAGCCTCCGCTGGTTCAGCCCAGCCTTCCAGAGCCTCCGCTGGTTCCGCCCGGCCTTCCAGAGCCTCCGCTGGTCCCGCCCGGCCTTCCAGAGCCTCCGCTGGTCCCGCCCGGCCTTCCAGAGTCTCCGCTGGTTCCGCCCGGCCTTCCAGAGCCTCCGCTGGTCCCGCCCGGCCTTCCAGAGCCTCCGCTGGTCCCGCCCGGCCTTCCAGAGCCTCCGCTGGTTCCGCCCGGTCTTCCAGAGCCTCCGCTGGTTCCGCCCGGCCTTCCAGAGCCTCCGCTGGTTCCGCCCAGCCTTCCAGAGCCTCTGCTGGTTCAGCCCAGTCCTCCAGAGCCTCCGCTGGTTCCATCCAGTCGTCCTGAGATTCCTGTCTGCCCGGTTCTGGTCACGGAGGCCATGTATGGACTGTGTGGGTTCCCACCCGCCCTCCCTGCTGCTCCAGTCCCGCCACCTCTGTCTCCTGACAGTCCCTCTGCTCACCCACATCCCACCTTCGGTGCAGAGGACTTGCCGTGGGACTGCCAGTCTCCATCGTTGTCCAGACTGAAGGATCCCTCACCATCACCTCCAGCCTCAGAGTCCTGGACTCCACCTCGGCCCTCCGACCCTGCGGCTCCACCCCGGCTCTGTGCTCCCTCGTCTCCGTTGTCGGCCGTCGGCCCACCAGCTCCTCCGGGCTCCATCGTCTCTCCGGCTCCGCCCCGGTCAGTCGTCGCCCCACCTTCGCCTCTGGACTCTACTCCTCCGGCTGCGCCTCGTCACTTCGTCCTGCCGGCTCTGTGGACCTCCTCCCTCCCGTGGGCACAGTCTCGATCCTCTGTCACTCCGGCTCCGCTGCGTACCTCCGGACCTCCATCTCCGCCGGGGTCGCCAGAGCCTTGGGTTCCGCCTTGGCCCTCCGGATCCTCTGTGTCGCCCAGGACCATCGACTCTCCGGTTCCGCCTTGGGCTCCACCGACTCCACCTCCGTCGGTCGGCCCCATGCAGGAGCCAACCCTTCCTCCGCCATGGCTTCTCCCTCCGTCGGCTCCGCCGCAGTTCATAGCTCCATTACCCCCACATGGACCTGGCCCTCCATCCCTCCCCCTGTTCCGCCTCCGCTCCACCACCCTCCGGGTTTCATTAGGTGGTTAGAGCGTCTGGAAGCCGCTCCTTGGGGAGGGGCTCTGTCATGTATCTGGTCTATCCTGTCTTCATGTACTCTTGCACCACACTTCATGGACTTCATTCCCCACAAGCCACTGCTCTAATCACTGCATTCACCTGCTCTCACTTTACTGATTACTGCTCACAGCTGCACCTCATCACACTGTCTGCATTTAAGCCACTCACACACACAGCCACCTGGCGAAGTCTTCTGGCGAAGTTCCCTATGGTCGTAATTCCGAGCGTTTTCCCTTGTGTTGGTTTCTCTGTGTATGACTCTGGACTGTGTACCCCGTTGACGATTCCTGCTACCTGCCATTGCGACCATTGCCTGTGTATCGAACTGTTTCCTGGATTTTCTACGTTGTTCCTGTTTTCCTGGTGATTATTCCTGCCTGTTGACTATTCTCAATAAATGCTGCAATTGGATCCGCACGTCTCTGACCCTCATTGTGACAAAGGCGACGCAATGACGTGGTCCGTTTCTCTGGATTTAATTATTCTTTGAAACATTTGGGATAATGTAAGTACAGTAAGTCAGCAAAACATATAACACTGTTCTAGTGGTTTTTAGATATTTTAATAAAAAATCCTACATATTGTGCCTTTAATAGCATAATGTCAATAACATGATCTGTGTTTGACATTGTGTTTTGTGTCATTGAGTCATTTTGAGTCAAAGTTCAAAGAGCTCATCCTGTTTTAGTAATTGGTGTCAATGTGTCAGCCCTTCAGGCTTTCATACATTGATTTACTGTTTGCTTGGACAGATAAGGTCATAAGGCCACAGAGTAAAAGGATAAGCATTTAAAGTTTGAGCAGCAATAGGTCTTTGAAATCCAATTAGAGCACATCATAAAACACACACACACACACACACACACACACACACACACACACACACACACACACACACACACACACACACACACACACACATGTTGGGTTTACATGTTTTATGGGGACATTCCATAGGCGTAATGGTTTTCATACTGTACAAACCGTACTTTCTATCGCCCTACACCTACCCTACACCTAAATCTAGCCCTCACAGGAGATTGTGCATACTTTTACTTCCTCAAAAAAACTCATTGTGCATGATTTATAAGCCTGTTTCCTCCTGGGGACCTAAGAAATGTCCCCACAAGGTCAAAATCTACTGGTATTTCTATCCTTGTGGGGACATTTGGTCCCCACAACGTGATGAATACCAGGTACACACACACACACACACACACACACACACACACACACACGCACACACACACACCTATTTATATTTGCACATAAATATGGATCAAGATTACAGTTTTTTTCAGTCGCTAACAAGCGTTTGTCCAAACAGTTGTCACATTTTCAAAACTCTAAACACAATTAGCACAGCATCGGTCTTTTGTGGCCATACCATTTACACATTTCATGTCGTTTTCACCCAATACGCAGTCAGAGAACACATTTCCACAATGCTTACATTTTCTTAACAGACAAGCTATACCTCCCAACAAAATTATGGATTGTTTTTGTAGTATTTCCGAATGTTAACACACAACATCCCACAATAGCAAAAACAATATTCCAAACCTTAGATACAGTATAAAAACCTCTGATTCTGCAATGATATCAGTTCAAAAACAATATCAATATCAAAAATATATCTCAGCTGATAATAAACAAACAATTAAATAATTGACACACAGCTGATTTATGTTTATGTCTGGCTTAGACTCAGAGGCAGTGGTTATTTTTTTCTATTACATTTACACTTATACAGTAAAATGAGGACTTTGAGGAGTGATGTTTTGGAAACAGGGTTGGGGTCAATTCAGGAATGAACTCAACAATTCCAATTCAAAGAAGGAAATGGAATTGGAATGGAATTGGAATTGGAATTCAACAACAATTACAGGGAAACAGAGTTGGAATTGAATAGGAATTATAGGAAGTGGAATTAAATTCAGAGAAATTCCAATGAATTCCATTTATTGCTGTTTCTGAGCATCTATGTGTGATTGCACTTAGAGACATACATTTGAACTTTATTTATGATGCTTTACAAATACCAAGTAATGTATGAAATAGAGTTGATCAAATGCAGTTAAATAAAATGAATGACAGTGGTGATAAGTTTATCTATGCACTATACATTCAATATATGATTACCACATAATATATGTCTCAACTCACAAAAAATGAGTCATGTTCATTCATGTATTTCATTCACTTTTTATTGCATCAAATTATAGTAATTTCCTGAAATTTGGCATGTGAAATGATCATACTTAACCAACTAAACATACAGTACTTTGTATTTCTTTTATATGTTTGTTGTTTATGTGATTTACAATATTTAATGTGTTATAAACTAGCAACTCAAGTGGAATTTTTTGGAATTTATTTGATTTCAATTCTGTTTCCTGACATTCCAATTCCAAATCCAATTCCATTCCAGGAAATGAATTGGAATTTACCATTCATTCTCAATTCAACATCGCAGAGATTAGATACAGTAATTTTGTGCTTTTTTTTTTAGACCCCCCCCCCCGCCCCTTTTTTTTTATCTGGGCTTTTTGCTGTTGTTATTTTTGTTTATTTATTTATTTTTTGTTCAGAATGCTCTTGTGTGTTTCATGGATATTTTGTTCACTGTAAGCAATACTATAAAACTTTTTCTGTTCTATCATACCATGTTTCTACTGTACCTCCTGTAATAAACAGAAAAAGAAATGTATTTGCTTTTTACTGGAATGCTTTTGAATGTGAACATTACTGTACATGTGGACAGACAGTTCCCAACCAAGAAATTTAGTGTCAAAACGGTGGATTGCATGTTTTGCATGCAAATACCTGTAAAAACTAAAACATAAAAAGTCTATGCAGTTTTTGCATGTACCTTGTGAAGTGAAATCAAGTGTTATTCTTTGACAGAATTATTTCATTTTGAGTCAAATTTCCAGTGTTTTGGTAAAGTTAGTGTGTGCAGAGAAAGATGTGTTCTGTTTTGAAATGAAGAGTTAGTATATATTTAACAAAATGTATTTTTGAGAAGAAAATTATCCATTTGGCCAATTGTGTTTTGTAGGTGTGAGTCTGTGTTAAGAGTTTAGAAAAAGTATCTTAAGTATGGGTAAGCGCTTGTTAGCGATTGAAAAAAACTGTAATACACAGTATACTTAATATTATCAAAGCTAAAAAAAAAAAAAATCAACACATGCAGATAGTGTATCAGATGGATCTGTATAAACCAAATTAAACATTTCTCTCACTGAATGGGAACATTGACGCTTTAATGTTAGCTAACCTGTCATGTTAATGCAAGTCATTCTGCAATGTCATTTAGGTGATGTTACAAACAACTTATTTTAAACAAGATTTGTTTAAAACAATGCACTCAGCAGTTTTCCACAGGCAGGCAAATTGACTTTAATGTACAACCTTAATCAACCACTCATACTTTACACAGATTTTACCATAGGTAGGGAATTTAGATTGCCTAGAACCTACTCATTATAGAATCATTGTACTGCACAGACTCATATTTTTTTCTATTCTATTCTATTCTATTCTATTCTATTCTATTCTATTCTATTCTATTTTATCTAATTTATTAAATAAAGGTGCACCAACATCATGATAATAGACTAATAAAGAATTAAAGCTGCAAGCAGCGTTGACCGGGCCCTCGCCGTCTGGCAGTCGCCATCCCGATAGCATCAGGAAAACGGTGCCCAGTTGGCACATGCATTCACAATAACCCTTTGGACTAACCCTAACTGTCTCTCCTCCTGTCTGACTCTTTCTCTTACCACCCATCCCACCTCCTTACACTCAGCCACTTACCACACAAACACACACATAGAGTGCAGAGCAGAGTGAGATCAGATTTGTTTTTTAATTTTCTTTCATTCGTGGAGTTTTATATAATTATGAAATGAACTGTGTTTAATCAGAATGAATAGTTATTTGTATGAAAAAAGTTTCAAAGAGTTAGGATGCTGCACTTTAAATATATAACAAATCATTGAAAATTGAAAATGGGAAATGAAATTCTAGGCACGCTATCTGCCTCAAAAACACAGGAAACAAATATTTGAATGTATTTTGTATTTTGTATTTTTTTTATTTGCCATGGCAACAGCATTTGATGCATCTAGGACACCTTTACAGACTCTCATCAGCCGTGTTTTTACATCATTCTGATGAAGTTTGAAGAAAATCGAGTACAAATATATTGTTCGTTGTTCGTTCGTGTGTTAGTTCATTAACCAATGTTAACAAAAGAGACCCTATTTTAAATAGTTACCATGTTTTATGATCTACATCCATTTTTTAATATTATTTTAATGATCTATAAGCATCTGTGAAATAATTATAAACAAATATATTAAAAATAAATACATATTTACTTAGTTGATGTATTTGTTTCTCATTCTAATTAAGTGAACTGAGCAGTATAGTGTCATACTTATAAGATTTTTTATTCTATCAGTGAGATTGTATATATGTATATAAATCATATAATTTTTCCTTAAAAGATTAAAAAAAGATTTTAATGCTCTTTAAGCACCTATACAAAATAATTATGTAAAAGTACACTGACAGTACAGTCTATATCAACTGATTCTATTGATTATTTTCATTCTTATACACTGAGAATGAGCTAAATAGCATTAGAGGTCAAACGATTCCTTATCTTATGAGGACCTCTAGTGTTCATCCCTGGTATTAGAGCTTTAATCTGACAAATTTATGTGACACTTTTAATGTTTTTGGGGCCTCTGAGCATGATAACATTTTGAAACTACACGTATTTCCTAAGAATTTCTTGTTCTTTATATGTAAAAAGTTTTGATGAGTTAGAATAATGCAATTTAAAGATATATGAAAATAACTCTTCATCTTTTTTATTGTTACTTTCATAAATCACCACATCAACACCATTCAAGATGTCCCAAAGCCGTTCACAATTTAACATCTTCAGTATCTTGGCATCATGTTGACAAAGTTTGCTGTGAACTGTCTGATTCTGCTATGAGTGATATGAATTTATTCACAGCTATATTTAAAAACACAGGAAACAAATGTTAAAGTTTGACATGTTGCCATGGCAACAGCATTTGATGTATCAAGGACCCCTTCACAGATTCTCATCGGCCGTGTTTTGATATTATTCTGATGAAGTTTGAAGCAAATTGAGTAAAATTAAGAGGTTGATTTAAAAGCGTTTTGCAAGCAACACACTTCCTGCTGCCAGTTGGTGGCGCTATAACTTTGACTCATAATAGTCACATCTCTGTGATCGGTATCATACGACGAACAAACTGTTTAAGTTTGGTCAAAATCAGATAAAGTGTGTCAAAATTATTAGACATTTCCTGTTTCTCATTTCTCGCCATAATTCGTCGCCCTGCCAAGGCCAAACCGTTCGAGATACCAAAAATCCCCTGGCAATTTTGCATTCCCAATATCTTGAGATCATGCTGACCGAGTTTGGTGGCCATCGGTGGAAAGGTCTGGGAGGAGTATTTCAAATTCCACAGCTTGATTTTTCAAAAAATCCATATTTAAATAAAAATAGCTGACTTCCTGTTGGTCGTAGCTAATGGGTGTAAATTAGAAAGTTGTCCGGCTTGATGAGTCCAATATATGTACCGAGTTTGGTGACTGTAGGACAAAGTAATCCCCCAACTTTTGTCAAAAGGTGGCGCTATGGAGCGCCTGCTCCACGCCCATTTATGGGCTTTTATCAGTGTTTAACTGTCATTAATACAGATGTGTGTGTTGAGTTTCATGAAATTCTAAGCATTTTAAGTGGCTCAAAAACACAAAAAACTAAAGTTAAAGTTTGACACGTTGCCATGGCAACATGATAAAAGTTATGGATAACGCCCTTCACAGATTCTTATCGGTCGTGTTTTGACATTATTGTGATGAAGTTTGAAGCAAATTGAGTAAAATTAAGAGGCTGAGTTTAAAGCGTTTCTAAAACGTCACGCTTTCTGCTGCCAGTTGGTGGCGCTATAACTTTGACTCATAATAGTCACATCTCTGTGATCGGCATCAGACGGTGAACAAATTGCTGAAGTTTGGTCAAAATCAGACAAAGTATGTCAAAGTTATTAGGCACTTCCTGTTTCTCATTTCTCGCCATAAATTTGTCGCCCCGTCACGGTCAAACCGTTCGAGATATCAAAAATCCCCTGGCAATTTTGCGTCCCCAATGTCTTGAGATCATGCTGACCGAGTTTGGTGGCCATCGGTGGAAAGGCCTAGTAGGAGTATTTCAAATTCCATTGCATGCACTTTTTAGACATCCCTGAATAGCCGACTTCCTGTTTGGCGAAGCACGGACTATGAGTGTGAAATTTGTTCGGCCCGATGAGGTCTATATGTGTATGAATTTTGGTGACTGTAGGTCAACCGTTGTGCGCTCCAGAGCCCTTCAAAAGTCGCAATTTTTAACGCTGTGCCATGCCCCCCCCAGGTGACCCCCCCATGTCAAAGTCTGTCCGGCCCTGATGGCCGCAGGTTCCAATGTGTGTGCAAAGTTTCAAGAGTTTTCGTGTATGTTAAGGCCCCCGAAATCCCCCAAAACATTGAAAAAAAAAATAAAATAATAATAATTAAAGCTGCAAGCAGCGATGAACGGGCCCTCGCACCCGGGCTCACCGCCGACCGGTGGCTTTAGGAAAACAGCAAACGGTGGGCATTATGCTTTTAAAACAGTAAATGTAGGAAAAATAGATCAAAGTCACTTAAATGTGCCAAACCTCCTGCTGCCAGCTGGTGGCGCTATGCCTGTAACTGATTATTGACATGTAGATGTGTTCAGGCCAGCACTTTCATCAAACATATGAAGTCTGGTGCAGATTGACCTTGGTATGTTTAAGTTAGTGCAAGATATGATATATCCTGCTGTCAATAGGTGGCGCTATGATGATATCTGAATATTGGCCTTAAGATGTCTTCAGGCCAGGACTCTTATCAAACATGTGAAGTTTGAGGCAGATTGGACATTTTATGGCTGAGTTATAACAACTTCTATGTCCATGACCAAACATCAAACTTTGTCAGGCCACCACGGACATGCCTTTCAACGAAAACTCAAGATCTTCGCAATTTAACATCACTAAAGCCTTTTTATTAGACTGACCGATTTTAGTGTTGATCTGTATAAATCTCTTGGAGGAGTTTGTTGTAGAGTACAGCATGACACTTCCTGTTGCCAGCAGGTGGCGCTATGACTATAACTGAATATGGGAATGTAGATGTCTTCAGGTCAGGAGTGTTATCACACATGTGAAGTTTGGGACAGATCGGACATTGTATGCCTGAGTTATAGAAACTTCCTTTTTCATGGCGAAACATCGAAATTTGCGAGACCGCTATGGACACGCCCTCCAATGAAAACTCTAGATCTTTGCAATTTAACGTCACAAAGTGCTTTAGATTACACTCAGCAAGTTTGGCGTTAATCCGGATAAATCTCTAGGAGGAGTTCGTTCAAGTACGAGGCCTGAAAATGGCAAAAATGACAAAATTTGCTGAGAAAATTAAAAATAACCGACTTCCTGTTGGGTGTCAAATTTTGCTCCAAGAAGCTTTTTTGTAGGTATTGGACCCTATTTTAAATAGTTACCATGTTTTATGGTCTACAAGCATTTTTAAATATTATTTTAATAGTCTATAAGCATCTGTGAAATAATTATAAACAAATATATTGAAAATAAATACATATTAACTTAGTTGACTTTTTGGCCTTTTTGTATTTGTTTCTCATTCTAATTAAGTGAACTGAGCAGTATAGTGTCATACTTATAAGATACTTTGTTCTATCAGTGAGAGTGTATATATGTATTTAAATCACATAATTTTTCCTTAAAAGATAAAAAAATAATATTTTAATGCTCTTTAAGCACCTATACAAAATAATTATGTAAAATTACACTGACAGTACAGTACATATCAACTGATTCTATGGATTATTGTCATTCTTATACACTGAGAATGAGCTAAATAGCATTAGAGGTCAAACGATTCCTTATCTTATGAGGACCTCTAGTGTTCATCCCTGGTATTAGAGCTTTAATCTGACGAATTTATTTGACACTTTTAATGTTTTTGGGGCCTCTGAGCATGATAACATTTTGAAACTACGCGTATTTCCTAAGAATTTCTTGTTCTTTATATGTAAAAAGTTTTGATGAGTAAGAATAATGCAATTTAAAGATATATGAAAATAACTCTTCATCTTTTTTATTGTTACTTTCATAAATCACCACATCAACACCGTTCAAGGTATCCCAAAGCCGTTCACAATATAGGGAACATTTTCCCTATATTCTGAGGATAATGATAAGAACATGATTCATGATTATAACAAAATGTTATTATTGCTTGCTTTACGTCCACCACTTCTGTTTAAATGTCATCGTTACCTATCTGTTCCATTTGTGTGTGGACATTGCTTTGCAGGTGACTCCTGTTATAAGACATCACTCTTAAGCGCTACATAACTAAGAATCAATTAGGAAAACGGTGCCCAGTTGGCACATGCATTCACAGTAACCCTCTGCCAGTTTGGATTTAAAGTTTACAGAAATGAAAGGGTTACATTTTTAAATCAACACACAGACAAATACACACTAAATATACAACTTTACCATCCAGTTTCATTTGTTAACATTGTTAACATGAACAATAATAAATAGCATTTATTAATGTTAATTAATATTAACCTAAAAAAGTACTCATATATTGTTTAAAGGTAAATTAGTATCTTTTAACATAGTGTATGTACTGTGAATTAACATGAACATGAACACAGTTCATGTGGGTATACAACAATAAACAATAAAGTGCTCAATAAACGCTTCATTCTTCCAAAATATCTTTAAAAATCAAGTTGGGTATTGTAATGGGGCGATATATAAATATAACTCATCTTAAAATGGTACAATTTTCAGATGTTTTGAACAGATAACAGCAAAGTTTGTTTTGTTGTCAAAGTTTGTCTTGAAATTGTTAGTGGTTTTTTTTTATTGAATCAAAAATTTTAATTATGAAAATAAATGTCTATCAATGAAGATAAATCGCTCATGCTAAAAAGCTGTATTTTTCTTAATCTTTTGCTATGTGACTGAATAGGACAAGTTCATGGTACAGTTCAGTAAAAAATAAATAAAAAACAACAACTGCAATATACAAAGAATGAAAGAGTTCGTGACCCTTTATATTTTCTCAAAGATCAGACTCTCAAAGTTCAGACTTATTTATGCAGATTAAACTACAGCAATGTGCAATGTGCAAATTGCATCTTCCTCAAAGATGGTCTTAAGCAATACAGCATGTTCCACTGGTCTCTCTCCCTTTCACCCCTCCCCCCTTCAGTCACTCTTAGTGTCAACACAGACTGTCAGCCCAGTGACAACAGTTTACTGATTTCTTTTTTTAATTTTCTTTAATTCATAGAAGCTTGAATAACTATGATATTACCAGCACTTGCTCATAATGATTAGATCTCTGTGTGAAAAAAGTTTTAAAGAGTTTGGATGCTGCACTTTAAAGATATAAAAAATTAGGGTTATGTTTTTTAAAAAATCACCACGTCAACACCGTTCAAGATATCCCAAATCCGCTCGCAATTTAACATCTTCAGAATCTTCTCTTCATGTTAAAAAAGTTTGGTGTGAATACCTTGTTATTCTTAGAAGGAGTGTGAATTTGTTTACAGCCTGATTTTTCCAAAAATCCACATTCAAATCAAAATAGCCGGCTTCCTGTTGGTCTTAGCTAATGAGTTTGATTTAGAAAGTTGTCCAGATTGATGAGAATAATATATGTACAGAGTTTGGTGACTGTAGGAAAAACTAACCCCCCAACTTTTGTCAAAAGATGGCGCTATAGAGTGCCTGCTCCACGCCCATTTATGACCTTTTGCCAGTGTCTAACTATCATTAATATTGATGTGTGTGTTGAGTTTCATGAAATTCTAAACATGTTATCTGCTTCGAAAAGACAGGAATCTAATTTTAAAGTTTAACACGTTGCCATGGCAACAGCATTTGATTTATCATCGTACCCTTTACATATTCTTATCGGCCGTGTTTTGACATTATTTTGATGAAGTTTGAAAAAAATCAAGTAAAATTAAGAGGCTGATTTCAACGCATTTTGAAAATGACACGCTTCCTGCTGCCAGTTGGTGGCGCTATAACTTTGACTCATAATAGTCACATTTATGGAATCGGCATCATACAACGAACAAACTGGTGAAGTTTCATCAGAATCAGGCAATGTGTGCAACAGTTATTAGACACTTCCTGTTTCTCATTTCTCGCCATAAATTTGTCGCCTTGCCACGGCCAAACCGTTCGAGATATCAAAAATCCCCTCGCAATTTAGCGTCCCCAATGTCTTGAGATCATGCTGACCGAGTTTGGTGACAATCGTATGGAAATCCTGGGAGGAGTACGTTAAATTCCAGAGCATGCGCTTTTTAAACAGCCCTAAATATCTCACTTCCTGTTGCGTTAAGAAAATGACATAGAGTACAAAAGTTGTTCAGCTCAATGAGTTCTATATGTGTACCGAGTTTCATATGTGTACGTTCAAGTATGTGTGCTATATGGCCCTAAAAATTCCAGGGGGCGCTGTAGAGTCCCCTTGCCACGCCCCGGTACCAGCCTCTGTGACGTCCTGATGGCCGCAGATTCCGACATGTGTGCAAATTTTCAAGAGTTTTTGAGCATGTTAAGACCCCCTTAAGTGCCCGGAAGGTTAACAAAAAAAAAAAAAAAAAAAAATAAGAATCCTTAGGAAAACAAGAGGGCCTTCGCCCATTCTGGGCTCGGGCCCTAATAATAATAATTAAAGCTGCAAGCAGCGTTGACCGGGCCCTCGCCGTCTGGCAGTCGCCATACTGATAGCATCTGGAAAACGGTGCCCAGTTGGCACATGCATTCACAATAACCCTTTGGACTAACCCTAACTGTCTCTCCTCCTGTCTGACTCTTTCTCTTACCACCCATCCCACCTCCTTACACTCAGCCACTTACCACACAAACACACACATAGAGTGCAGAGCAGAGTGAGATCAGATTTGTTTTTTAATTTTCTTTCATTCGTGGAGTTTTGTATAATTATGAAATGAACTGTGTTTAATCAGAATGAATAGTTATTTGTATGAAAAAAGTTTCAAAGAGTTAGGATGCTGCACTTTAAATATATAATAAATCATTGAAAATTGAAAATGGAAAATGAAATTCTAGGCACGCTATCTGCCTCAAAAACACAGGAAACAAATATTTGAATGTATTTTGTATTTTTATTTATTTGCCATGGCAACAGCATTTGATGCATCAGGGACGCCTTTACAGACTCTCATCGGCCGTGTTTTTACATCATTCTGATGAAGTTTGAAGAAAATCGAGTACAAATATATTGTTCGTTGTTCGTTCTTGTGTTAGTTCATTAACTAATGTTAACAAAAGAGACCCTATTTTAAATAGTTACCATGTTTTATGATCTACATCCATTTTTTAATATTATTTATTATTATTTATGATCTATAAGCATCTGTGAAATAATTATAAACAAATATATTAAAAATAAATACATATTAACTTAGTTGATGTATTTGTTTCTCATTCTAATTAAGTGAACTGAGCAGTATAGTGTCATACTTATAAGATTTTTTATTCTATCAGTGAGATTGTATATATGTATATAAATCATATAATTTTTCCTTAAAAGATTAAAAAAAGATTTTAATGCTCTTTAAGCACCTATACAAAATAATTATGTAAAAGTACACTGACAGTACAGTCTATATCAACTGATTCTATGGATTATTTTCATTCTTATACACTGAGAATGAGCTAAATAGCATTAGAGGTCAAACGATTCCTTATCTTATGAGGACCTCTAGTGTTCATCCCTGGTATTAGAGCTTTAATCTGACAAATTTATGTGACACTTTTAATGTTTTTGGGGCCTCTGAGCATGATAACATTTTGAAACTACACGTATTTCCTAAGAATTTCTTGTTGTTTATATGTAAAAAGTTTTGATGAGTAAGAATAATGCAATTTAAAGATATATGAAAATAACTCTTCATCTTTTTTATTGTTACTTTCATAAATCACCACATCAACACCGTTCAAGATGTCCCAAAGCCGTTCACAATTTAACATCTTCAGTATCTTGGCATCATGTTGACAAAGTTTGCTGTGAACTGTCTGATTCTGCTATGAGTGATATGAATTTATTCACAGCTATATTTAAAAACACAGGAAACAAATGTTAAAGTTTGACATGTTGCCATGGCAACAGCATTTGATGTATCAAGGACCCCTTCACAGATTTTCATCGGCCGTGTTTTGATATTATTCTGATGAAGTTTGAAGCAAATTGAGTAAAATAAAGAGGTTGATTTAAAAGTGTTTTGCAAGCAACACACTTCCTGCTGCCAGTTGGTGGCGCTATAACTTTGACTCATAATAGTCACATCTCTGTGATCGGTATCATACGACGAACAAACTGCTTAAGTTTGGTCAAAATCAGCTAAAGTGTGTCAAAATTATTAGACATTTCCTGTTTCTCATTTCTCGCCATAATTTGTCGCCCTGCCACGGCCAAACCGTTCGAGATAGCAAAAATCCCCTGGCAATTTTGCATTCCCAATATCTTGAGATCATGCTGACCGAGTTTGGTGGCCATCGGTGGAAAGGTCTAGGAGGAGTATTTCAAATTCCACAGCTTGATTTTTCCAAAAATCCATATTTAAATAAAAATAGCTGACTTCCTGTTGGTCGTAGCTAATGGGTGTAAATTAGAAAGTTGTCCGGCTTGATGAGTCCAATATATGTACCGAGTTTGGTGACTGTAGGACAAAGTAACCCCCCAACTTTTGTCAAAAGGTGGCGCTATGGAGCGCCTGCTCCACGCCCATTTATGGGCTTTTATCAGTGTTTAACTGTCATTAATACAGATGTGTGTGTTGAGTTTCATGAAATTCTAAGCATTTTAAGTGGCTCAAAAACACAAAAAACTAAAGTTAAAGTTTGACACGTTGCCATGGCAACATGATAAAAGTTATGGATAACGCCCTTCACAGATTCTTATCGGTCGTGTTTTGACATTATTGTGATGAAGTTTGAAGCAAATTGAGTAAAATTAAGAGGCTGAGTTTAAAGCGTTTCAAAAACGTCACGCTTTCTGCTGCCAGTTGGTGGCGCTATAACTTTGACTCATAATAGTCACATCTCTGTGATCGGCATCAGACGATGAACAAACTGCTGAAGTTTGGTCAAAATCAGACAAAGTATGTCAAAGTTATTAGGCACTTCCTGTTTCTCATTTCTCGCCATAAATTTGTCGCCCCGTCACGGTCAAACCGTTCGAGATATCAAAAATCCCCTGGCAATTTTGCGTCCCCAATGTCTTGAGATCATGCTGACCGAGTTTGGTGGCCATCGGTGGAAAGGCCTAGTAGGAGTATTTCAAATTCCATTGCATACACTTTTTAGACATCCCTGAATAGCCGACTTCCTGTTTGGCGAAGCACGGACTATGAGTGTGAAATTTGTTCGGCCCGATGAGGTCTATATGTGTATGAATTTTGGTGACTGTAGATCAACCGTTGTGCGCTCCAGAGCCCTTCAAAAGTCGCAATTTTTAACGCTGTGCCATGCCCCCCCCAGGTGACCCCCCCATGTCAAAGTCTGTCCGGCCCTGATGGCCGCAGGTTCCAATGTGTGTGCAAAGTTTCAAGAGTTTTTGTGTATGTTAAGGCCCCCGAAATCCCCCAAAACATTGAAAAAAAAATAATAATAATTAAAGCTGCAAGCAGCGTTGACCGGGCCCTCGCCGTCTGGCAGTCGCCATCCCGATAGCATCAGGAAAACGGTGCCCAGTTGGCACATGCATTCACAATAACCCTTTGGACTAACCCTAACTGTCTCTCCTCCTGTCTGACTCTTTCTCTTACCACCCATCCCACCTCCTTACACTCAGCCACTTACCACACAAACACACAGAGTGCAGAGCAGAGTGAGATCAGATTTGTTTTTTAATTTTCTTTCATTCGTGGAGTTTTGTATAATTATGAAATGAACTGTGTTTAATCAGAATGAATAGTTATTTGTATGAAAAAAGTTTCAAAGAGTTAGGATGCTGCACTTTAAATATATAATAAATCATTGAAAATTGAAAATGGAAAATTAAAGCTGCAAGCAGCGTTGACCGGGCCCTCGCCGTCTGGCAGTCGCCATCCCGATAGCATCAGGAAAACGGTGCCCAGTTGGCACATGCATTCACAATAACCCTTTGGACTAACCCTAACTGTCTCTCCTCTTGTCTGACTCTTTCTCTTACCACCCATCCCACCTCCTTACACTCAGCCACTTACCACACAAACACACACATAGAGTGCAGAGCAGAGTGAGATCAGATTTGTTTTTTAATTTTCTTTCATTCGTGGAGTTTTGTATAATTATGAAATGAACTGTGTTTAATCAGAATGAATAGTTATTTGTATGAAAAAAGTTTCAAAGAGTTAGGATGCTGCACTTTAAATATATAATAAATCATTGAAAATTGAAAATGGAAAATGAAATTCTAGGCACGCTATCTGCCTCAAAAACACAGGAAACAAATATTTGAATGTATTTTGTATTTTTATTTATTTGCCATGGCAACAGCATTTGATGCATCAGGGACGCCTTTACAGACTCTCATCGGCCGTGTTTTTACATCATTCTGATGAAGTTTGAAGAAAATCGAGTACAAAAATATTGTTCGTTGTTCGTTCGTGTGTTAGTTCATTAACCAATGTTAACAAAAGAGACCCTATTTTAAATAGTTACCATGTTTTATGATCTACATCAATTTTTTAATATTATTTTAATGATCTATAAGCATCTGTGAAATAATTATAAACAAATATATTAAAAATAAATACATATTAACTTAGTTGATGTATTTGTTTCTCATTCTAATTAAGTGAACTGAGCAGTATAGTGTCATACTTATAAGATTTTTTATTCTATCAGTGAGATTGTATATATGTATATAAATCATATAATTTTTCCTTAAAAGATTAAAAAAAGATTTTAATGCTCTTTAAGCACCTATACAAAATAATTATGTAAAAGTACACTGACAGTACAGTCTATATCAACTGATTCTATGGATTATTTTCATTCTTATACACTGAGAATGAGCTAAATAGCATTAGAGGTCAAACGATTCCTTATCTTATGAGGACCTCTAGTGTTCATCCCTGGTATTAGAGCTTTAATCTGACAAATTTATGTGACACTTTTAATGTTTTTGGGGCCTCTGAGCATGATAACATTTTGAAACTACACGTATTTCCTAAGAATTTCTTGTTCTTTATATGTAAAAAGTTTTGATGAGTTAGAATAATGCAATTTAAAGATATATGAAAATAACTCTTCATCTTTTTTATTGTTACTTTCATAAATCACCACATCAACACCGTTCAAGATGTCCCAAAGCCGTTCACAATTTAACATCTTCAGTATCTTGGCATCATGTTGACAAAGTTTGCTGTGAACTGTCTGATTCTGCTATGAGTGATATGAATTTATTCACAGCTATATTTAAAAACACAGGAAACAAATGTTAAAGTTTGACATGTTGCCATGGCAACAGCATTTGATTTATCAAGGACCCCTTCACAGATTCTCATCGGCCGTGTTTTGATATTATTCTGATGAAGTTTGAAGCAAATTGAGTAAAAATAAGAGGTTGATTTAAAAGCGTTTTGCAAGCAACACACTTCCTGCTGCCAGTTGGTGGCGCTATAACTTTGACTCATAATAGTCACATCTCTGTGATCGGTATCATACGACGAACAAACTGCTTAAGTTTGGTCAAAATCAGATAAAGTGTGTCAAAATTATTAGACATTTCCTGTTTCTCATTTCTCGCCATAATTTGTCGCCCTGCCACGGCCAAACCGTTCGAGATAGCAAAAATCCCCTGGCAATTTTGCATTCCCAATATCTTGAGATCATGCTGACCGAGTTTGGTGGCCATCGGTGGAAAGGTCTAGGAGGAGTATTTCAAATTCCACAGCTTGATTTTTCCAAAAATCCATATTTAAATAAAAATAGCTGACTTCCTGTTGGTCGTAGCTAATGGGTGTAAATTAGAAAGTTGTCCGGCTTGATGAGTCCAATATATGTACCGAGTGTGGTGACTGTAGGACAAAGTAACCCCCCAACTTTTGTCAAAAGGTGGCGCTATGGAGCGCCTGCTCCACGCCCATTTATGGGCTTTTATCAGTGTTTAACTGTCATTAATACAGATGTGTGTGTTGAGTTTCATGAAATTCTAAGCATTTTAAGTGGCTCAAAAACACAAAAAACTAAAGTTAAAGTTTGACACGTTGCCATGGCAACATGATAAAAGTTATGGATAACGCCCTTCACAGATTCTTATCGGTCGTGTTTTGACATTATTGGGATGAAGTTTGAAGCAAATTGAGTAAAATTAAGAGGCTGAGTTTAAAGCGTTTCAAAAACGTCACGCTTTCTGCTGCCAGTTGGTGGCGCTATAACTTTGACTCATAATAGTCACATCTCTGTGATCGGCATCAGACGATGAACAAACTGCTGAAGTTTGGTCAAAATCAAACAAAGTATGTCAAAGTTATTAGGCACTTCCTGTTTCTCATTTCTCGCCATAAATTTGTCGCCCCGTCACGGTCAAACCGTTCGAGATATCAAAAATCCCCTGGCAATTTTGCGTCCCCAATGTCTTGAGATCATGCTGACCGAGTTTGGTGGCCATCGGTGGAAAGGCCTAGTAGGAGTATTTCAAATTCCATTGCATGCACTTTTTAGACATCCCTGAATAGCCGACTTCCTGTTTGGCGAAGCACGGACTATGAGTGTGAAATTTGTTCGGCCCGATGAGGTCTATATGTGTATGAATTTTGGTGACTGTAGGTCAACCGTTGTGCGCTCCAGAGCCCTTCAAAAGTCGCAATTTTTAACGCTGTGCCATGCCCCCCCCAGGTGACCCCCCCATGTCAAAGTCTGTCCGGCCCTGATGGCCGCAGGTTCCAATGTGTGTGCAAAGTTTCAAGAGTTTTCGTGTATGTTAAGGCCCCCGAAATCCCCCAAAACATTGAAAAAAAAATAATAATAATAATAATAATCCTTAGAAAAACAATAGGGCCTTCGCCCTTTTGGGCTCGGGCCCTAATAATAATTAAAGCTGCAAGCAGCGTTGACCGGGCCCTCGCCGTCTGGCAGTCAGGAAAACGGTGCCCAGTTGGCACATGCATTCACAATAACCCTTTGGACTAACCCTAACTGTCTCTCCTCCTCTCTGACTCTTTCTCTTACCACCCATCCCACCTCCTTACACTCAGCCACTTACCACACAAACACACACATAGAGTGCAGAGCAGAGTGAGATCAGATTTGTTTTTTAATTTTCTTTCATTCGTGGAGTTTTGTATAATTATGAAATGAACTGTGTTTAATCAGAATGAATAGTTATTTGTATGAAAAAAGTTTCAAAGAGTTAGGATGCTGCACTTTAAATATATAATAAATCATTGAAAATTGAAAATGGAAAATAAAATTCTAGGCACGCTATCTGCCTCAAAAACACAGGAAACAAATATTTGAATGTATTTTGTATTTTTATTTATTTGCCATGGCAACAGCATTTGATGCATCAGGGACGCCTTTACAGACTCTCATCGGCCGTGTTTTTACATCATTCTGATGAAGTTTGAAGAAAATCGAGTACAAATATATTGTTCGTTGTTCGTTCGTGTGTTAGTTCATTAACCAATGTTAACAAAAGAGACCCTATTTTAAATAGTTACCATGTTTTATGATCTACATCCATTTTTAAATATTATTTTAATGATCTATACGCATCTGTGAAATAATTATAAACAAATATATTAAAAATAAATACATATTAACTTAGTTGATGTATTTGTTTCTCATTCTAATTAAGTGAACTGAGCAGTATAGTGTCATACTTATAAGATTTTTTATTCTATCAGTGAGATTGTATATATGTATATAAATCATATAATTTTTCCTTAAAAGATTAAAAAAAGATTTTAATGCTCTTTAAGCACCTATACAAAATAATTATGTAAAAGTACACTGACAGTACAGTCTATATCAACTGATTCTATGGATTATTTTCATTCTTATACACTGAGAATGAGCTAAATAGCATTAGAGGTCAAACGATTCCTTATCTTATGAGGACCTCTAGTGTTCATCCCTGGTATTAAAGCTTTAATCTGACAAATTTATGTGACACTTTTAATGTTTTTGGGGCCTCTGAGCATGATAACATTTTGAAACTACACGTATTTCCTAAGAATTTCTTGTTCTTTATATGTAAAAAGTTTTGATGAGTTAGAATAATGCAATTTAAAGATATATGAAAATAACTCTTCATCTTTTTTATTGTTACTTTCATAAATCACCACATCAACACCGTTCAAGATGTCCCAAAGCCGTTCACAATTTAACATCTTCAGTATCTTGGCATCATGTTGACAAAGTTTGGTGTGAACTGTCTGATTCTGCTATGAGTGATATGAATTTATTCACAGCTATATTTAAAAACACAGGAAACAAATGTTAAAGTTTGACATGTTGCCATGGCAACAGCATTTGATGTATCAAGGACCCCTTCACAGATTCTCATCGGCCGTGTTTTGATATTATTCTGATGAAGTTTGAAGCAAATTGAGTAAAATTAAGAGGTTGATTTAAAAGCGTTTTGCAAGCAACACACTTCCTGCTGCCAGTTGGTGGCGCTATAACTTTGACTCATAATAGTCACATCTCTGTGATCGGTATCATACGACGAACAAACTGCTTAAGTTTGGTCAAAATCAGATAAAGTGTGTCAAAATTATTAGACATTTCCTGTTTCTCATTTCTCGCCATAATTTGTCGCCCTGCCACGGCCAAACCGTTCGAGATACCAAAAATCCCCTGGCAATTTTGCATTCCCAATATCTTGAGATCATGCTGAACGAGTTTGGTGGCCATCGGTGGAAAGGTCTAGGAGGAGTATTTCAAATTCCACAGCTTGATTTTTCCAAAAATCCATATTTAAATAAAAATAGCTGACTTCCTGTTGGTCGTAGCTAATGGGTGTAAATTAGAAAGTTGTCCGGCTTGATGAGTCCAATATATGTACCGAGTTTGGTGACTGTAGGACAAAGTAACCCCCCAACTTTTGTCAAAAGGTGGCGCTATGGAGCGCCTGCTCCACGCCCATTTATGGGCTTTTATCAGTGTTTAACTGTCATTAATACAGATGTGTGTGTTGAGTTTCATGAAATTCTAAGCATTTTAAGTGGCTCAAAAACACAAAAAACTAAAGTTAAAGTTTGACACGTTGCCATGGCAACATGATAAAAGTTATGGATAACGCCCTTCACAGATTCTTATCGGTCGTGTTTTGACATTATTGGGATGAAGTTTGAAGCAAATTGAGTAAAATTAAGAGGCTGAGTTTAAAGCGTTTCAAAAACGTCATGCTTTCTGCTGCCAGTTGGTGGCGCTATAACTTTGACTCATAATAGTCACATCACTGTGATCGGCATCAGACGATGAACAAACTGCTGAAGTTTGGTCAAAATCAGACAAAGTATGTCAAAGTTATTAGGCACTTCCTGTTTCTCATTTCTCGCCATAAATTTGTCGCCCCGTCACGGTCAAACCGTTCGAGATATCAAAAATCCCCTGGCAATTTTGCGTCCCCAATGTCTTGAGATCATGCTGACCGAGTTTGGTGGCCATCGGTGGAAAGGCCTAGTAGGAGTATTTCAAATTCCATTGCATGCACTTTTTAGACATCCCTGAATAGCCGACTTCCTGTTTGGCGAAGCACGGACTATGAGTGTGAAATTTGTTCGGCCCGATGAGGTCTATATGTGTATGAATTTTGGTGACTCTAGGTCAACCGTTGTGCGTTCCAGAGCCCTTCAAAAGTCGCAATTTTTAACGCTGTGCCATGCCCCCCCCAGGTGACCCCCCCATGTCAAAGTCTGTCCGGCCCTGATGGCCGCAGGTTCCAATGTGTGTGCAAAGTTTCAAGAGTTTTCGTGTATGTTAAGGCCCCCGAAATCCCCCAAAACATTGAAAAAAAAATAATAATAATAATAATAATAATCCTTAGAAAAACAATAGGGCCTTCGCCCTTTTGGGCTCGGGCCCTAATTAAAGCTGCAAGCAGCGTTGACCGGGCCCTCGCCGTCTGGCAGTCGCCATCCCGATAGCATCAGGAAAACGGTGCCCAGTTGGCACATGCATTCACAATAACCCTTTGGACTAACCCTAACTGTCTCTCCTCCTGTCTGACTCTTTCTCTTACCACCCATCCCACCTCCTTACACTCAGCCACTTACCACACAAACACACACATAGAGTGCAGAGCAGAGTGAGATCAGATTTGTTTTTTAATTTTCTTTCATTCGTGGAGTTTTGTATAATTATGAAATGAACTGTGTTTAATCAGAATGAATAGTTATTTGTATGAAAAAAGTTTCAAAGAGTTAGGATGCTGCACTTTAAATATATAATAAATCATTGAAAATTGAAAATGGAAAATGAAATTCTAGGCACGCTATCTGCCTCAAAAACACAGGAAACAAATATTTGAATGTATTTTGTATTTTTATTTATTTGCCATGGCAACAGCATTTGATGCATCAGGGACGCCTTTACAGACTCTCATCGGCCGTGTTTTTACATCATTCTGATGAAGTTTGAAGAAAATCGAGTACAAAAATATTGTTCGTTGTTCGTTCGTGTGTTAGTTCATTAACCAATGTTAACAAAAGAGACCCTATTTTAAATAGTTACCATGTTTTATGATCTACATCCATTTTTTAATATTATTTTAATGATCTATAAGCATCTGTGAAATAATTATAAACAAATATATTAAAAATAAATACATATTAACTTAGTTGATGTATTTGTTTCTCATTCTAATTAAGTGAACTGAGCAGTATAGTGTCATACTTATAAGATTTTTTATTCTATCAGTGAGATTGTATATATGTATATAAATCATATAATTTTTCCTTAAAAGATTAAAAAAAGATTTTAATGCTCTTTAAGCACCTATACAAAATAATTATGTAAAAGTACACTGACAGTACAGTCTATATCAACTGATTCTATGGATTATTTTCATTCTTATACACTGAGAATGAGCTAAATAGCATTAGAGGTCAAACGATTCCTTATCTTATGAGGACCTCTAGTGTTCATCCCTGGTATTAGAGCTTTAATCTGACAAATTTATGTGACACTTTTAATGTTTTTGGGGCCTCTGAGCATGATAACATTTTGAAACTACACGTATTTCCTAAGAATTTCTTGTTCTTTATATGTAAAAAGTTTTGATGAGTTAGAATAATGCAATTTAAAGATATATGAAAATAACTCTTCATCTTTTTTATTGTTACTTTCATAAATCACCACATCAACACCGTTCAAGATGTCCCAAAGCCGTTCACAATTTAACATCTTCAGTATCTTGGCATCATGTTGACAAAGTTTGCTGTGAACTGTCTGATTCTGCTATGAGTGATATGAATTTATTCACAGCTATATTTAAAAACACAGGAAACAAATGTTAAAGTTTGACATGTTGCCATGGCAACAGCATTTGATGTATCAAGGACCCCTTCACAGATTCTCATCGGCCGTGTTTTGATATTATTCTGATGAAGTTTGAAGCAAATTGAGTAAAATTAAGAGGTTGATTTAAAAGCGTTTTGCAAGCAACACACTTCCTGCTGCCAGTTGGTGGCGCTATAACTTTGACTCATAATAGTCACATCTCTGTGATCGGTATCATACGACGAACAAACTGCTTAAGTTTGGTCAAAATCAGATAAAGTGTGTCAAAATTATTAGACATTTCCTGTTTCTCATTTCTCGCCATAATTTGTCGCCCTGCCACGGCCAAACCGTTCGAGATAGCAAAAATCCCCTGGCAATTTTGCATTTCCAATATCTTGAGATCATGCTGACCGAGTTTGGTGGCCATCGGTGGAAAGGTCTAGGAGGAGTATTTCAAATTCCACAGCTTGATTTTTCCAAAAATCCATATTTAAATAAAAATAGCTGACTTCCTGTTGGTCGTAGCTAATGGGTGTAAATTAGAAAGTTGTCCGGCTTGATGAGTCCAATATATGTACCGAGTTTGGTGACTGTAGGACAAAGTAACCCCCCAACTTTTGTCAAAAGGTGGCGCTATGGAGCGCCTGCTCCACGCCCATTTATGGGCTTTTATCAGTGTTTAACTGTCATTAATACAGATGTGTGTGTTGAGTTTCATGAAATTCTAAGCATTTTAAGTGGCTCAAAAACACAAAAAACTAAAGTTAAAGTTTGACACGTTGCCATGGCAACATGATAAAAGTTATGGATAACGCCCTTCACAGATTCTTATCGGTCGTGTTTTGACATTATTGTGATGAAGTTTGAAGCAAATTGAGTAAAATTAAGAGGCTGAGTTTAAAGCGTTTCAAAAACGTCACGCTTTCTGCTGCCAGTTGGTGGCGCTATAACTTTGACTCATAATAGTCACATCTCTGTGATCGGCATCAGACGATGAACAAACTGCCGAAGTTTGGTCAAAATCAGACAAAGTATGTCAAAGTTATTAGGCACTTCCTGTTTCTCATTTCTCGCCATAAATTTGTCGCCCCGTCACGGTCAAACCGTTCGAGATATCAAAAATCCCCTGGCAATTTTGCGTCCCCAATGTCTTGAGATCATGCTGACCGAGTTTGGTGGCCATCGGTGGAAAGGCCTAGTAGGAGTATTTCAAATTCCATTGCATGCACTTTTTAGACATCCCTGAATAGCCGACTTCCTGTTTGGCGAAGCACGGACTATGAGTGTGAAATTTGTTCGGCCCGATGAGGTCTATATGTGTATGAATTTTGGTGACTGTAGGTCAACCGTTGTGCGCTCCAGAGCCTTTCAAAAGTCGCAATTTTTAACGCTGTGCCATGCCCCCCCCAGGTGACCCCCCCATGTCAAAGTCTGTCCGGCCCTGATGGCCGCAGGTTCCAATGTGTGTGCAAAGTTTCAAGAGTTTTCGTGTATGTTAAGGCCCCCGAAATCCCCCAAAACATTGAAAAAAAAATAATAATTAAAGCTGCAAGCAGCGTTGACCGGGCCCTCGCCGTCTGGCAGTTGCCATCACGATAGCATCAGGAAAACGGTGCCCAGTTGGCACATGCATTCACAATAACCCTTTGGACTAACCCTAACTGTCTCTCCTCCTGTCTGACTCTTTCTCTTGCCACCCATCCCACCTCCTTACACTCAGCCACTTACCACACAAACACACACATAGAGTGCAGAGCAGAGTGAGATCAGATTTGTTTTTTAATTTTCTTTCATTCGTGGAGTTTTGTATAATTATGAAATGAACTGTGTTTAATCATAATGAATAGTTATTTGTATGAAAAAACTTTCAAAGAGTTAGGATGCTGCACTTTAAATATATAATAAATCATTGAAAATTGAAAATGGAAAATAAAATTCTAGGCACGCTATCTGCCTCAAAAACACAGGAAACAAATATTTGAATGTATTTTGTATTTTTATTTATTTGCCATGGCAACAGCATTTGATGCATCAGGGACGCCTTTACAGACTCTCATCGGCCGTGTTTTTACATTATTCTGATGAAGTTTGAAGAAAATCGAGTACAAATATATTGTTCGTTGTTCGTTCGTGTGTTAGTTCATTAACCAATGTTAACAAAAGAGACCCTATTTTAAATAGTTACCATGTTTTATGATCTACATCCATTTTTAAATATTATTTTAATGATCTATAAGCATCTGTGAAATAATTATAAACAAATATATTAAAAATAAATACATATTAACTTAGTTGATGTATTTGTTTCTCATTCTAATTAAGTGAACTGAGCAGTATAGTGTCATACTTATAAGATTTTTTATTCTATCAGTGAGATTGTATATATGTATATAAATCATATAATTTTTCCTTAAAAGATTAAAAAAAGATTTAAATGCTCTTTAAGCACCTATACAAAATAATTATGTAAAAGTACACTGACAGTACAGTCTATATCAACTGATTCTATGGATTATTTTCATTCTTATACACTGAGAATGAGCTAAATAGCATTAGAGGTCAAACGATTCCTTATCTTATGAGGACCTCTAGTGTTCATCCCTGGTATTAGAGCTTTAATCTGACGAATTTATTTGACACTTTTAATGTTTTTGGGGCCTCTGAGCATGATAACATTTTGAAACTACACGTATTTCCTAAGAATTTCTTGTTCTTTATATGTAAAAAGTTTTGATGAGTTAGAATAATGCAATTTAAAGATATATGAAAATAACTCTTCATCTTTTTTATTGTTACTTTCATAAATCACCACATCAACACCGTTCAAGATGTCCCAAAGCCGTTCACAATTTAACATCTTCAGTATCTTGGCATCATGTTGACAAAGTTTGGTGTGAACTGTCTGATTCTGCTATGAGTGATATGAATTTATTCACAGCTATATTTAAAAACACAGGAAACAAATGTTAAAGTTTGACATGTTGACATGGCAACAGCATTTGATGTATCAAGGACCCCTTCACAGATTCTCATCGGCCGTGTTTTGATATTATTCTGATGAAGTTTGAAGCAAATTGAGTAAAATTAAGAGGTTGATTTAAAAGCGTTTTGCAAGCAACACACTTCCTGCTGCCAGTTGGTGGCGCTATAACTTTGACTCATAATAGTCACATCTCTGTGATCGGTATCATACGACGAACAAACTGCTTAAGTTTGGTCAAAATCAGATAAAGTGTGTCAAAATTATTAGACATTTCCTGTTTCTCATTTCTCGCCATAATTTGTCGCCCTGCCAAGGCCAAACCGTTCGAGATACCAAAAATCCCCTGGCAATTTTGCATTCCCAATATCTTGAGATCATGCTGACCGAGTTTGGTGGCCATCGGTGGAAAGGTCTAGGAGGAGTATTTCAAATTCCACAGCTTGATTTTTCCAAAAATCCATATTTAAATAAAAATAGCTGACTTCCTGTTGGTCATAGCTAATGGGTGTAAATTAGAAAGTTGTCCGGCTTGATGAGTCCAATATATGTACCGAGTTTGGTGACTGTAGGACAAAGTAACCCCCCAACTTTTGTCAAAAGGTGGCGCTATGGAGCGCCTGCTCCACGCCCATTTATGGGCTTTTATCAGTGTTTAACTGTCATTAATACAGATGTGTGTGTTGAGTTTCATGAAATTCTAAGCATTTTAAGTGGCTCAAAAACACAAAAAACTAAAGTTAAAGTTTGACACGTTGCCATGGCAACATGATAAAAGTTATGGATAACGCCCTTCACAGATTCTTATCGGTCGTGTTTTGACATTATTGGGATGAAGTTTGAAGCAAATTGAGTAAAATTAAGAGGCTGAGTTTAAAGCGTTTCAAAAACGTCACGCTTTCTGCTGCCAGTTGGTGGCGCTATAACTTTGACTCATAATAGTCCCATCTCTGTGATCGGCATCAGACGATGAACAAACTGCTGAAGTTTGGTCAAAATCAGACAAAGTATGTCAAAGTTATTAGGCACTTCCTGTTTCTCATTTCTCGCCATAAATTTGTCGCCCCGTCACGGTCAAACCGTTCGAGATATCAAAAATCCCCTGGCAATTTTGCGTCCCCAATGTCTTGAGATCATGCTGACCGAGTTTGGTGGCCATCGGTGGAAAGGCCTAGTAGGAGTATTTCAAATTCCATTGCATGCACTTTTTAGACATCCCTGAATAGCCGACTTCCTGTTTGGCGAAGCACGGACTATGAGTGTGAAATTTGTTCGGCCCGATGAGGTCTATATGTGTATTAATTTTGGTGACTGTAGGTCAACCGTTGTGCGCTCCAGAGCCCTTCAAAAGTCGCAATTTTTAACGCTGTGCCACGCCCCCCCCAGGTGACCCCCCCATGTCAAAGTCTGTCCGGCCCTGATGGCCGCAGGTTCCAATGTGTGTGCAAAGTTTCAAGAGTTTTCGTGTATGTTAAGGCCCCCGAAATCCCCCAAAACATTGAAAAAAAAATAATAATAATAATAATTAAAGCTGCGAGCAGCGATGAACGGGCCCTCGCACCCGGGCTCACCGCCGACCGGTGGCTTCAGGAAAACAGCAAACGGTGGGCAGTATGCTTTTAATACAGTAAATGTAGGAGAAATATGTCAAAGTCACTTAAATGTGCCAAACTTGCCGCTGCCAGCTGGTGGCGCTATGCCTATAACTGATTATTGGCATGTAGATGTGTTCAGGCCAGCACTATTATCAAACATATGAAGTTTGGTGCAGATTGACCTTGGTATGTTTGAGTTAGTGAAAGATATGATATATCCTGCTGCCAACAGGTGGCGCTATGATAATATCTGAATATTGGTCTTTAGGTGTCTTCAGGCCAGGACTCTTACCAAACCTGTGAATTTTGTGGCAGATCAGACATATTCAGGCTAAGTTATAACCACTTCTATGTCTATGCAGAAACATCAAACTTTGTCAGGCCACCACGGACATGCCCTTTAATGAAAACTCAAGATCTTCACAATTTAACATCTCTAAGGCCTCAAGATCAGACTGACCAAATATAATGTTGATTTAACTAAATGCAATCAATGCAAGGACTTCAGATAAATGCCAACTGTGAACCAGTATGCTACAAATTCCCTATTTTCTGATGAAGATGATAAGAACATGATTCATGATGATAGCAAAATGTTATTATTGCTTGCTTTACATCCACCACTTCTGCTTAAATGTCATTGTTACCTATCTGTACAATTTTTGTGTGGATATTGCTTTGCTGGTGACTCCTGTTATAAGACATCACTCTTAAGCGCTACATAACTAAGAATCAATAACGAAGACGGTGCCCAGTTGGCACATGCATTCACAGTAACCATCTGCTAGTTTTGATTTTAAGTTTACAGAATTGAAAGGGTTACACTTTAAAATCAACACACAGACACATACACACAAAATATAAAATGTTGCCATCCAGTTTCATTTGTTAAAATTAACTATATTAGTTAACATGTCCAATAAATAAATAGCATTTATTAATGTTAATTAATATTAAGCTAAAAAAAGTATTCATATAAAGTTTATGTACTGTGAATTAACATGAACATGAACACAGTTCATGTGGGTGTACAGCAATACACAATAAAGTGCTCTATAAACGCTCCATTCATTCAAAATATCTTTAAAAATCAAGTTGAGTATTTTAACGGGATGATACATATATATAACTTATCTTAAAATTATGGTTTTCAGATGTTTTGAAGAGATAACAGTAACGTTTGTTTTGTTGTCAAAGTTTGTCTTAATTTTTTATTATTATGATTTTATATTCAATAAATAACACTATGTAAATATTGTCTATCAATGAAGATAAATTGATCATGCTAAAAAGTTGTATTTTTTTTTAATCTTTTGCTATGTGACTGAATAGGACAAGTTCATGGTACAGTTAAGTAAAAAATTAATAAACAACAACTGCAAAATACGAACAATGAAAGACTTAGTGACCCTTTATATTTTCTCAAAATATCAGACTCTCAAAGATCAGACATATTTATGTAATTACACTACATACAGTATGTGCATTTTGTTCAAAGATGGTCTGTAGAATGGCTCTCTACTCTGTCACCCTCTCTGCCTCTCACCCCTCCCCCCTGCAATAATGAGCTTCTCTGTGCCTGACTGAACGCACACACATACTGTAGAGACATTCACCAGAGTGACAGCAGGTTTCTGAGTTATCTTTTTAATTTTCTTTAATTCATTGAAGCTTGTATAAAATTTATATTTCCAGCACTTGCTCAGAATGATTAGATCTCTGTGTGAAAAAAGTTTTAAAGAGTTTGGATGCTGCACTTTAAAGATATAAAAAATTATGGTTATGTTTTTTACTACATCTTTAAAAAATCACCACGTCAACACCGTTCGAGATATCCAAAATCCGCTCGCAATTTAACATCTTCAGAATCTTCTCTTCATGTTAAAAAAGTTTGGTGTGAACAGCTGGTTGTTCTTAGGAGTAGTGTGAAATTGTTTACTACCTGATTTTTCAAAAAATCCACATTCAAATCAAAATAGCCGGCTTCCTGTTGGTCTCAGCTAATGAGTTTGATTTAGAAAGTTGTCCAGATTGATGAGAACAATATATGTACAGAGTTTGGTGACTGTAGGAAAAACTAACCCCCCAACTTTTGTCAAAAGATGGCGCTATAGAGTGCCTGCTCCACGCCCATTTATGACCTTTTGCCAGTGTCTAACTATCATTAATATTGATGTGTGTGTTGAGTTTCATGAAATTCTAAGCATGTTATCTGCCTCGAAAAGACAGGAATGTAATTTTAAAGTTTGACACGTTGCCATGGCAACAGCATTTGATTTATCATCGACCCCTTTACATATTCTTATCGGCCGTGTTTTGACATGATTTTGATGAAGTTTAAAGAAAATCGAGTAAAATTAAGAGGCTGATTTCAAAGCATTTTGAAAATGACACGTTTCCTGCTGCCAGTTGGTGGCGCTATAACTTTGACTCATAATAGTCACATTTATGGAATCGGCATCATACAACGAACAAACTGGTGAAGTTTCATCAGAATCAGGCAATGTGTGCAACAGTTATTAGACACTTCCTGTTTCTCATTTCTCGCTATAACTTTGTCGCCTTGCCACGGCCAAACCGTTCGAGATATCAAAAATCTCCTCGCAATTTAGCGTCCCCAACGTCTTGAGATCATGCTGACCGAGTTTGGTGACAATCCCATGGAATTCCTGGGAGGAGTACGTTAAATTCCAGAGCATGCACTTTTTAAACAGCCCTAAATATCTCACTTCCTGTTGCGTGGAGCCTATGACATAGAGTACAAAAGTTGTTCAGCTCGGTGAGTTCTATATGTGTACCGAGTTTCATATCAATACGCGCAAGTATGTGTGCGCAGTACATCAAGTTTTCAAACTGTGTTCCAGGGGGCGCTGTAGAGGCCCTGAACCACGCCCGGGTCCCAGCCTCTGTGGCGTCCGGACGACGGCAGATTCCGACGTGTGTGCAAATTTTCAAGAGTTTTTGAGTATGTTAAGGCCCCCAGAAGTGCCCAAACGGTTGAAAAAAAATAAAAAAAAAAAAAAAAAAAATAAGAACCCTTAGAAGAACAATAGGGCCTTCGCCCTTTTGGGCTCGGGCCCTAATAATCCTTAGAAAAACAATAGGGCCTTCGCCCTTTTGGGCTCGGGCCCTAATAATAATAATAATCCTTAGAAAAACAATAGGGCCTTCGCCCTTTTGGGCTCGGGCCCTAATTATATTTATTATTAATATATGGATATATACACAAAAATAATTAAATTAATCCCTAAACAATATTATTTCTAATTACTGTTACATTAATAATGATTAATTGTATAACATTTAAGGTACTAATGTTTTAGCTATTGCAATAAATAACATAATATAGTTCACCAGAATGTTTACAGTTGCCAACCATGACACTGCACTGCAACCATGTGCATTGATATAAAACAGGGTGTTTATTCCAGCTCCTGGAGGGACAACATTCTGCAGATTTAGCTCCAAACAACTCCAACACACTTTCATGGAAGTTTCTAGTAATTCCGAAGACCTTGATTAGCCGATTCAGGCATGTTTAGTTAGGGTTGGAGCTAAATTTTGCAGAACAGTGGTCTTCCAGGAACAGATTTGGACATCCCTGATATAGAATGTGTGGTCACAGGTGAGCACATATTGTCAGTGGCTTGAAACATGGCTCATTCAATCAGAATTTACAGACTATCTGTTTGGTTGCACTTTATTTTATACTATGTGTACTTGCATTTAACTGAAAATGTACTGGGTAAAATATGATAACTACATGGTTAGGGTTAGGTTCAGGGTTAGTACCTAGTTATTATATACAGTTATTTGAATGCATGTACTTGCAAAACAGGACTATAAAATATAAAAGGACTATAAAAAACATTTTCCACTGTTATTCGGACATACAAACACACAACTCCTCTAAAAATGCACCCACCTTCTCTTTGATAATCTCTGCTAACTTTTGCATGCTGTTAATTTTGTCCCCACAAGTTTCATGGTATGATCTGTTCCTGTCCCACACTGTCCCCATAGAGAGAGAGAGAGTTGTAGACAGAGCCTAATCTCTGCCCATTGGGGATTTACAGTTCAGTGCAGACCTCCACCCCCAGAACACATGCAAACAAACACCCACCACAAACTCCACCCTCAACCTCTTAGCCTACATTCTTAGTACCCGATCACAAACACGCACTCTCTGTGTGAACAAGAAAACACATACATTCATGGTGCCATACCATGAACTATTTTTAGTAAACTGGCTAACAGACAGAGATGAGAGAATCCAGCTCCGACAACGGGGTTGGGATGGCCTAGTTTATTCTGCCACCTTACCTAATTATCTATCACACACATACATATTCTCTCTGCTGAGCCTGCACATACACAAATATAACCAATGAATCTTACAAAATGACTCAGCAAAATGTATGTGTGCTAAGTCCTTTCCTAAAATATCATTTCATTCAATTGATTGAAGTTGATAGTGCTTTTATGAACCCCTGCTGTACATAAAATGTATGCAATTGTAAACACCAACCACTGCAGCCCTGATAATTAAATACCACATTAATCCTGCTTAAAGACAGTCCTGGGGCTGATCTTTCATTACAGAGCTAAGAAAAGGGGTGGTGTGTGTGTGTTTGTGAGACCCCTGGTGTTCCAGGCCTCATTTTCATACAGCCGCATATTAAACAGTCTTCTTTACACAGGAGAGAATAGAGTTCACCAACTGCCACATTCTGTGTGTGTATGTGTGTTTGGAAGGGGAGGGATAAAAAGATTAATACTAGATAAAAGATTAATATTATCGCCGGATAATAGTAGCAATTGTTGAATTCTTTGATTCATATGGAAACTACTTCCACCCCTGAGTAAATTATAATAAATGAATAACTGTGAGAAAAAGTAAGAAATAATAATATAAGAAGAAAAATTCTTGCAGTTGCAAGAAATCACACTGGGAGACACAAAGTCACATATAAATACATTAATATTGTATTGCAAATACAAGGAATAAATTCCCAATTACCAAAAAAACAAAAAACAAACAAAAAAACAAGACAAACAAAAAACTTGCCATACCATTACGAGATACAAAGTCACAGTTGTAACATATAAAGACATATTTTAAAATGCCACTGCGAGAAGTCAACACACATTGTGAGATATAAAGTCATAATGGTTTGCTATTAGAAAAAAAGAATTAATAGTGAGAAATGAAATCACTGTGTAAGATATAAAAAGATGCCACTGTAAGAAACAGTCATGAATTAAATTTACAAAAACCATGTCCCTTTGTAAGAAATTAAATAATACTGTAAAATTTATTGTGAGAGGTAAAGTCATAATTGGTAGATATAAACTAATTTGTTCTATATTTATTTATTTATCTAATTTTATTTATGCCAAGTTCTGTCATGAAACTCTGGTGCAGGCTGATATTCACAGCATTAAATTACTTGGCACAAACTGAGCTTACTGTAACCAAACTCATACATGTTCATGTGGAAAGAATGTCATTCAAAGAGGATTAGCATAATTATCTTCTCATGAATAGGAAACACAAACAACAGGATTTAAACATACACACAAGCATACAATAAGGAAGTAATCACCACCATCAATTATGTTTCATTCTGCTATTGCAATAAATATGTATACTGTATTGTATAAATGCCAAGATCTGCCATGAATCTCTACATGACAGGCTGATGGGTTGTAAACGTAAACTTATGCTAATCGCAGCATTGAACTACTTAGCACAAGCTGATGTTGCAAACGAAGCTAATAACCTTACTGCTTTACATTTAAATGGCTGGTTAGCATTCACTAGAGCATTTCCTCTGAAACCCATCACCTTCCCCAGCTCCACCTGTTTAGATCTGCTACAGGTTATTATATATGCTGCTTGTGCCGCAGCAGTATGTTTTAAATACTCACAGCGCCGTATCACAGTTCCTATACTGGTTTTGCAGCAGCAGCAACAATAATTCACAACAACAGCGTAGCAGATCTATTCCGTCAAGACCAACTACACTAACATTGTCATATCCATTACTATGCTAAAATGTTGTCATGATAGAAATATATTTTCACATTGAATCTCTAAATTAGTGTGGAATGAACATAAATTAAATGACATTTTAAATGTTTGTTCAATGGAATATTTGTATTTTTATGCCAAGTCTCATGAAAAAGATTAAAGATGTCACAAAGTCTAATCCTTAACATATTTCCTATTACAATATGCACCAGTTGGCGAGTATGAGCCCTTCTGTCACTTATGGTAGTGGCAACACCAGACCATGGGGTCTATAAGAAAGACTGCTGGCATCCAAGGCAGTCAGAGCACAGAACAAATACTCGCTATCATGAGAGCCAGAAACTTTTCTTTGAAAAAAAGGGAAAAACTCCACCATCATCTAAATGCATGAATATATTTGCATATGTTAAACATAGAACTTTGGAGCTCATTTATCCAGAAATAACTCATTTTATAGAAATGAATACTGAATACAAATACTGTATTCATAAATTAGTTTTATTCATTTGATTCTGAAGGGAGAACATTTTAAATCCAGTACCAAAACAAAATGCTAATTTGGAAGCTTAGATTCAGAAACACACTACACACACACTGAAACACTGGCTATCCCTCTTCAGCTCAGTGCCATTAAAGACCTCTGTTACAAGACCTTCTGTTCTCTCATTAATGGTTAGACCAGGGCCTGGTGTCTCTGCAATTAATGACATGAAACAATGCCACTGGAAAAGCAGCAGGGTCACAAATGCCATCAGATGTGAGTTACAGCCTCCACACAGCTTTTAGATAAAGAACCGAGCTGACCAACATGAATTAAAAGCTGCTAATTAAAAACTACTGCTCAGAGAGGTCTCAAAGACAGCATTCACAAAACCGTTAAGAGCACAAACACTGTGCCCAGATTACGGTATGATGTCATTCACAGCGGCTATTAAAAGAAATGTGAAAACAGAACACTATCCAGGGAGTGTGAACACAAGCTCATTTTCACTGCTTGGGAGCACAGTAATTTCATGGCTGAAGACACTATTCAAAATTACAAAGCAACAGTGTGTGGAAACAAGTCAAATATGTACAGACAATCGTAATTAGCACTTCAAACAAAAGGTGTCATCAAACATTATACATAGACAAAATGAACCACTTTTGTCTGGGTGCTCAGTTCCATTGAATTTTTTTTATGGCCTCCAGAGCTTTGCATATGTTAGCTATTGCTCTGTTGCTTTAGAAGACTGTACTGTAAATCGGCCCAGTCCTCAGGCTGTGAACCAACAAAGGCTGCACTGCGCAGCATGTACAAAACCACCCAGGCTCATTGGAAAAATGTGGCTGCGGTGTCATTTCTGCAAAATGATATTACGCTGCTTCTTGACACTTTCAAATTGAAATGTTCAGTGAGTGGCACTGAAAATATGCTCAGTTCATCCTGAAACAGATGAACATGAATGTGGCGATGTTTTATTACATTGGTTGTTGTACGTACTGCAGCAGTTTGGAAATGAAATGTCAGGCGAGAGGTGCTAAATATGCTCACTTGAAAATAAACCAATTTGAATAATAAATCTTTTTAGAAAATAACGCACCACATACACTGAACCCAGGAGCGGATTATGACTTCCTAAGGCCCCCAGGCCAGTTACCGCCAAGCTTTCTATAGATATATCATGTCTGTGAGAGGCAAGTATTCGCTGATTTTTGGTTCCTTTGAAGAGCTCCTGTTCAACACAGAGACTTTAGAAAGTGCATCCTGTTTGTTCTCCTTATTTTACAAAACACAATGTTTTGTTGATATTGTGAGTGCACACAAATAAATGTAGTCCCTTTACCGGTCCGGACTATATATTACTTACCTCTTACCTTTATTACCTTTAAGTTGTTTTCATATCGTGAAATCCAGCACATCGTGCCTAATAGTGCACATTTATCTAGGTTTAACGTTTAAACTAACATTGTGATGCTTAAAGATTTTATTTTTGGCAAGTCATGATGATTTGAGAAGGCTAAATTGATCAAACGTAAGCTATGATGAACTCAATGTCTCCTTATTTAAAAACAAAAACTTGAATTTCTTTTTTTCTTTCTTTCTTTCAGGCATGCATCTTTTTTAATTTCAACTTAGAGAGGATAGACAGTTATAATAACAATTTTACGTACACGTGCAAATTTGTACATAATTTGTCTATATCTGTACACTGGAAACAACTTCTCTCACCAAAACAAATTCCTACTTGGCAATAAATCTCTTTCCAATTCTGCTAAATAGTAAGTTTTCTGATACCCTTCACACAAAGAAGGAAGCTCATATATTGGTTCAAACATGATTTGAAACAGGATGGAACAATGGTTCTATAAGAGGTGTGCAGGGATTCATATATTCACAGGGCCTTATAGTAACAGCCCTCATACATGGAGATCCTTGTATAGGTTATATGGGACCCATATAGTAAACATAAATAAACATCTTCATTGTTGCTGGGTTTTCTGTACCAAACTGGATGGTGCAACCTTAAATCCCAGGGCCCCCCCGGGCTCCTGGTAGTCAAGGGCCCCTGGGCACTGGCCGCATTGACCCGGTCCATAATCCACCCCTGACTGAACCCTATCCTTAACCTGATAGTAGTAATCTGATAGTACTAACAAAAAGCAAACGTTACATAAAAATACTCTTTTATTGTGACACGTTTCTCAGAACATGTGATATACATCAGGACTTATATCTCACAAGTCCCGTGAAATATGTTTCCCTTCCGGGAACTCTACACTGCGTCCTGAAACGCTGTGGGGAACGCCATTGGCGGGCCGCACTCTGAGTCATGTCCAACGTCCAATGAGAAACGGGAGTGACGTCACAGGCGCGGTGACGTCATCGACCAGGAAGTATAAAAGCACGTGCGTTTGAAGCTGGCGTCAGCTTTTGTCATTCAGCGAGAGCGCTCTGTGTTATTGTCTGTCTGATTCGCATTCTGCTGTTTTTCAGTGCCAATTGCACTACTTTTATTTGAGCAGAAATGCCAGGGGGAAAACGTTCTTTTAAGAACGAACGTTCTTTTAAGAACGAGCGATCTATGGCGGTTCAGCAGCCACATAGACGGTGTGTCCCTCCCTGCCAACGCTTCATTGTTGGTGGGGATACACACGATCTATGTGTAGCCTGCTTGGGAGCGGAGCACGCTAGGTCAGCCCTTGAGGGGGCTGGCTGCCCGCAGTGCGAGCGGATGCCGCTGCGGTTGCTCCGTTCCCGGAAAGCCCTCTTTGAGGAGGGGGCTTTCGCTAGCGTTCCCCGCGGGTCTGGCCCCGCTTCCGTCGAGGCGGAGCGGCAGCTGCACTCGTGGGGTTCGCAGCTAGATCTGCTGGAGGGAGTTGAGACGGGTGATCCCCTATCTCTCTCCTCACCCAGCGGATCGTATGACCTCCTCTTGGATGAGGAAGCCCGCACTGCGGTTCCTTCCCTCCGAGAGGAGGAGTCAACGCTTCTCCTGTCTTCCTCCGAGGAGGTTGACATCGAGAGCGTTGACCTCCCACAACCGCCCCCCCGTTCACCCCAGTATGAGGAGCTGGTGGAGGTGCTGACGAGCGCGGTGGCCAAGCTCAACATCAGCTGGTCACCCGCTCCAGATCCAGAGCCCCAGGCGAGCAGGCTTGATGAGCGCTTCCTGCGGGCTAAATCAGCACCTCCCAAACGGAGCCTTCCTTTTTTCCCCGACCTCCATAAAGAAATCGCGAGGTCGTGGGATAAGCCGTATTCCTCTCGTCTCTTCTCCCCCGCCTCAGATTACTACGGTAATGTGGGGGGGATGGAGGGATACGGCTACAGGGCGATGCCTCAGGTCGAGCAGACACTAGCGAGCTATCTGTCTCCCGGCCTGGCATCGTCCCTGAAGGCTCCGTCCTTGCCCACCAAGCCATTAAAAGTAACATCAGGCTTGATGGGCAAGGCTTATGCGGCAGCAGGTCAGGCTGGTGCATGTTTACACACCATGTCTGTGCTCCAGGCGTACCAAGCCGACCTGCTGAAGGAGCTTAGTGATGGCGAGGAGGTGAGCGTGTCAGAGATGCGTAGGACCGCTGATCTGGCGCTTCGGGCCACCAAGGAGACCGCTCGCGCTGTTGGGCGGTCTATGGCAGCCTTGGTGGCCGCGGAGAGGCATCTCTGGCTGACCCTGTCCGACATGAAAGAGAAGGACAGGGTCACGCTCCTGGACGCCCCCCTGCACCCCGCTGGCCTCTTCGGTGACTCTGTTGACACAGTTGTCAACAGGCACCAGGAGGCCCGTAGGCAGGCAGCGGCGTTCCAGCGCTACCTCCCTCGCCGCACTTTCTCCTCTGGGGCTGCTGGACGGGAGCAGCCCCAGCCGCACTCCAGCTCCTCACACAGGGAGACCCAGAAAAGGAGCGTTGCTACCCGTGCCCCTCCGGCACGGCCTAGAGGGCGGGCTCAGCAACGCTCCAAGCCGGGGTCCTCGAAGACTAGGCCCGACCTGAGGGTCGTCCTACAGTCTAAGAGGGCCGCGGCTAAATGGCCCTGATGGTCGTGGCCCAGGGCCAATGAGGGCAGCCCCTCTCGAAGTTTCAGGTGCCTCACCGCCTCTGAGGAGTACGGTGACCACCTCTCTTCGGGGCCCTCAGGAGATTCGTCAGCTAACCCTGCCGGTGTTACAGGGCGCGGCAGTCTCCCGCGAACTTCATTCTCTGGTCCTTCCGCCCGGAAACGTAGCGGAACCAGAGTGTTCGCCACCCCCACGGGGGTCTCGAGAGCGCTCACTTCAGGTGCATCCTGCCAGTTCGCTGCTACAGGTCACCAAGTTAGCTCCTCTAATAAATCCAGAGACCAGTCTCGAGAGGCTGGTTCCCTTAGTAGAATTTCTGGCAGCGTGGAAACTACTGCCAAATATTTCTATGTGGGTCCTGCGTACTGTAGAGAAAGGTTATTCCATTCAATTTGGCGCCAGGCCGCCACCTTTCAGCGGGGTATTTCCTACTCTGGTAGGCCCCGAGCAGGCTCTGGTATTGGAACAGGAAGTGAATACTCTCCTGAGGAAGGAGGCCATCGAGGTGGTCCCTCCTCAATGCAGAGAAGCCGGGTTCTACAGCCGGTACTTCATTGTTCCCAAGAAGGATGGGGGCCTGCGGCCCATTTTAGATCTCAGACAGCTAAACCTCTCAGTAAGAAAACTGAAGTTCAAAATGTTGACTGTCAAACAGGTCGTGTCCCAAATCAGGTCCGAGGACTGGTTTGTCACGATAGATCTGAAAGACGCATACTTTCACGTCTCCATCCTTCCTCAACACCGGAAGTTTCTCAGGTTCGCTTTCAGGGGCAAAGCTTACCAATACAGAGTTCTTCCGTTCGGCCTAGCGCTCTCTCCCCGAACTTTTACGAAGTGTGTGGATGCTGCTCTGGCTCCATTGCGACTCCAGGGCATCCGCATACTCAACTACATAGACGACTGGCTCATTCTAACCAGTTCAGAACAGTTAGCGGCTCAACATCGAGATGTTGTTCTTGCTCACATGAAAAAGCTGGGGTTGAGACTCAACGCCAAGAAAAGTGTGCTATCTCCATTACAGAGAACCACTTATCTAGGTGTAATCTGGGATTCGACCACGATGCAGGCACGATTGTCACCTGCTCGGATAGAGTCGATCCTTACTGCAGTAAATGCGGTCAAGCTAGGCCTGCTACTCACTGTCAAACAGCTCCAAGTACTGTTAGGTCTTATGGCAGCTGCATCCAACGTGATACCTCTTGGACTGCTGTACATGAGACCACTGCAGTGGTGGCTCAAAACCAAAGGGTTTTCCCCGAGGGGGAACCCATTCCGCAAGATCAAGGTCACGCGGCGCTGCCTACGTGCCTTAGTCATGTGGAAGAAGCCCTGGTTCCTACTACAAGGTCCAGTGCTGGGAGCTCCTTGCCGCCGCGTCACGCTAGCGACAGATGCATCCCTCACCGGGTGGGGAGCGGTCATGAGTGGCCGCTCCGCCCAAGGCCTATGGAACGACCAGCATCACTCCTGGCACATAAATTGCCTAGAGATGTTGGCAGTGTTCCTGGCTCTGAAGCATTTCCTTCCAGACCTGAGAAACCGTCACGTGCTGGTCCGCACGGACAACACGGCGGTGGTCTACTATATAAACCACCAGGGAGGTCTGCGTTCACGCCCCTTATACAAGCTGGCGTACCAGATCATCCTGTGGTCACAAGGGAAGCTTCTCTCATTGAGAGCAGTTCACATTCCTGGACGTCTCAATGTGGGAGCAGACGTCCTGTCGAGGCAGGGGCTGAGGCCCGGGGAATGGATGCTTCACCCTCAGGTGGTGAAGCAGATATGGAGAGTTTTTGGTCAAGCCCAGGTGGACCTCTTTGCGACTCAGGAGACATCGCAATGTCCCCTTTGGTACTCTCTAGTTCCTCCAGCTCCTCTAGGACTGGATGCCATGGTACAGACGTGGCCGAGGCTTCGTCTGTACGCTTTTCCCCCGATCGCTCTGCTCCCGGGAGTTCTGGAAAGAGTGCGCTGGTACGGAGTACGGCTGCTGCTAGTAGCCCCGTACTGGCCGGCCCGAGTATGGTTCTCGGATATAATCGCTCTCCTCGACGGCTCTCCTTGGGAGATTCCTGTCAGGAGCGACCTTCTTTCTCAGGCTGGGGGCGCAATACGCCACCCCCACCCAGAGAAATGGAAGTTATGGGTGTGGCCCCTGAGGGGGCACAACTCATAGAAGCTGGTCTCTCAACCGAGGTTGCTGAGACCATCCTTCAATCCAGAGCTCCCTCTACGAGGAAACTTTATGGCCTAAAGTGGAACCTGTTTGCGTCATGGTGTCACGAACGCCACTCAAACCCAGTCCACTGCCCGATCGGTACAGTGCTGGAGTTCCTGCAAACTCGTTTGTCCGCTGGGTTAGCTCACTCCACCCTGAAGGTGTACGTGGCGGCTATATCGGCTTACCACGCCCCTCAGGGCGGCCTTTCAGTGGGCAGAAACCCCCTGGTCTCACGTTTCCTCCGCGGTGCACTCAGGCTGAGGCCTCGTGCAAGACCGAGAGTCCCTACATGGGACCTGGTTGTGGTATTAGAAGCGCTGTGTAAGCCTCCCTTCGAGCCTCTGGAGGAGGCCTCCGATCGGATGCTTACCCTAAAAACAGCACTGCTGTTGGCGCTAACATCTCTCAAGAGAGTCGGTGACCTACAGGCCCTTTCAGTGGCCCCTTCTTATATTGACTTTGCCCCAGGGTTGGCCAAAGCATTCCTCTACCCAAGAGCTGGGTACACACCCAAGGTCCCCTCAGTAACACCACAGCCAATAACGCTGCTAGCGTTTTATCCTCCTCCATTCGTGGAGCACGACCAGAGGAAGTATAACTTAATGTGTCCAGTAAGAGCACTAGACACTTATGTCCACAGAGCTGCCCTGTGGCGTAAATCAGAGCAATTGTTTGTCTGTTACGGCCCCCCTAAGAGGGGGTGCCCGGCTTCCAAGCCTACTATCAGTAAATGGATCGTTGATGCCATCTCTACTGCATACGAGTCCTCTGGTCTCCCATCCCCGATGGGAGTCAAGGCTCACTCAACTCGAGGCGTCGCAGCCTCCAAAGCTCTGATGGCAGGTGTCCCAATCAAGGACATCTGCAGTGCGGCGGGTTGGTCCTCACCTCTTACGTTCGTCAGATTCTACGAACTAGACCTCAGAGCCACTCCGGGCTCAGTCATCTTTCAGCCCTAGCATTAAGGCTAGGCTCAAGAGGTCAAAAAGGCGCTTTCCTTCGAGTAAGGAAAAGAGTTTTTACCCCTTTTTGTTCTGGCAAAATTCCCCAGACAAAGGCGTATGACTCTCCTCTACATTCCTTCCAGCCTCGTGTGCCTGAGGGCCGAGGCCTGTATTCCTCGTGTCTGGTGGTTGATCACAGACAGAGATGAGTTCCAGTGTCCTGGCAGGATCACCAGGCACTTCCTATGTCCCTCTTGTACTGGCTGTACGCAGACAATGGACTGCCATTTCTCCTCGTGTGCCTGAGGGCCGAGGAGCTTTTTCTCCCTCTGCACTGGTCGTGTGACAGGCAGCGGTTGAGAACCCTAGCCTCGTGTGCCTGAAGGCCGAGGTCTCTTATCCCTCTTGTCTGGTGGTGGATCACAGACAGAGATGAGTTCCAGTGCCCTGGCAAGATCACCAGGCACTTCTTGCGTCCCTCTTGTACTGGCTGTAATGCAGACAATGGACCACTATCTTTCCTCGCGTGCCCAAGGGCCGAGGAACCCCTTTCTTCTCCCCCTGCGCTGGTCTGTTGACAGGCAGCGGTTGAGAACCCTAGCCTCGTGTGCTTGAGGGCCGAGGCCTATTCTATCCCTCTTGTCTGGTGGCTGATCACAGACAGAGATGAGTTCCAGTGCCCTGGCAAGGTCACCAGGCACTTCTTGCGTCCCTCTTGTACTGGCTGTAACGCAGACAATGGATCGCCACTTCTCCTCGAGTGCCCGAGGGCCGAGGAGCATTTCTCCCCCTGCTCTGGTCGTGTGACAGGCAGCGGTCGAGAACCCTATCCTCGTGTGCCTGAGGGCCGAGGTCTCTTATCCCTCTTGTCTGGTGGTGGATCACAGACAGAGATGAATTCCAATGCCCTGGCAAGGTCACCAGGCACTTCTCGTGTCCCTCTTGTACTGGCTGTAATGCAGACAAAGGACCACCATCTCTCCTCGTGCGCCCGAGGGCCGAGGAGCTTTTTTTCTCCCCCTGCACTGGTCTGATGACAGGCAGCGGTTGAGAACCCTAGCCTCGCGTGCCTAAGGCCGAGGCCTACTCTATCCCTCTTGTCTGGTGGCTGATCACAGACAGAGATGAATTCCAGTGCCCTGGCAAGATCACCAGGCACTTCTCGTGTCCCTCTTGTACTGGCCGTAACGCAGACAAAGGACCACATCTCTCCTCGTGTGCCTGAGGGCCGAGGCTCATTATCCCTCTTGTCTGGTGATGGATCACAGACAGAGGTGGATTACCACTCGCGTCCTGGCAAGATCACCAGGCGGAGTTACTACAGTGTCTCATCAGGTAAGTATTGCTAGACACTGTCCCTTCTCGGTCTTGCGAGACCAGACGAAGGATGACATGACCTCGTGGGCTCGAGGGCCGAGGTCTCTTTCCCTCTGATCTGGTGGGCTACACAGTCAGAGATGTATTACCGCCCATGTCCTGGCAGGATCCCCAGGCTGAGGTTTGTAATGTACTAACGCTGTCTTTTTCCCCCCTTGTTCTAGCAGACACTAGGCAGGGTGCGGAAATTATGGGGACGTTGATACCTCGTTCCCCACAGCGTTTCAGGACGCAGTGTAGAGTTCCCGGAAGGGAACGTCTCAGGTTACGTATGTAACCCTGGTTCCCTGAGGGAACGAGACACTGCGTCTCGGACCATAATTCCCGCATCCCTGCTGCGCTCGCTTCATGCCTATGAGCTGACGCCAGCTTCAAACGCACGTGCTTTTATACTTCCTGGTCGATGACGTCACCGCGCCTGTGACGTCACTCCCGTTTCTCATTGGACGTTGGACATGACTCAGAGTGCGGCCCGCCAATGGCGTTCCCCACAGCGTTTCAGGACGCAGTGTCTCGTTCCCTCAGGGAACCAGGGTTACATACGTAACCTGAGACGTTTTTTCTGTGTTTTATGATTGAATACAAATTTATTTTAAAATGGTGTATTTCGCGTCTTGCGAAAAAGTGTCCACAGGTACATTTTCGCCATGAGATCAGGTAGATAAATGAATATGAAAAATACCATGGTTGTATAATATTTCTTTAAAATAATGATATTATATGTTTACTTTGAGAATTATATTTTAGTATACAATAGCAATATATTTCTGTCATTAAACCAGACTTTTATTTTGTCACGAAGGTCTATCAGCTTTACTTTCCATTTCAGTGTGTATTTGACAGTAGTTTTTTCTCAAATGAAACAATGTAAAGTATAAGAATTAATGTGTTTTTCATTAATGTGTTTTTCAGTGCAGTTTCCTTGAGTTAATATTTTGTAGTTTTGTTCTTTGCAGTTTACTTCAGTTAAGAGAAACAGTTCGTTCTGGGAATGTTTTGTATCACTACTAATGTACTGTGAGTCCCCCTGGCCAGCGAAAGGTGCAGTGCTGGCTGATAACTGGTACTGGTACTGTGGTAAACAACACTTGCAGAATGAGCTGGACAGGCCTCTGTGCACCAGTGCAGCTGCAACATCGTGTGACTGTTATGCATACACAACGTGATTTGTCTTTCAGGAGCAAACGATCAGTGGACAACGAGGACGTCCCTGAGGAACATCAGATGAGGTCACACTGGACTCGGTTCTGGAAGTCTATGGTACCTCAGTTCGGCGTCTCTGACCTACTGAGACAACAGAACATCATGCATTATCGACTGGCATCATTTGTTAACAGCACCACAGCTGCACTGGTAGGAGGGGTACAAAGCGAGCTGCGTGCACTGAGACAGGTGGTCGTGCAAAACAGGTTGGCCCTGGACATGCTTCTTGCCCAGCAGGGAGGGGTTTGTTCTGTTGTAGGTGACAAATGCTGCACATACATACCTGCAAATGATGAGCCCGAGGGATCAATTGGCACTGCTGTAGCTACTATGAAGCAGATCTCATCCCAGATATATGAGGATGAGCTAAAGTCTAGAACTAACAATTGGAATTGGGGTATTCTCTCTAGCCTATTTGGCACGTTTGCACCTTATGTCTCAATGATAATACCGGTATTACTTATTTTGTTTTTATTGTGTATTTTTGGTCCATGCATTGTGAAATGTTTCACACAACGTATGTATACTATGGTGTCTGCTATCTCTGCAGGATATCGCCCACTGCCACAGAAGGATAGAGAAGAATCCAGACTCTAGAGGAGAGTCTGGAAGAGGGGATTATAAGAATTAATGTGTTTTTCATTAATGTGTTTTTCAGTGCAGTTTCCTTGAGTTAATATTTTGTAGTTTTGTTCTTTGCAGTTTACTTCAGTTAAGAGAAACAGTTCGTTCTGGGAATGTTTTGTCTGTCTGTTTCAGGGTTATCTGTCGTCAGGAAACCAGTTGAGTGCGGCTGCACTATCTTCCTCTCATCCTTATAGTTGCCCTGGATCATCTGTAATTTTCCTTCCCATATGTAGAAGTATTTGCTTAAATGATATGTGAACCCCCGCCTACATGAAGGCTTGTAAGGGTGCTGTATAAAAGATGGGACTGCCCCATCTTCTTTAGTAGATAACAATAAACCAACTTGTATTAGACTTTGGTGTGTTGTTGTCTATCCCAAGCGCTTGTTGCTGATCCACTCGACAGATCTGAGAAAGGCCTGAGAAACTGCAGTGACCCAGAAACGAGGTTCTAACATAAAGCTAGTGAAAAGTGGCTCTCAGAGCAGCTCAGGAGAAGAAGTTCATGTGTTTATGTCTCAAATATTGAGACGAAGACACTGAAAAAAGTGGACACCACGTGTGTTTGAATTTGTATATCAGATGAAACCGTGACATGCATTCACTCACACAGAGACACACAGAACATGCATACTGTTTGATTAATCCATATTGAATAAAAATGTTTACAATTTATCGTCAATACTGACATTTTAGTGCAATCTCATTCTACTGTGAATGACCATTAAGGCACATGGTTTCTCCAATGATCTCTGCTTGGAAGGAGCATCGTCTACACTGCAGTCTTGCAAAGACATAGCTCCTGGTAATCCCTGCAAACTCAAATTACTGTGCAAATAGGCTCCACAACACTAAGTCCAACCAGGACAGCTAGGAACCTGGGGGTTTTATGACCAACTGAACTTTTCAACCCACATCTTAACAATAGCTTGGTTGTGTAGGTTTGTACTTTACAACATCAGGAATATCAGACCCTTTCTGTCAGAATGTGCAGCACAGCTCCAAACTTTTCTAATTACAAGGCGAGACTATTGCACTTCTCTACTGGTGGGCCTTCCAACCACTGTGACTAAACCTCTGCAGATGATCCAGAACGTCTGGTCTTCAATCAGCCAAAGAGACCATACGTCACAGCCCTCCTGATCTCACTCCACTTAGTGTCAAAAGTCCCGGTACTTCGGTACCAAGTCGGTACTAAAAAAAATTAAATGTTACGGTTCCAGGTTTTCTTTAGTACCGGTGGTACCGACTATCCGGTCGACCCGGTTCTTGACGCGCTATCTAAAAGGTGCGCACAGCGCAGTTGCGCTCTCCTCGGCGCTGCTGCTGATGCGGTCGCTCTGAATCCACTTGTTGACAAGGAAGAGCCAGGCATGCTACAAACATTTTCGATTCTCGGCTGAAGGCGAACATCATAGATCGTCTAGGTTCTCTCAAAAGAAGGAAACGCATCAAACTGAAAAAAACACAGTGAAGACCGACTGCAGGATCAAATGAAAGAGTTCAAGTAAGGTATGTTTCAATTTAATTTGATATTTCGAGCTTCTGTTAAGAACATTATTGCATATTTTAATTTGAATGTCGAATTGTAATGTTGTTAATCGTTAGCATAAGCGGCTAACGCTAATATGCTGGGCTTTGGGACGATTTTGGGCTATTTAACGCTCCCATAATTTTTATTAGGATAAAAGAAAAAAGAAATACATGATATATGTAGGCCTACTACTTATACACAAAAGGCCTGTTTATCCAAAATATGTGTGTTAAAGAATGTACAAATGCATCGTTAACAACGTCTGTATTAATATTATGCTTAATATCAGTCTGTCAGAAAACGTTCTTATTCTTGGCTGGATAACTCTAGCAGGTTCATAAAGCTTTTTATTATTAAATATGAACGCAGTTTGGATTAAATAAAAGTACAGTCAAATAAAACACGTTTGATCTCCAGTTTAGTTTTGTCATACTTTACAATAAGATCAAATTCATGCATTATCTAACAAACTTAAGTGAACTATGTATTTTTACAACATTACTTCAAAATGTTATTCAATACAAACACATGATCATTCATGTTTGTTCATGTTTAACAGTTTAACATGATTTTATGGATTAGTAAATGTTGAAATGAGCCTAACCTTAAGAAGAAGAATTTCCATATAACTACTGTTTTTTTGTAAGGTCATGTTGTCTAACAAATGAAATCGTTTTGTAAAGAGTTTTCAATACTGCATTTTCTATCTGTGATAGACAGCTAACTTAATATATGTAATCTTATCTAAATTTATTATAAAAGCTGAGGTTTGTTATTTACTGAAAATTAATATTTTTGCTGGTGTCAATGATCTAATGTTGCATCTGGTCAGACTTAGCCCACTGCTTTACTTAAATGTATTATATTTTCTTTTTACAGCTGCAGATTGAGGAAGATCATGAAACACCCCAGCAAACTCTAAACAAGACAACAGTTACAGATGTTTTTATAAGCAGCAGAAACAAACTTTTGGATGAAGCTTGTGTACAATTTTTGAATGCCTGTAATTTATTTAGTTGTTATTTAATAATTAAAATGTTTACAATCCTTGAAATACTTTTATTACTTGGAAAAACCTGAAACTAAATTTAGATAAGTATAATGAATGACATTGGTTTTTGCACATTTTATTTTTCTTTAACTTTATTAATAAAAAATTTGTGTTGTTCAATCAATTTAATTGTGTTTTACTTTGGTACCGAAATTGGTACCGAGAACCGTGGATTTTCACTGGTATTGGTACCGAATACTGAAATTTTGGTACCGTGACAACACTAACTCCACTGACTCCCAGTTGTGGCAAGAATCAAATTTCAGGCCTTGACACTGGATTGTAGGACTGTCACTGGAATGGCACCTTCCTACCTCAGTACACTACTACAAATGTATGCTCCTTCCTGCCAGCTAAGGTCTCTGAATGAGTGACGCCAAAAAATTGCTTGCAAAAACATTCACCCTCTCTGTTCCACTCTGGTGGAATGAACTGCCAACCTTTATCCAAACTGCTGAGAACCTTACATCTTTCAAGAAACAGCTGAACAAATACATCTTCCTTAAGCACCTAACCATGTTTGAAAAAATCCAGAAAATGGCTTGGTGCATTGTTTTAGAGGATTTAAATGTGACAGACCGAGTAAAGCAATGCATTGGAAAAGATTTGCATCAAAGTCTTAGGTCACACCCACCTAATGAACCATTATCATGGAGGGAGCAGTGAAATGTCATCAGGAAAACTACTACATCAAGATTTTGCTAAACCTTGTAAGAATGCGCAGATAATTTTGAACAGCTCTCAGTGAAAGACTGTTTTAGGAAGCTGGTGTAGTACGCTATCTTATGTTATCAAATCTACATGCATTACCACAAACAAGATGCAATGGACACACACTCCAGCTGGACCTGCTTTCCTTCCAAGGATATTTTTCTCTCCTTTCTTGCTGCAGTGGCTTTTGGTTTGCTTACAGACACATATGTAATTGTAAATTGAATATAAAACACTATTACTTCAGTAATTTTCTGTAAGTTTTTTTTTTAACAGTGCATTGTAAAAAGTTCTATATAAATTATTTCTTGACTAAACCAGCTAAAACCAATTTAGGCTGAATAGTTGCAAAACAAACTGTTTTGGTGACCACTGGCTTTTTTGTATGGACTAAAGAAACAAAACATTTCTGAAAATATCTTTTATGGTGAACAGAAAAAATGAAAGTCATCAAGTTTTACAAGGAGATGCGTTGATTAAAGATGACATTTTTTCATTTCTGAGTGAACCATACCTTTAAAAGTATCAGCCTCCTTTTTATCTTTTTACATCTTTTATGCAGACAGTAAATACAACAGAAAATCCTACACAACCTTCAGAGGTTATGAGGATATTTTGTTTCTGTTTGTAGTATGGGTCCCTACATCATAATTGCCATAAACCACTTGAAATAGCCAAATGTTCAAAGTTGGGCATGCCCAGTCTAGGCAGAAATGAGTCTACTTCAGCTGGAATTTCTTCCCACCAAAACAAAAAGGCAGACAGCTTATCAAGGAAGTTCCATCTCAGCTCACAGCCCTAAATTAAAGACAACCTGTACAGCCTGTCATGTTTTGGATGTTTTCCCACACACCACCACTGACAGGAACTAAAGTACATGTTTGAAAGATTACATAAAAGCCTATTACAGCAGAATAAACAGAAGTTTTTTGTATATAAGTAAGGGATAATGTACAGCCAACCATTATCATAAAATAGGACCTGCATGCAAAAAAGAGAAGTTGCTTTCAGTTGATATGAAACACATTATACTAGCACAGTTGTGTATGAAATCCCTTGCTTGGGTACACATTCAAATATGCAGTTTAGTCAAAAATATGTACTACATTTGCAATGCTTTGTCTCTTTCTACTAGAATTGTGAAACCATACGTCATTCATCGTATGTACATGTGTCAGATGCTGCTCTGAGTAAACAAGATGATCTATTTGTTATTGATGAAGCCATACTGAACTGATGGATTAACAGTCAGGGTCACTGAGTGTGTGTTTGCAGGCCTTTCCTCTTCACAAAATTAATTGCCCAGACACCATTTCTCACATCTGCACTAAAGGTTACGTCTGGCTCTAATTGGTTATAATCATGCAATTAATCTGCAGTTAAACCACTAACTAACTGCTATATTTGACCAATTTAGAATTTTATAAATAATAATAAAATTACAAATTAATTATGAAACTGTTTGATTTGAGCAGTCCTTGTATACTGGCATATGCAACAATCTTTGACATTCTCTGCATAGTCTGCAGAGAATGTTCAGACGTGAGCCCCATATTTGGGCCAATTTCACGGGATTGTACCCGCTCTCTATCTTGCTCACCCCTCTCAGTGAAACTGAATTGTAACCTTATGGGACATTTTTTCCAAGCAGCTCTCTGTGCAGCTTCACTGCTTCATCTGTATCTGTCTGCACCATAGAAACTGGATAAGCGGTCAGCCTATTACAAGAAAAGAAAAGAAAAAAAAACTGCTAGAAGGCAAAAATATAGAGTACAGGTCAGGGTAATCCAGTCACAAAATAAAACATGCCTGTCAACATTTATTCGCTCTCATGTCATCATAAACTGTATGACTTCATTTTTTTAATATAAAGAATGTTGGTACAGCTACAGATACAGCTTTAACTGTATATGATTTTTTTCCCCTTCCTTACACATCAAACCTAAGCAGTGTTGGAATTTTACCCATCTACAATAGACATGTGATATGCTTAGAAGAAAATTAACTTCTTGAAAAAGTAAGACATATCAAATATAGCCTTCAGGTGATAGACACAAAAAATGTCCTTTCCTAGAAGACGTCTAATCCTGTTATCACTGTGAATACCTTTAGAAAACATCTCTCAAAGAAACTACTGGCTCATCAAGTGAAACATGTTAATAATATTCTGCCTAGAATGAAGATTGAAGGAATAGTTCTGCCAACACATAAAAATTAAGTTTGAATAACTGGAAGAGCTAGTCAGAAACCTGGAAGAGCTAGTCAGAAGCCAAGCGATCAAGCGAAAACATGCCGCGTGGTTGTCGCATCAGTCCGCGATGGCTTGAAAACGACAAATACGAAATATTGTTAAAACGAGAACTTGGGGCTCGCAAAATCACCAGCCCGACGTCCCGGAGCTATTGTGTTTTCCTGTCGGGCTACCAAAATGTTTCACCGGCCTCCCCAACGTACTATCGTAATGTAGAGGGCTCTTGCGGGTTCTTAAAAAATTTAGTTGCATCAAATTTAAGGGCATAAAAAGTTTTAAATATTTTAAATAGAATAATAAAATGCCTAACTATAATTTTAAGAGGTCTTACAGTTGTGGACGGAAAGACGAGAATCGCGATAGGGCTGGATAAAACTTCAAAAGGCAATGATGTCACTGAAAAAATATCCTCGCTGCACGTTTCAAAGTCAAAACGCGCCACGGATGTCTTTATATAAATATATCTGAAGGGAACAGACTGTCCTCAGAAACGTGTCCTTCACATTTTCATTCCGTGCCTGATAAAACACCGTTAATATGCTGCTTTGTGTACATCCGTTACTAGAGAAACCGTAATGTTTCAGCGCCCCTAAAGCGCCACCTCGTGACAAAAGAATGAATTTGCAAATTTTCAGCTGTTTATAGTCAGATTATTGCAAATATCGACCCACGTTTTTATGCAGCAACACATAGAGTTGTAAATGTGAAACAAGTTAATGTGCTTTCTAAAAATCTAAACAATTAAGACAGTAATATTTATGTTTTAAATAAATATAATCAATTATATTATCTTTTCCCCTTCCTTACACATCAAACCTAAGCAGTGTTGGAATTTTACCCATCTACAATAGACATGTGATATGCTTAGAAGAAAATTAACTTCTTGAAAAAGTAAGACATATCAAATATAGCCTTCAGGTGAAAGACACAAAAAAATGTCCTTTCCTAGAAGACGTCTAACCCTGTTATCACTGTGAATACCTTTAGAAAACATCTCTCAAAGAAACTACTGGCTCATCAAGTGAAACATGTTAATAATATTCTGCCTAGAATGAAGATTGAAGGAATAGTTTGCCAACACATAAAAATTTAGTTTACTCAAAATCATATAGTTCGAAAAAGCTATGACTAATGACTTATTCAAATTAATAACAAACAGGGGCGGATCTACCACCCCATTTGCCACCCCAGCACTAGTGTCCTAGTCCTAAAAATAAAAGAGTTTCCTCGACCGATTTACAGCAGCGACTCTGTATTTTGATGAGTTGTAAATGTGAAACAAGTTAATGTGCTTTCTAAAAATCTAAACAATTAAGACAGTAATATTTATATTTTAAATAAATATAATCAATTATATACTTGATTTATCCCTTTTAATGGTATAAAGGCTGAAATGCCATTGTATAATCCATTTGTGAAAATCTGAATTATAAGTCATGTCATTTTATGGCTTAATATGTTACCGTACTCATACTGTGTTCATTTTACTTGTGCAGCTCTTACATTGGGTCATACATTGCCCTAAATTGATATTTAAAAATTCTGCAAATGCAAATTAAATAGTGAAAAAAAAAAAAAAATTCCTTCATATTTGTTTGTTTGTGTATTGAAAGTAATTTTGATTGACATTTAAACTCCTATCTGATTTTCTTTTCTATATTTAAAAATGTTGTCTTTTTATTTGGGCTAGTTAAATTAATGGTATTATTAATTTTATAGCTTCTTTTTGACTACCTTTTAGTACTTTTAGGCTGAAATGTGAAATGTATTTGTGAAAAACTTGTTTTTGAACTGCAAGTTTTAAAATTTTAGTTTAGTATCATGTTTTTTACAGTCATTTTATACCAGTCATTAATATGTTACCATAGACATTGCCCTACCCCACTCATACAGTATTACTTTTATTTGTGCAGGTCTTAATTAAAAAAAAAAATACTGCAGATACTTTGTAAATTATATTAATTAACTATTTTAAATTATATAATTTGTATACTGTATGTTGGCTATTTATATTAGGCAATGTTATATGCAATCCAGACAGTTGTTTTTTAATAGCACAGTAACATCTGTTTTAAAATGAAGAACTCATGTATGTGAACATGTCATTTACCACAGTGCTGGAAAATCTTGAAAATGCACCTTGAAAGTGCTTGAATTTTACTTTGGAAAAGGTGTAAGAACCCTGATAACTGTAATGTCTACAACAATATGTCTGCAACTGTACACATGTGCACCAAAGCTGTTTGTGAATGGTTTAATAAACTGCTGGTCATAACCTCGTTACACCAAAATTTGTTATTTAGTTTTTGGTCCATGCAAATTTGTTAGTTTGTTAAAAAAGAAGAGATACTTGGACTTAAAGGGACTTTTGTTGCCTTTACTTGCACTAAAATTATTGAATTTGTTTTCATGTCTCATCCAAGATATTTGAATACTTTAAAATGTCAACCATATTTTAAAGACAACAGAAGTAATTATGAAATAAATATGTACAATTAACATACAGTTAAGTGACTGACAACATTATGTTCAGTTTGCAATGCAGTATATTCTTTTAAAGGAGTCATCGGATGCCCATTTTTCACAAGTTGATATGATTCTTTGTGGTCTTAATGAAAAGTCTATAACATACTTTGGTTAAAATTTCCTAATGGTAGTGTAAAACAACACTCTTTTTACCTTGTCAAAAACTGCTCTGTTCACAGCCACCCATTTCGGTGCATGTCTCTTTCTGTTGTGGGGTGACGAGAAGTTCTCTGAGACTGTTAACATTAGCTGCATTTGTTGCGGAACTTGACAACTAGCACATTATTAGGAAAGGCAACTTGCAAAGATTCATAAAAAAACCACAACTTATACTAATTTCTTCTGTATGTGAAGCTAGATCACAAATGATTCATGCGAACATAGTCCCATTCAGGTAGAACTGCGCACATTCCCTTCAAAAACAAAAGTAATTCTCTGCGTCTTTAGTGGCTCAGATGACGGGAGTAAATGATGACTGCTATGTTCATTAATACATCCAACAACAAAAAACCTCAATCACTTAAGCCCGGCTCACACTACAGTTTTAAAATCCTTAACGATTATGAAATCTGGTTGCAGCAAACACATAAGGAGAATCTTTGCAGATTATCTTCCCTGGATTTTTAAACATGCACACACTAAAAGATTTGAAAATCATGGCGCATCACACACTACAAGATATTATTAGTATTATCATGCCGGAGGGAGTGCCTCTCTGATCTTTCGCAGCCGATCATAATTTCAGCAACTAATGTTTACATACATTAGCTAGCATGCTAGCAGCTTTCTGCACTCACCCGGTACGTTCAAAACTGAGGCGATTTCACCCCAGAAGCTGCTGGCTGTTGTGAAAGTACTGTAAGCACATAGCCGTTATCATCCTGATTTAAAATCTTAAATATCAAACAAGTTTGATATAAATCGGGGCAGCCCACGATTTGTGTGCGAGCAGATCGGGAGGTGCAAGATTCAATCTGTGAATGCCTTACATTACCAGATAATCCACGCTGAACATTGGGACAGATCGAGGTTCTGACAAGATTTTTGCTCTGATTCTCGGGAGGGGAAAATCGGGGCAAAATCGGGTTAAAAATCCTATAATGTGAGCCCAGCTTTAGAAAACATTCTTGTCTACCCCTGCTCCGGCGTCAAAATAATGACAGACTGTTTACAGCTCACTCACGAAGGGTCTACGCTAAAACACCAGTGTCTGTCAACTGTGCAGAACTATGTCACTCTAACAAGAATCTGTGAACGGCTTGATCTGAGAAAGTGATTATGATTTATGGGGATTAAAAAAAAAAAACCACACACACTGGGTGGATTTTTATTATTATAGGGTGGTTCAGGTCAAACTACATGTAAAAGTGAATTTTGCATCTGCTGACCCCTTTAAAGTTAATTATTTAATAAATAAGTATTCTTTTTTTGTATGCTAAATTGTAATGGGGAGATACTGTATAATGAAAACCTTGTGGAATTGATTTACGATACTGACAGATACACCAAAATGCATCAGCAACATTACTTATAGATCAGGTTTCTTTTTCAGAGTTTGGAAAAGGGCAGTTTGTACAGCAGATGAAGAATGTTGTCATCCAAGCGCTTGTCGACAGCAGCAGTTTTGAGGTGTTATCAGCAGGCTTGCAATGACGCAGACAGAAATAGAGAGAGAGAGAAAGCACTGGCAGCTTGACAGGGCAATCAATGCTGCCTCAGAGACCGGCTATCCCACAGTTCCCTGCGTGTTGTGGACAAATCACAGTGCTTTCACATTACAGAACAATACTCTCTGAGAATAAAGAACACTTCTGATGTCAGAGAGAACATAAATAGAAGAAAATCACAATGACATAATGATTCAATCCCATGTAAAATAGTTGACCATTCTGTCTGTCTTGAAGGGGATTACTCACATAACTACCTGGATTGTTAAAGAAATAATGCACTACGAAATGCTACAAAAATTACCAAAAAGTTGTTTTGAATTACTACATTAGAGACATTTGTATTCTCAGACAGCTATCATGTCCCAGGAGATACAAATTTAATTATAATTCCATTCCCCCTTTTTTTTTTTAGAAGCGGGGGAAGTGTTATGTTACAATAAAAGATTATTCAGGAAATTTTCTGAATATGCGCTAAATCAACATGTCTATTTGTAAGTAAACATGGTCTTAATTAAGTTGACATAAATATGTCCATGGCTTCTCTGTATCCTCTTCCTAAATAAGCACACTGAATTTCATTAATGGCTACACTTTTAGTGAGGCCCTAAGCAAAACATAACTTCATTCATTACTAATGGAGTTCAATCATAAACCTCTCACAGATGCTTCACTGAACGTCTTCAGCTCATTATCATAACACATAATGCTAAATCCAATAAACCATTCCAAACAGAGAAAGAGAGCAAGAAAGCTGAGCTGTTCTATGGCTTATGAATTTCAATTGAGTGTTTTTGTTTGAATTGTTGACATAACTGCAAGGGGCCTTTTATAAACATTTAGTCTCAGAAGTTTATTTTATAAATGTTGTATAATTAATTTGTACTCTTGTACTCTTAAATGCACAAAAGATAGCTTTTAAATTGTATTTACGTCTAAATGTTGGTCACAGGGTTACATAAATTGAAAACCAATAATAAAACAAATAAAATGAAACAGCTGTCATAATATTTCATTTTACCTCCTTTGAGGTCATTAAGAGTAGCTTATTTGCAAAACGTGTTGCATACAATGATAAATGTGCAAAATAAATTATTCAGATTTGAACACAGCAGCTGTCTGCATCAGCACATGGCCAACAGAGAAGAAACTACATCTTCATGGGACACACCAATGTGATCTCATGAGTATTCATATGTATTTTTATGTAAAGTGTGGTTCTACCACATGTACAGTACCTTTACTTAGACAATGAAATACAATACTGACATACTGACAGCATTTAAATGTATAACACTGACTTAATGACAGCATCTAAAACATATATTACTGTATTTATGTATTAACAACTTACCCTTATGAATTTTTAAATAATGGTAATACAATTTTGATTATATTGTCAGTGGCAATTAATGGCATTATGTTTTCAATCTGATTTATTACATGCAGCTTACTCATTTACTTAAATGGGTCATCGGATGCCCATTTTCCACAAGTTCATATGATTCTTTAGGGTCTTAATGAAAAGTCTCTAATATACTTCGGTTAAAAATTCTCAATAGTAGTGTAAAAAAAACACCCTTTTACCTTGTCAAAATTCAGCTCGGTGAGGGTGGGTCTATGGTAAGAAATGTGTTTCGTCACAACGACAGGAAGCTGAGAATGAACTGATTTTAAAAAGGGGATATTACTTTTAAAGATTAAAAAAAATAGCACTGGGTGGATTTTTATCATTGTAGGGTGGTTGTGTACAAAACTACCAACACACATTAATGTTCAAACAACATGTAAAAGTTAGTTTTGCACCCGATGACGCCTTTAACATGATAACATTTCATTCTGTTCTGTGTGACTTCTGCTGCCAACTCATTTTGAAGGATTATGTAATGTTAAACAAGACTAGTCTTTAAAACCTTAAATCAATAACACTGCACTTTACAGCACTGTTATTAAATGCTCAGTGACTCTTGCCAATATACATATAAAATACATTTTATGTATTTTATAAGTCTGCTCTTGCCTGGGTCATTAAAAATTGAGATATGCTATCTTTAGGTAGATGTGCATTTGAATGAGAAATGCATGCTTCTATGGAGTGGAACTTACATTCTGCTCTGTATCTCACACACAATTCTGTTGGAGAGAACTGTGACTGCAATACACTGTCATCTGGACTACTTTCGGTGCTCCTTCTGTTTTTTTTTTTCAATAAATAAATGATTGTGATTGCACCTGTCTGTCTGTCATGTTTTATTTACATTGCACATATTTTTAAGAAAGGGTTATTGTTAGTATTAGAGGTAGAAGTGGGGTTAGTGACTTAAAATATCTTTTTAATACTATATTGCTATTAAAATGGTAATTTTCCTGCACATTTCTGTCTATTATGTTTTATATCTGATTTCTAGTTAAATTCCTTTTAAATTTGCAACAGATAAACACACACTCTGAAGGGTCGAGAAAGAGTTACGTTATAGCAGATCATGCTGCCCCTGTTTTTAAAGCTCTTCTGCAAACTTAAGTGAAAATGTAATTGATTGCACCATTCATCCTCAATATGGCAATCACTCACCATAAAGCCTGACAAAAGACACTCATCACAGAAAGCAAAAGAAAAGAGCAACAGTTTCTCACTGTCTTGATCTTCATTCACTCTTTTTTTCTTCTTCGGCCCGCCCAAAGTTGACCTTCAGCCTAAAAAGAGCCAGTGTCTTTCTCCATAGAGATTTATGGTCTCTAATAGAGGGGGACCAGGCCAGCAGTGACTCACAGGGGGCCCGGATTCATCTCTATATTCAGCAGAGAGAGTTATGTTGTAGAGGGCCAGGGGACCAGGAGGTCACTGTCTGAGACATTTTCAAGGTTGCCATCTGGGCCCAAAAGAACCCATCATTGGCCCTCTATGTTATTGTCATTCCTATAAGGCTCAAGAGAGTTAAAAAAAAGCTCTGCAATAAAGAGAAAATAGCCCTCTTTTGAAGAAATTGTTTAGTTCTGTTAAGGCCACAGGGCTTTTGTTTGGTATTGGCCCACTTGTGTTTCTGCTTTCTGCTTCAGACATCCAGTGGGCTGCCATGTGGAGGTCGTGGGTGCAGAGATCACTCTCCATTCTCTCTCTGTGCCATAATCCTATTGCTGTAATCCCCAGAGGTCAGACCTTTTCTTTTTCTCTTTTCTTCAGCCTTCCTTGCTGTTACTTTTAGTCTCTCTCTTTATTTCCCTCTCTTTGCTTTTATTTTTGTTCATCTATTTTTTTTATATTCTCTCTTTATTATTCAGTCTCCGGCGTAATATGGGTGTTTCTTCATTTTATGTCCAATTTTTTGTTTGTTTTTATTAAAACTAACATGTAACAGAAATTTTACCATTTTATCCCTTTACAGCCTTGTCCCAGACCTATAGTTTTAAACTCTCTGCAAAACCATCAAAAATTATTATTAATCATTTATTATATTAATTTAACTATGATAATATAAACACAGCACTGAGACAGACCATTTTGTAATTTTCCAATCAAGCTGTTATTCTGTTAAATTATTTAAAGCATATTGAAATATTATTTAATTATGTTATATAAAATGCTAGTTATAAAATTGGCCTTGGCAGGGCAAAGAAGTCAGCTATTTTGTTGCAAAAATGTTAAAAATTTAATTTCCATCACAAAATGACATTAAAGATAATACATAATTCAAGATGTTTTGAAGAATTTTTTAAAAATGACAGAATTATGCTGTGATGGGTATATGCCCACTGTTGAATATTGTTAGAAAATAAAAAAAAAATCATGAAAAATGTGAAAAAACTTGACAATTACAAAGAGCAAAAAATGCTTGTTATACGTAAATATATATTTATATATGATGCATGCAAACTGTAACTGAACAAATGCTGCTAAACACGCAAAAGTGGTGTTCAAATTTACATGCACTGTGTTAGTATCATAGCCACCACATTGCAATGATCTGGCAACCTCCCAGAACACCCAATTAGGGATGCACCGAAATGATTCTTGGCCGAAACCGAAAACCGAAAAAGAGGAAACCAGGGCCGAAAACCAAAACACCGAAAGAATTATGGCAATTATTAGTACCATTGCATTTATGGCTATGACCGTGTACTAATCTTACTAAAATCAAGGCATTGCAATTGCATAAATTAATATTAAAGTTTCAAAGAATAAATCAATTATATTAATTTAAACAATTATTATCAATCAAATATATTACTTAAATAACATATACATATATTTTACAGCCTTTGTTTAAATTGTTAACATTTTTATAACACATGATCTTGTGGATCCATCAGTTCACATTTACAACTCTATGTGTTTCTCTTCCAGCAGGAGGCGCTGTCAGAATGGTACACAAAGCAGTGCAGCAAATGACTTTGACACATGCAGCGCTCATATTTATTCAATGGATAGCCTTTTGAAGTTTCATCGCAATTCTTGTCTTTCAGTCCCTACATTTAAGACAACCTGAAGTCATAATTAAGACTTTCTTATCCCCTAATAACACTGCAGTCATCAATGAAAATTAAGAGCTTTATTTAAGTCTTTCAAAAAACAACCCTTACACAAAATACGTTTCTTTTAATTTTTTTCCCACCATGTTCAGAGCACAAGAAAAATATTAGGGCACTAAATTAATATCAGCATATAAAGTATAATCGCCTCTTATTGTCTCTGAGAGAATGCACATCAGATGCTGAAAGCACCGTCAGTTTTTACTTTCACTTTAACATTTTGCGCAGTTTTCACGTTGCTTGTGTGATATCCATTGGCTCACCTCCATGGTTTAAAACATAAATATTTATAAAAATACAGTATATTGAAAAGACATATCTTTAAAATATTGTGACGTAACACCAACGTAAAGCCATTGTTTTTCACTCACTGAAAGCTACATCTGTCTTGATCTCTGCTCTCATCACTGGCTGCACTCACGACTGCAGACACACCCCCTCTTGAAATTTCGGCATTACATGTTTTGCAAATCGCTATCCGTGGGTCTTTCTCAGATATACTGAAATACGTCCACACTGCAGACGTGTTGCTTCAGACAAGCATGTGTAGGCCGCGGTTTCTGTTTGCGTCAACATACTGTTTCGGCCGAGTTGTTTCGGTGATAAAAGTCTTTCGGCCGAAAACCGAAAATGCCCTTTTGGGCCATTTTCGGCCGAAAATTTTTGGTGGCCGAATATTCGATGCATCCCTACACCCAAACTTGCATATTTTGCTCAAACTAGCATAATTTTTATTATAACAAAATTTTCTTCAGAGTTGGCAGAATTATATGTGACCCTGGATCACAAAACCAGTCTTTAAGTAGCATGGCTATTAAAGTAGCAAGGCCCTCAGGGAACCAGGGTTACTTACGTAACCTGAGACGTTCCCTTCCGGGAACTCAACACTGCGTCATCAACGCTTTGGGGAACGAGATATCCACGCCCCCATAATTCCAAATCCCTGCCTAGTGTCTGCTAGGACAAGGATGGAAAGAGTTGTGTCTGGTGAACCTTGCCAGAACACAGGAACAAATCTCCGCCTGGGGAAATTGCCAGGACGCGAGTGGTAATACATCTCTGTCTGTGGAACCCACCAGACCAGAGGGAGATAAATGTACCTCGGCCCTCGGGCACCCGAGGAGAAAGTAGTAGTCCTTTGTCTGGGCGCACCCAGAACAAGAGGGACACAAGTAGTGTCTGATGAACTTGCCAGGACACTGGAATGGCTCCGCCTGGGGAAATTGCCAGGACGCGAGTGGTAATACATCTCTGTCTGTGACAACCACCAGACAAGAGGGATATATATAAACCTCGGCCCTCAGGCACACGAGGAGAGAGTAGTAGTAATCCTTTGTCTGGGCGCACCCAGAACAAGAGGGACAGAAGTAGTGCCTGGTGAACTTGCCAGGACACTGGAATGGCTCCGCCTGGGGAGATTGCCAGGACGCGAGTAACAATACATCTCTGTCTGTGACAACCACCAGACAAGAGGAAGATAAATATGCCTCGGCCCTCAGGCACACGAGGAGAAAGTAGTAGTCCTTTGTCTGGGGACAGCCAGAACAAGAGGGACACAAGTAGTGCCTGGTGACCTTGCCAGGACACTGGAATGGCTCCGCCTGGGGAAATTGCCAGGACGCGAGTGGTAATACATCTCTGTCTGTGACAACCACCAGACAAGAGGGATATATATATATATAAACCTCGGCCCTCAGGCACACGAGGAGAGAGTAGCAGTCCTTTGTCTGGGAACGGCCAGAACAAGAGGGACACAAGTAGTGCCTGGTGAACTTGCCAGGACACTGGAATGGCTCCGCCTGGGGAAATTGCCAGGACGCGAGTAACAATACATCTCTGTCTGTGACAACCACCAGACAAGAGGGATAAATATGTACCTCGGCCCTCAGGCACACGAGGAGAAGTAACACACCACTTGCCTGGGAGACTGCCAGGCCAAGAGGGTGGGAATGCATCTCCTGTCTGGGGAACTGCCAGACCAGGAGGAGTAAACGTTCTCTAGTTCTGAGAGAAGCAGTCCACCTCAGTCAGGACACAGCCAGAACACTGAGGGATAAGGAGTGCCTGGTAGTTTTAGGTGCCAGGACACAAGTAATACACCTTTGTCTGGGGAAATTGCCAGACCAAAAGGGGTAAAACATACTTTCCTTGATAGAAGGAATGCGCCTTATTTTGACCTCTGGGCCTAGCCTTATTGCTAGGGTGAGAGGATAAACGAGCCAGGAGTGGCTCTGAGGTTCGTAAAACCTGACGAACGTTAAAGGTGAGGACCAACCCGCCGCACTGCAGATGTCCTGGATAGGGACACCTGCCATCAGAGCTTTAGAGGCAGATAAGCCTCGAGTAGAGTGAGCCTTGACTCCCAACAGAGATGGGAGACCAGAGGACTCGTAGGCAGTAGAAATGGCATCAACGATCCATTTACTGATAGTGGGCTTTAAAGCCGGGCACCCCCTCTTAGGGGGGCCGTAACAAACAAAGAGTTGCTCTGATTTACGCCACAGGGCAGCTCTGTGGACGTATGTGTCTAGTGCTCTTACTGGACACATTAGGTTATACTTCCGATGGTCGTGCTCCACGAATGGAGGAGGATAAAACGCTTGAAGCGTGATCGGCTGTGGTGTTGAAGACGGGACCTTAGGGACATACCCAGCTCTTGGGTAAAGAAATGCTTTGGCCAACCCAGGCGCAAAGTCAATGTATGAAGGGGCCACCGAAAGGGCCTGCAGGTCCCCAACTCTCTTGTAGAGAGGTAAGAGCAAGCAGCAGCGCTGTCTTTAGAGTAAGCATGCGATCAGAGACCTCTTCTAAGGGCTCGAAAGGAGGCTTACATAGAGCTTCTAACACCACAGCTAAGTCCCACGTGGGGACTCTCGGTTTCACACGAGGCCTCAGCCTGAGTGCACCGCGGAGGAAACGTGACACCAGGGGGTCTCTGCACACTGAAAGGCCACCATGAGGGGTGTGGTAAGCCGATATAGCCGCCACGTACACCTTCAGGGTGGAGTGAGCTAACCCTGCGGAAAGACGAGTTTGCAGGAACTCCAGCACTGTACCGACCGGGCAGTGAACTGGGTCTAATCGGCATTCATGACACCATGAAGCAAACAGGTTCCACTTTAGGCCATAAAGTTTCCTCGTAGAGGGAGCTCTGGATTGAAGAATGGTCTCGACAACCTCGGTTGGGAGACCGGCTTCTATGAGTTGTGCCCCCTCAGGGGCCACACCCATAACTTCCACATCTCTGGGTGGGGGTGGCAGATTGCGCCCCCAGCCTGGGAGAGAAGGTCCCTCCTGACGGGAATCTCCCATGGAGAGCCGTCGAGGAGGGCGATTATGTCCGAGAACCAGACTCGGGCCGGCCAGTACGGGGCTACTAGTAACAGCCGTACACCGTACCGGCGTACTCTTTCCAGAACTCCCGAGAGCAGAGCGATCGGGGGGAAAGCGTACAGACGAAGCCTCGGCCACGTCTGTACCATGGCATCCAGTCCAAGAGGAGCTGGAGGAACTAGAGAGTACCAGAGGGGATATTGCGATGTCTCCTGAGTCGCAAAGAGGTCCACTTGAGCCTGGCCAAACACTCTCCAAATCTGCTTCACTACTTCTGGGTGAAGCATCCATTCCCCGGGCCTCGGCCCCTGCCTCGACAGGACGTCTGCTCCCACATTGAGACGTCCGGGAATATGGACTGCTCTCAATGAGAGAAGCTTTCCTTGAGACCACAGGAGGATCTGGTACGCCAGCTTGTATAAGGGGCGTGAACGCAGACCCCCTCGGTGGTTTATATAATAGACTACCGCAGTGTTGTCTGTACGGACCAGCATGTGACGGTTTCTCAGGTCTGGAAGGAAGTGCTTCAGGGCCTGGAATACAGCCAGCATCTCTAGGCAGTTTATGTGCCAGGAGAGATGGTGATCGTTCCATAGGCCGCGGGCTGAGCGGCCACTCATGACCGCTCCCCACCCGGTGAGGGATGCATCTGTCGCTAGCGTGACGCGGCGGCAAGGAGCTCCCAGCACTGGGCCTTGAGATAGGAACCAGGGCTTCTTCCACATGTCTAAGGCACGTAGGCAACGCCGCGTGACCTTGATCTTGCGAAATGGGTTCCCTCTCGGGGAAAACCCTCTGGTTCTGAGCCACCACTGTAGCGGCCTCATGTGCAGCAGACAAAAAGGTATCACGTTGGATGCAGCTGCCATAAGACCTAACAGTACTTGGAACTGTTTGACAGTGAGTAACAAGCCTAGCTTGACCGCATTTACTGCAGTAAGGATCGACTCGATCCGAGCAGGTGACATTCGTGCCTGCATCGTGGTCGAATCCCAAACTACACCTAGATAAGTGGTTCTCTGTAATGGAGAAAGCACACTTTTCTTGGCGTTGAGCCTCAACCCCAGCTTTTCCATGTGAGCAAGAACAACATCTCGATGTTGGACCGCTAACTGTTCTGAGCTGGCTAGGATCAGCCAGTCGTCTATGTAGTTGAGTATGCGGATGCCCTGGAGTCGCAAAGGAGCCAGAGCAGCATCCACACACTTCGTGAAAGTTCGGGGTGAGAGTGCTAGGCCGAACGGAAGAACTCTGTATTGGTAAGCTTTGCCCCTGAAAGCGAACCTGAGAAACTTCCTGTGTTGAGGAAGAATGGAGACGTGAAAATATGCGTCTTTTAGATCTATCGTGACAAACCAGTCCTCGGACCTGATTTGAGACACGACATGTCTGACAGTCAACATTTTGAACTTCAGTTTTCTGACTGAGAGGTTTAGCTGTCTGAGATCTAGAATGGGCCGCAGCCCCCCATCCTTCTTGGGAACAATGAAGTACCGGCTGTAAAACCCGGATTCTCTGTTTTGAGGAGGGACCACCTCGATGGCCTCCTTCCTCAGGAGAGTTTTTACTTCCTGTTCCATTACCAGACCCTGCTCGGGGCTTACAAGAGTAGGAAATACCCTGCTGAAAGGTGGCGGCTTGGCGCTGAATTGAATGCAATAACCTTTCTCTACAGTGCGCAGGACCCACGTAGAAACATTTGGCAGTAGTTTCCACGCTGCCAGAAATTCTACTAAGGGAACCAGCCTCTCGAGACTGGCTTCTGGATTTATTTGAGGAGCTAATTCGGTGACCTGTAACAGCGAACTGGCAGGATGCACCTGGAGTAAGCGCTCTGAGGACCCCCGTGGGGGTGGCGAACTCTCTGGTTCCGCTACGTTTCCGGGCGGAGAGACCGGAGAATGGTGTTCGTGGGAGATTGCCGCGCCCTGTAACACTGGCAGGGTTAGATGACGAATCTCCTGAGGGCCCCGAGGAGGGGTGGCCACCGTAAATGGTGGTGGGGCACCTAACTCCCCAAGAGGGGTGGCCCTCATTGGCCCTGGGCCACAACCATCAGGGCCGTTTAGCCGAGGCCCTCTTAGACTGGAGGACGACCCTCAGGTCCGGCCTCGTCTTGGAGGACCCCGGCTTGGAGTGTTGCTGAGCCCGCCCTCTAGGTCTTGCCAGAGGGGTACGGGTAGCAACACTCCTCTTTTACGCCTCTCGGTATGAGGAGCTCGTACACGGCTGGGGCTGCTCCCTTCCAGCAGCCCCAGAGGAGTAAACGCGGCGAGGGAGGTACCTCTGGAACGCCGCCGCCTGCTTGCGGGCCTCCTGGTGCCTGTTGACAACTGTGTCAACAGAGTCACAGACGAGGCCAGTGGGATGCAGGGGGGCGTCCAGGAGCGTGACCCTGTCCTTCTCTTTCATGTCGGACAGGGTCAGCCAGAGATGCCTCTCCGCGGCCACCAGGGCTGCCATAGACCGCCCGATGGCGCGGGCGGTCTCCTTGGTGGCGCGGAGAGCTAGATCTGCTGTTCATCTCTGTAACGCTGACCTCCTCGCCGTCGCTAAACTCCTTCAGCAGGTCGGCCTGGTATGCCTGGAGAACAGATATGGTGTGGAGACATGCACCAGCCTGACCTGCCGCCGTGTACACCTTGCCCATCAAGCCAGATGTAACTTTTAGCGGCCTGGTGGGCAAGGACGGAGCCTTCAAAGACGATGCCAGGCCGGGAGACAGATAGCTCGTTAGTGTCTGCTCGACCTGGGGCATCGCTTTATAACCGTACTCCTCCACCCCCCCACATTACCGTAGTAATCAGAGGAGGGGGAGAAAAGGCATGAGGAGTACGGTTTTTCCCATGATCTCGCGATCTCCTTATGGAGATCTGGGAAAAATGGAAGGCTCCGTTTGGGAGGTGCTGACTTCGCCCGCAGGAAGCGCTCATCGAGCCTGCTTCCTTGCGGTTCATTCTGCTGGGCGGGTGGCCAACTGATGTTGAGTTTGGCCACCGCGTTTGTCAGCACCTCAACCAGCTCCTCATACTGGGGTGAACGGGGGGGGGGGGGGGGCGGTTGTGGTTCGGCAACGCTCTCAATGTCAGACCCGCGAGGAACGCTAATGAAAGCCCCCTCCTCGAAGAGGGCTTTCCGGGAGCGGAGCAACGCCCCCTCAAGGGCTGACCTAGTGTGCTCCGCTCCCAAGCAGACCACACATAGATCGTGTGTATCCCCACCAACAATGAAACGTTGGCAGGGAGGGACACACTTTCTATGGGGCTGCTCAACCGCCTTTCTCTCTTTCTTAAAAGATCGTTTTCCCCCTTTAGGCATACTGCTCAAAATAAAGTTGTGCAAACTGGCACGAAAAAACAGCAGTATGTGGACAGACAGACAATCGACATAGAGCGCTCTCGCTGAATGACAAAAGCTGACGCCGGCTTCAAACGCACGTGCTTTTATACTTCCTGGTCGTTGACGTCACCGCGCCTGTGACGTCACTCCCGTTTCTCATTGGACGTTGGACTATGACTCAGAGTGCGGCCCGCCAATGGCGTTCCCCATAGCGTTTCAGGACGCAGTGTTGCGTTCCCGGAAGGGAACAATGAATCTTTGGCAGGGAGGGACACACTTTCTATGTGGCTGCTCAACCGCCTTTCTTTCTCTCTTAAAAGATCTCTTTCCCCCTTTAGGCATACTGCTCAAAATAAAGTTGTGCAAAACTGGCACAGAAAAACAGCAGTATGTGGACAGACAAAGACATAGAGCACTCTCGCTGAATGACAAAAGCTGACGCCGGCTTCAAACGCACGTGCTTTATACTTCCTGGTCACTGACGTCACCACGCCTGTGACGTCACTCCCGTCATTCGATTGGTTGTTGGACTATGACTCAGAGTGCGGCTCGCCAATGGCGATCCCCAAAGCGTTGATGACGCAGTGTTGAGTTCCCGGAAGGGAACCAAAATTTTTAAGCAACCATTATAGTGGTCAATGTTTGCATTGCATGTATGCAATGTGTTGCCTTGAATTTTTCAATATTAGCAATGATTTTTTTTTACAGTGTTGTTGTTGTAATATTGTCATATCCTATCAAACCATCATTGGAAAGCTTATTTATTCAGTTTTCGGTGACATATAAATCTCAATTTCAAACCCTTATGACTGGTTTTGTGGTCCAGGGTCACATATAGTTTTACTGCAAAGACAGACAAGGAAGTGATTTTCATGTTAAATCAGGAGGGCAACCTCCTCAATGTTTCATGTACACAAAACTCAAGGTAACATGAACTGCTTGTTTATCAACATCTGTGTATCTGAAGATGCCAAAACACCCTAAAGCCAAAAAGAGTCTTGTATCCTTACAGTATACTGCAGCTCACCACAGTGTTGCAAATCAGATACCACATTGTGGAACAGAATTTCTACCCTTCATTTCTATGACGACAGAAAGGCTCCACACTACACACACTAAAGACTGAAGTCTTCTAATTAAGTCATGAATCAAGATTATTGGCCTGTAATTGTGAATAAACACGGATGGGACGCCCATGCTTAGAGATAGACACTCTCACACAAGCATTTACAGAGGGAAAATACACTAAAAGGTTTAACAATAAAATCATAAAATCAATACCTATTCAAACAGCATGTACATGTAACTCAAGCACATGCACACACAGTCACAATGCAGCTGTTGGCTTATGAAGTCAAATGAAAAGCTGATGTTTAAACCTACATTTGACTGCAAACAGATGAAGGATGGATAACCACAGAATTCATGCACCACAAAGCTCTGAATCAATAAAAGATTGACATTTCCTCCAGCTATGAAAAAGACTAACACAGTTCAGAAACACTGTAAGAATATTGACATGTCCACCTCCAACATAAAAACAGATTTGTAGTAGAATTTACTTTGGATGACATGATCATCCAAAGCTAATTAACTGTGCACTTTTCAGGCACAGAGAATATTTCCCTTAAGTATTCTGGGATTTGCTGCTCCCTTCAGAGTGAGTAGGTGATGCAGATCATATCAGTTCACATTAGTTCTGCTAAAAAATGAAAGTCAGGTTTCATTAAGTCTCCTGATACCATAATTTAAAGTCCGCTGCTAGCAGCCTTGAATTAGGCATATGCTACCACTTATATGTATATATCATTTTACAAATTAAAACATGCAAAATATAGTACATGACTTTAACTTCTGTCTCAGGAAAGAACCAGTCTGTAAAAGGCCACTGGAGTTAGTTTAAATGATAATAAGCAGGTCTGGCAGGATTTTCTCAAGTGAAGCAAAAAAAAAAAAAAAAAATTTTGAAAAAGAAGGGAAAGGATTGAGGGGTGGAAATCTTTTATCAACACTTAACCTGTTAGACAAGACGCTTCTTGAAAAAAAAGAAAAACAGTATGTCTGGACATGCTGGAATGTGTCTGCAGTGTATAAAGGTTTCATTTGCACATGTAAGACTCATAATGAAATGCACAGAATATCATTCACCAATGGTGGAAATGTTTCCATGGCTGAAACCTTACTTGTAGGAAGGTTTTAATCTTAAAGATGTGAAAAGCTTCTGTGTCATCAACCAATCAACTAAAGACACTCTGAAATCCGAGTATCTCCTGTCAAACACCCTGAAGCTGCTCCTGTGATACAGTCAAGACTCGCATGTCACACAACACCATGGACTGCTTCAGAGGATTAGAAAAGAACAAAATTTCTAATGATGGAGTTGTTGTTTTTTTCTTTTCTTTTTTTAGCTTTAGGTTTCTGTTTGTTACAGCAGGGCTTAATGCTCGGACCCAATCTTGAGACCTTGGAAAAGCTACATTTAGTTTCACTGCCATTCAAAAGTAAGGGGTAAAACTTGCAATTTATTTATCAAATACACTTCTTTACATTATTTGGAAATAATAGAAGTGTAAGGTATAAAATATTATGGTAAAAATAAATTGTTGGGTTCTTGGTGGCATAGCAAGTAATAATGCATTGACATGGAACTTGCATTTAAGCAAGTGAGTCATACAGTATGTTGATTCAGAAGCCAGTGAATGATATGTCAGAAGGATTTGTGAGATGGATTCAAACCAGAAACTGTTGAGATTTTTTGAATGATTCATTAAAAGAAATAACTCATAAGCCATTTGTTCTTGAATCAGGCTAAACGAGTCGTGCTGTATGCTTGTTTTTGCATGCAGCCTGTCAGGAGGAAACACTGCTGTGATCATGCTTTAAATATGTCAATTCTAGTTATGCCAACCAATTAACTTAAAGGTGGATTAAACGCTTTCTGAGAAACACTGTTGAAAGTAGGGGTTGCATGACTAGTTTACTTTAATGCTCTGCCATGACTTCTCAAGCTTGACGTCGACTAGTCACTGGTTCTATAGAGGGCGCAACAGGATAAGAAGTCTTTAAAGTCCACATTTATGCTCTGTTTCAAAACAGCTAAAATGATAATTAAATGCATACTCTGAAAGCGCTCCACAAGATGTGTGATTATACCATCTGGATGCTTGAAATTGAACAGGAGAATGCATGTTTTAAACAGTTTATTGTAATTGCCGTTCTAATCCAATGCACTGCTGCGTTGTAACGCACACACATAGGCTGCAGACAGTAGCTCGTACATCACATGCAGATTGCGCGCACACAATCATTCAAAAGCGCGGTGCATAAATGAATTGTCAACACTGTTCTATGAGTCTCTGCTCAAGGTTTAGGCATATTTGTTCATTAATTACGTCATAAGGGACTAGTCCACGTCGATTCAACTTTTATCACATAAATGTCGACTTAAAAAAGTTGTTCAACCCCTAGTTGAAAGTAGATCGAACTGAACACTAAAACACAGGCTAATCAGCCAATCAGTAAGACGCGTCTACACTCCTGTAAAGGAGTTGAATAGCGTGTTTGTGAATTTGGAGGCAGAGCTATCAAGATAGGGGTGCAATCCTAGTGGGTAAGGGCGTGTTTGTTTTGGTGATTTTAAATATCAACAGCATTACTCAGAGATCGCTTACTCCACCTTTAAAGCAACCGTATGTAGGATTGTGGCCAAAACTGGTACTGCAATCACTTTCAAAATACTGTAGAACGGTGTATCCCCTCCCGCTCCCCCCTGACTCGAGGTTGCCAGCTAAGCTGCAGGATTCAGCAGGATCGTAGGCTGCTACAGAGAGCTTCCAATGGCAAGTGACGAGTCCTACACAGTAATTTTTTTTCTTCTGTTAATTATGTTTATGTTTCATGAGAGATGTATTGCGAAGTAATTATGTATCGCAAAAATGTACTAATGGCGATTAGCGAAATACTTCGTAAAGATGTACTGTAATACCACATTTCAGTCGGAACATAGATTGTTTTCATACCCTGCTAGTGGTGCGATATAAAGCTTTTTATGAACGCATTTAGCACGGGCGACCGTGGTAAATCCACTGTGTACGGAAGCAAAGTTTGCCAAACATAGATGAATCTTACCTGTCCAGGAGAAAATCAGCAATGAGTACGTTTACATGGACAACAATATTCCGATTTTAACGCGATTAAGACAATACTCTGATTAAGAAGCAACCATGTAAACTGAGATTTTTGATTAATTTAATCCGACTAAAGTCATAATCGGAGTAAACACAAATCGAATTAAGACAGGTGGAGTATTCCTATTTTAGTCGCATTATGGAAGACATGTACACACCTTAATCAGACTATTCCCCTTGTGTAGGACTTTTCGCCACATTTTGTGACAGGATACACACTAATGCTGCGTTCCAGGCAGGTTTTTGAGCTCGTAAATCATGTGTTCAAACCACGACTCAGGACTTTGTAGCGTTCCAGGCAAGTCACGCCAAGCATTTATTATTTTTATAGTATTAATAATTTGATTGCAACGTTATATTGTCCTAAACTCAATTTTTCCACCGTGTGCCACTGAACACCGCACCCCTAGAGGCTTTATTGTTGTTTCTCGGGCTATGTCACGTCAGAACTCGGAACTGGGAGTACGTCGTCGATCTAGTACGAGTTCACGTATGGGAATTCACGGGTTTGAGTGCCGTTCCAGTGCACTTTCACGGGTAGAAGTTTGGAAAAACACGGGTAACGGGTTGTCTGGAACGCGGCATAACGCTCTCAGTTGGTTGCGCTTTGGTTTCATTTTTATTTATTTATATTTTGCTACAACATGGGCTTAATCAATGCTCATTGCTGATAAATAGCCTAGTTTGTTATCATAATTTTTAGTTTTATGGAAACGTTTTTAACATTCAACCCCCTTTTTCATTAGTATAATTTGTAAGTATTTATTTTAATTTTGTGAACGGGATTTCCGCTATTGGAATGTCTTAGGATGCTTTTTACTTTTACTATCGAATTCATGATCTTGGTTTTGCTTGCATATATAAGGCTACACCTATCAATTTTAAGATTAAAACAAATTCTTAAAAGATGGATTTGTTATTTTTAATTAAACAGCATAACAAAAATAAATTAAAACTAGCTTATATAGCATTTATTAACAAAAACTAATAAGACGAGGCATGGACTCCATCACATGCTGTTATATGCCGACTAAACAATTTATTACAGGGCGCGCAAACACTGAGCAATCAAAATAATTAATAAAAAAAATAATAAAAGAAAGCCTCCAAAGCGTAATGTGAGGTAAACGGCAAAGATAACAGGGTTTTCAAAATGAAAACAAACAAAAAAAGTAAGACTAAACTGGCTTTCGGTGACTGTGCTTGCGGGGGGTTTTTTTTTTTTTTTGTCCTAAAAACTGACTGGCTCTGAAACGCTCGCTGTATGGATCAGACGCTTTGGAGCAGCACAGCACGCACTCGCACAAATGCGACCACGGCAAATTTTAACTCACACATTCTAAAATATTTGTTGCATATGTCCAGTGCCACTTCAAGCTTTTGTAAAATTAAAACCCAAACATCCAAAAGTCTATAAGGAAGATGAACTGATAGCGTCGCGTGTGGACGCAATGATGTGTGTCATTAATCGATCTATGTACTATAACATGTAAAACGGGAACATGAAAGGAATATTCTAAAAGCAACTCATGTAAACAGCTTAATCATATTATTGTCTTATTCAGAATAAGGTCATTAATTAGATTACTGGTGTCCATGTAAACGTAGTCATTGATGGCGTCTGTCTTCAAATTCTTCTCTGTTTTCAGCCGTCTGCATCTTTCAAAGGTATCTCCTATACAAATCCTTGTGTTATTTCGGATTTTGTCACGACGTATTTCGGATTCATAACGAGGCTTTTAGGTTTCGTAACGTTATACATGTTTTATCCGACACGTTCGTAGCTGCAGCTGAGCTGGCAACCCGGAGGATGAAACTCTACTGACTTTGTGATTGGTAGATAGCTGGAGGGTGGAGCCTCAGACCAAAACACAAAATGACAACAATAACATCAGTTAAGGGCTGCAACTCTCACTTTTTAATTGACAATATCCTGGCCGGACCACTGTTGTCAGTGATATAAGTATTTGAAATGAACATGATTTCTTAATGTCTAGTGACATGTCAGGGCCATTTTATGATTAACTGAAATAAATTTCTTACATACAGTTCCTTTAACTGAATTTAAGAATGTGTTTTTCTGACATGACCCATTTACCTCCACTGTTTTACATTTTGAGTTTGGTAAAAGTATTGATTTTCCCAAAGGACATTACACTAACTGCAGGGACAGTTTCCCTGGTGCAATCTGGAGTATTTTACTGAAAGACTCAACATTTATGAGAAATCGCAGTGACTCATGGGTTTCCCTCACCTGAGATTTAACCTGCAACCTCCGTCTCTGACCACTAGACTGTTACCACCCCCACTGATGAGCAGATGCTGATCACATACTGTGTATATGTGAGTGTGAGAGAGAGATAGCTGTGTGCTGGCCAGACAGCAGGTGGGCTGTGAGCTCAGTTTTCAGCCAAAGTGATGAGAACAGTAGAGCATGAAAGCAAGCAAAGTTCTTTATTTTGGACACACAGCTGTCACACATGTAGCCCATGATACCCTCACATGTATTACACCCTGTTTCTTTGTCTCTTCATCATGCTCTCTCTTTTATCCTGGATTCAAGCCCAAAGGACCAGAGACGGCAAAGACCCCTCCTTGCTTAATTATCACATCAAAGACACATTTTTGAATGTTTGCGGCTTTCTTGGCCCAGCGGTCCCACTAACGATACTGATACATCAACACTTAATAAGCTACACATCTATCTAATTGACAAAATAATTTCGGGCCATGCAGCTTAGACTGTCTGCAACTTGAACAAAAGGATTTACACATTCAGGTGTTGTTGTTTACAAAATGATTTTAAACGGTTTAAAGTTGAATTACACAGTGCCTTTATTTTATAGTACACAGTATTCATCTATCCATCAATCTATCTAGACAAAAATATTAAATTCAGTAATGTTATGTTAGTATATGTTAAAAATTCAAACTTTTATTTTTAATAACTAAGCTTTATTCAGTATTAACCGGTGTATCAAATCAAGCATACCGCCATGCAATCTCCCTAGACAAACATTTTTGGTAGTTATACAGTGTCTTTCCCAGCACAAATATGTGTAGAAAAAAAGGTCAAAATAGTAAGACCTGACCTGAACACCTTTTAGATGAACTGGAATGCTGATGTTGAGCCAGGCCCCACTGCCCACATGCCTAACATTACTGAGGTGTCTGAAAAATAGCAGTTCTGTACATCCAGTAGAAACATTTTCTTGCTTCTTGAAAACCCTTTACAGACTTTAAAGAAGGCCTCTGCACTGGATGTTACCACACTCGACACTTCCACGCTCCAGAGAGTACTACTGAACTGATATTTTTAGCAACTGTCTATTTTTTTTGTTCAAACACTCCACATTTTTTTCACGCTTTGCAAGTTGGAGATTCCTCTTATTATCACAGTCTCTTAGAAGCAAAGTGTCAAAGAAAGAGTGGGCTGTGAAGAAAGACTAGAGCGAGGGAGAGACGAGGAAAGTACACTGAAAATAGAACGGGAAATAGATATTGGACAATGACTCGCTGCGTGTGCCTGAAAACAGAAACAAGGCCACATATAGAGATATTTGGCAAACTTTCATCACTAAATGTCGCAGAAACACAAAGAGCTCAGGGACGCACACAATGTATGTGATTGTTATGTGTTAATTGGCCACTGGGACACATGGGGTTGCGTATATGCACATGGCCCCTTTCTTTGTCGTTCTCTTTTGATATTTCTTTCGTCTTTTCACAGACAGAACCACTCTCAGCTTGTAGAATGAGAGATAAGGAGCAGGTGGTAAGCAAAAGCAAAACAATACCAGAGAAAGAAAACAGACTACACATTTAATGTTAGATTTTAGATGTACACTTTAAGAATACTTATAATATACTTTAAAAGAATATACTTAAAGTCCCCCTGAAATCAAAATTAAAGTTTTTTGGCTTTTAGTATGAATATATTAGCCTTAAGATTATCTATAAGCTAGTGTGCTTCAAAACAACGACAAAATTCGCGTTTACAAGATATGGGCATTCAAAACTTACAGTCTTGTCACTTCCGCCAATATGAATCACCGATTTTGATGATATCACCGTGCACTTCAGTTTCTCATCAAACGTTCTGACCAATCAAATGCTTTCTAGCGTCCGTATTGTCCCGCCCCCTACACAGAGACGCAATACACGGAGCAGATCATATGTGCAATCAGCATGTATTAAACTACACAGCCTCAGCATGATTATGATTACTATTTTGTTTTAGCAAGAGTTTCATATTGAATCTGTGGGGTAATTTATTAGTCTGTCTATCATAAGCTACAAATGCGGCTTTACTGAGCTTAACGGCTCTGACCCGAACAGATATAAATGGAACGCTATTGGCTATTCAAAATAAGTGGGCGGGGCTGGGCGATATGTTTTTGTTTCAGTTAAAACAACGTCACCACTTAGAATAGCGCTGCATGTTTCAAGGCACTTCAGTGGACCTTTAAGTGCTGAAAGCAATGTTTTCAGAAACTTAATGGCATGTGAACTGCAATCAGTAGAGTTTAGAGACCACACGCAACTCTGATGCATCATTTTACAAATAGGCCAAACAGGCAACAATTCCATAATTGCACGCAAGAAAACGTTTACATAAGCTTGATTCTTAATGCTGTGTGTTGTTACCTGGATGTTTTTTTTTTGTTTTGCCTTGAGCAGTTAAACAGTTGAGCAGTTTGCAATATGTTTGTTTCAAATGTTTATATCTCTATTAAAACAATGATTATTTCTTAAAGGGGTCATGACATGAGAAATCAAATTCGCCTTGATCTTTTGACATATAAGAGGTCTTTGTACCATTACAACATCCTGCAAGTTTCATAGCTTAAAATGTTCTCCTCATTATAAACAAAGCATTTATTTAATCAAGCTCCAAAAACGGCTCGTCTGGATCCGAGGTGCAAGGTGACGTCACCTGGGCACGAACAGTTTCATAAACACTGCCTCCAGAGCAATGCATTAACAAATAGTCATCTTCTCACCATATGCCCCACCCACTGACATTCAGTAGCATAATGGCTGATCACTTGAACATGCTGAATGTGTCACATCATGTCAAAATCAAATAGAAATTACAGTCACTGATGCTATTTTGTCTACACTGTAGGGTTGTGCCAATAGACGATAGTATCGTGTATCGACGATAGTCAAAGATATTGCCTGTTGCTGATGCCTATGACGATATCAATATGATTATTATTGTTATCCGTCAAAAAGGTGCCTAACTTTAGTGATGCAGCATGAAGAGTCGGTTCTAAGATTCTTCAGAAACTTGCCGCGGTATAAACACAAGCATAGGATGGCCACGTCAATTGAACAAAATGACTTGGGAAAAAAGACTTTCATTTTGTTGACCGAAATAATAAAATGATCTGATGTATCATTACTGCACAACTTACAACACATTTTATGTGTAATCAGGCCTGTAACAACCATCAGATTTAGTGTAGGTTTTTTGCCTTTGTCACTTCTCACGCCGTGTAAAATGCAAATTGTATCAAGTTAAAAAAACAGTTTGGTGTGATACAATTTCAAATGGGGGGCTTTAATATATTAGTCAGGACATTTGATTTAAAATGTACTTTAAAATAAAACTTTTATGTTTAAGTGTATGTAATGTAAGTAAACTTTCTGTAAATACATTTAAGTGGTCTTTTATTACATTATTATTGTATTATCTAGTACAGTTTATTTACTTTTACGATTTGAAGTACACTATAAAAGTACATTCAGTAAAATTAACGATACTTCTTCACAGGGGGTTATAAGGAGTCTGTACCCGAAAATTTGCAAACAAAGTTACTTGTGTTTTATGGATATTGTAAAGCTAAATATTTGTGGAATGTAGCTGTGTTGAGTTTATGTTTAAGGTATTACAGACAAGAACCCACTGAAACTATTAGCACTAATTCTTTCCTCAGTATTAATTCTAAGACTCTTGTGAGCTGCAACAAATCCAAACAATCAAATAAATTCTAGCACAAAGGTCATGTCTAAAACTAGGTTTATGGTGAATAGCAACAGAACTGCAACAGACTATTACAGAGCAACTGCATCTTCTCTGAGTCAGGTAAGTTACACAACAAACAACAACCCCTGCTAAAAAATCCAGCAATGCTGGTCACCAGCATAAGGTTTGTTTTATATGCTGGGACCAGCATGGGATGCTGGTTTGCTGGATCCCAGCATTGGATGCTGGTTGCTGGTTTTCTGGATCCCACATCCCATACAGGTGTGCTGGTGGACCAGCATGAGGTATGTTTTGCATGCTAGGACCAGCTTGGATCCAAGTGGACCAGCATTTGTTGTCTTTTGGGAAAAAAACACATGTTGCTGGTTACATGCTTACACAGTGAAATCCCCAGTGTTAAATAAACACTGCTCAGTTTTCACATAGTCCTGATCTATAGAAAGTAAAAATAACATTGAAGCAGTGTTGTAGTTAGTGATATAAAGTAGATTCACTCTACAAGTGATGACTGAGCATTAGTGATGTCACCTACGATTAACAAGCAGAATCACTGATAATAATAGGAACAGCAAAAAATAAAAAAGTGAAGAGGTGAGCAGAAACACATCAACTACTTACAGCAACACAGCCTTAGATGAAATCAATATCTCACCAGATGATGATTAAACAACTTCAGAATTACCATATTCACTTCAATTGCATTCAATTGCAAACCAGTTTGGCTTTATTTCTTTTATGGTACATGTACAAAGTTTGCTGAAGTGTGTTATCATTATGGTAATTAGTGTTCCCTTTAGCTGTGCACTTGGCTATTGACTTTGGTTGAATTAAAACTATTTAAGCAGTTGCACAAAGAAAGTGCACACTATCACTATTTTCAGTAATATTTCATGGTCCTCACAGCTGGATCTGGACATATGTGACTTCCCAGATAAATATATAAGTCTTTAAAAACAACAACTTTCAGTTTTGAGCTTTCATTATTAAGTTGTTATTAACTGTCCCATTAAAAGAGCTCTTCTCATAGCCCCTGTTGAACAAACTGCTTATGATTAAGCTTCTATTAGGATTTTTTTTGGTTTTCATATATCTAAATGACTTTGTTATGCAATGTACTCAAGCTCTTTTAAACTGATTTTAACTTCTTTGTCTGCAGATCTTATGAAACAGGAGACTATTCTTTTGATGCTTTGAAACATTTTACTAGTGACAATAATTAATAATGTAATCATAACTAAAGTTCTGCTGCAGAAGGAGCAAAAGAAATGACAAAGTTATCATATAATTCAATAAATCATGTTTCAACCTTATATTGTTTTTTTCTGTTGCATCATTAATGTGTTAAATAGAGAAATATGCAAGCAAAAACTGTTTGTCCCCAAAACACTACATGCATACAGACAACTGACCATGCCGGTGAACCAGCATCACCAGCTCCATTTTGCTTGAGAACAGCATGAATATACTGATCCACCAGCTAAACCAGCACTATACCAGCATAAACCAGCTTGTACCAGCACTAACCAACATAATCAAGCCTGGACCAGCACTATACCAGCATCAACCAGCCTGGACCAGCACTATACCAGCATAAACCAGCCTGGACCAGCACTAACCAACATAAACAAGCCTGGACTAGCACTATACCAGCATCAACCAGCCTGGACCAGCACTATATCAGCATCAACCAGCCTGGACCAGCACTATACCAGCATCAAGCAAATCCATGCTGGATTTTTCAGCAGGGACCTCTTGTACTTACTGTTTTTCAGTTTTTGATTTTAATTATTGAGAGGTGCTTCAAAAGTGCAGATACAAGAGACCAACAGTGTTGAAACATTCACTCAACTGATTTGTGCAAAAACATTGCTTCATTCAGGAACAAATCACCACCTACTGTATGTTGCTCAGAGACACACAATGGTTAATTCTGCTTTGGCAACTATTTGAAATTATTTTTGTAGCGGAACAAAAATAGATAAAACTGGCAACAGCATTACAACCACAGGTGAACATTATTTTTGAATAATTCAATGGCTCATCCCCAATCACTCCTTACTTAAAAAAAAAATAATGATTATACAATATGTAAAAAATTCAATCAACCAAGTGAGAGCCTAATTTATGGAAAACAAAGCTAAAATAATTAGTACTGCCAGTGAGTTGAGCAACTAAATATGTCAGTTAACGGAATTACTGTATTTACTGCTTTGCAGTCAAGAAACTTAATTTAACTGGAGAGATAACTAACATTCTGTGTCACTGTAAGAGAATTGTTATTTATCTGTTTTGTAACAGCTTTCCATGTTTATGGATTTACTTTTTTGGATGCAGTCAGTTAATAAGTTGTCAGAAACAAACAAGCCATTTACTTTCACTGGCAGCACAGGGTAAAAATGCAATCATCCGATGCTGACAGCTTTTCATCAGCCGTCAGGTTTGAGCATATGAATATGTCTGTGTGAATTATAGATTGTTTGTACTCTAACAATGTGTCAACTCTAACAGCAGAGCTCCACCTCCTCTTTTTCATTAGTTTGTTACATCTGCAGTGAAGTGTGTTCTTGCCCTTTAGATCCCACAATGCACAATTTACAGCTTTGCAGGGATGTGACCCCAACACTGGACGCAACCCCAAACAGCAGGCCACTTGAGGGACTCAAAGTGTCGTCTGTATAAAAGGAGCATGTGAGAGGCCCACTTGTGAGGCAGCCCCCTCCCTCCCCTATCAAATCTAGCAGTAATGGTGGGGTGTGCCACGAGTCTTTTGCACCCTTACAGCTCACAGTTCTCTGTTCATGTCTGGCTCCCTCTTAACCCTAATCTCTCTTTCCCTTCATATTGATATCCATTTCTCTCTTTTGCATTTGGGCCTCTTTCATCCCTCATGTCACCGTCTTCATCCCTGGGGAGTATGTGTGGGGGGTCAGGGTTAGGCAGGTGCAGAGCCAGCAAGAAAGACTGAGAGCAAGGGAAAGAAGGGGCGGAGGGGGGACCGCTCTCCGTCTGTCACCCGGCTCCGTTTTCTCCCTGCAAACCACTAACTACCCCCCTCCCAATGGTGAATTCAGAGAGGACCAGACTAAGAACTGTAACCATGATACTGTATGTGTATTTAAATCACACATTCACACCTTCCCCTGAGACTAGTCACAGACCAATATATTGAGATTATTAGCTTTAGATAATGTCCACTTGGTCAGAAGTGTCTATTTCCTCGCTTTGTCAGCTCCTAAGTCTACTAGCCATTTTGTCAATGCAACTTCTGTTCAAATTGTTGAGTTTTGAGTAAATGTTGTGTAAAATAAACTTCAATTTCAGCAAGTCTGTGTACCAGGGTTGTGAACCTTTTGGAAATTAACTGAATGTCTTCAAATTTTGACTTGAATTTAGATCAAAAGAAAAGAAAATAGGATACACTCTTAAAAATAAAGGCTCCAAAGGGGTGTTTTAGCAGTGATGCCATAGAAGAACCATTTTTGGTTCCCCAAAGAGTCATAAGAGCCAAAGGTTCCATAGATGTTCAAGGTTCTTCATGGAACCATCAATGCCAATAAAGAACCTTTATTGTTAAGAGTGTACAAATCTGTGTTACTCTGACAAACGCTTGTTGATAATTTATAATACAGAGACAATTCTTAAATTCTCAATTTTCCCAGTCTTCCCAATCTGCTTGTGCACATTCTCTCATTCAACTGCATAGTGATGCTATATTATATAACATTGGCCAACCATTACCTGAAATATACTTTTTTCATGATCAGTTATTGTCATATTAGTAAACAAGCATGGTCTGCACATGTATAGAGTTACACAACACCAAACCCAATCATACAGACAAGAAACTGTCAGAAACAAGAACAGTACTCCTACCTTGTCGAAAAGAGACTTCCATTGCTGAGAGAAGCATTTGTGTAAGACAGAGAAAGAGGTAGGAGAAAGTAATGAACAGAGATATAATTGAGAAAAAGATGAACCAATCTAAAATTCATCTTTTCTGCTTTTCAGCAATATAAATCATGCATCTGCACATGGTCACTTACGTCCTCTGGAGCTACAGGAAGGACATCGGTGCTCTCTAGCACCTCGATCTCTTCACCCTCTGCGTGAGCAGCGACCGCTGGGGATGAGTTCACCATAGCCCCTTTACCCCTCTCAATCCACCCAAATAATGATTATCTCTTCTCATAAAGTTCTGCCATGATGTCTTGTCCAGGTATATTCCGCCACATATATCCATATGGTTTTGACAACTCCGAACTTAATGCAGAGCTAAACTGGCACTATTCCAGCTCTGTCATACTAATATCCCATGGCACGTGAGTTTATCCCAAACTAAGTGGGTATGTGGAGTTCCTCCTCGCTTCCATATTTCATCACAGGCTGTTTTAGACACTGTAAATCCACAGTACGTCACACATAAGTTCGCGTTAGATTTTTAAACACGCATGTCTTTCCCAGTAGCGTCTGGCTTCATCCTCAAACAGTCACCTGCAAGAGAAACATCGTTTCTTATTCAAATCCCTTTATGCTATTTTGTGTTTTGTATTAAATTATAACAATCCAGTGTCGTGCCTGGCGTGATTTTGCTCAAACAGAATACCCGATATGTCACCAAACAGAATGCGATAACATGAGATAAAGCGAAATGATCAGGTTATTTACAACAGCGGCTTGTCGTGTTTATCGTACCAACGTAAAAGCACGCAAGACTAAAAATAAAACAGTGTGAAATGCGTAAGTGTTAATTTGTGGTGCGTCATTGTACCTTGCCGTTGTTTCGCATCCACAGCGCGTGCCAGCAGCGCCCGAGAGGAGCGACTCCTGCCAGCATCCACAGAGCGCTTTGCCAAAGTTCACTGTGACCGAGCAAAGCGCAGACAGCATGGGGAGGTAAATGAGAGGCACCCGCCTCTATTCACTGATCCTAGTCATGTGGGCGCTTTTACAAGTGCTTATCTCAAGTGATGGGAGGTGAATATGGATGCGCGTGGATGATATATTCCATCATGTTCGTTTGTATAGTTTGTCTTTTATGTTGTTGCGGTTTTGCCATTGGATTTTTTTTCTGGATCAATAACTTACACGTATTTACAGCGACTAAGGTAATTTAAAACAAATTGAGCAAGAGTCCTGTGGTTCCGAATATAAAAGAACTCACAGAGAAGTCACCCTCACGGTAAATTTAATTGAAATGACTGGCTTTCACCTGAATTATGCATTATTAGGCATTTTTTACAAGTCCAAACTCATTATATACTCCTACTCCTGTCTAATAAGCCTAACCTGTTAAAATAAATGACATTAAAGTTTGTACATGCAATAGAGACAAAGATTTAACTGTTGTGAAATATACTGTATAATGTCTTTATTTATCTCAAATAAACCCACTTCTTATAAAGAAAAAAACAACATGGTCTAGTGATTATATTAAATGTAGATTAATCATTATTAAAACTACTTAAGTTATTCAGTCAAGAGCAATGAATGTTTCTTCCAGCTGTTATATTCACCTAATACATAACCATCTATGTTTGCACTAACTAGCCAGAACAAACAATTTGACAAAATTTTCTATGCATTTTGTCCATTCAAGTTCGATACGAAGGAGGGCTTATTTCAGTAGAGGCTTCGGGTCTGTGCACAGTCAGTCTTTTTCAAATTTATTCATATGTATGCTCCTTTCTTGCTCCCATATATTGACATTTTTTTTAACATTTTATGAGACAAGGAGAAAATGTATACTAACTTATGCACTGCCGAGTAGATCAGTACACATTAAATTTGTGCATTTAACTTCTCTACCATGCAAAAAAATTATTCTGATTGGGTCTCTTTCTAAATTGTCCCTCCCTAATATTTTCATCTCATTTTTATTTGTTGACAAAAATGTCAATAAATTTTCATCATTGTTTTTGACATTCAAAACTGTTTTTATTTAGTTAAATCTGACAACTCTCAGAATGAATTTTACCAGCATTTATTAGTAAGCTTAGGCTTGGTCTTGGCGGACTACACTCTTAAAAATAAAGGTGCTTCAAAAGGTTCTTCAAGCGATTCCATAGAAGAACCATTTTTAGTTCCACAAAGAACCACTCAGTCAAAGGTTCTTTAAAGAACCATTTCTTGCTTACCTTTTTATAATCTGAAGAACTTTATTTGCCACAAAGAACCTTTTGTGAAATAGAAAGGCTCTTCAGATGTTAAAGGTTCTTTATGGAACCATTTAGACAAAAAGGTTCTTCTATGGCATCGTGAAGCACCTTTATTTTTAAGAGTGTATGTTATGCTGCTGCTGCTGCTGAAATGCACATGAAACAGTGACTTGAATTCAGACTTCTGCAAGGAAAATAGCCTCCTGAGCATATCTAAGCAGGTGGTGCTGGGGAAGGTGGAGGGTTAGGGAAATCCCATGGTGCACTGCAATGAACTGATTTGATACAAGTCAGGAATAAATAGGTTAGATAGATAGAAACAAACAAATGATTGGATGAAGCAAAGTAGGTAAGTAAACCAATCAGCTGACATCATGTAATTTTACTGGTGAAAAAAAAAAAGTTGATTAAAAACTATTATTCATCAAGCACATTAGCTGCACATTTCTACAAAAAATAAATAATGGTAAAATTAAGCTCACATTTACTGTTGTTTTTTTTGCATTTTTGCTGTTAAATTGCAAAAGTTTGACAGGAACCTCCACAATCTGAAATTTTGTTCGAAAGATTTCTCCACACAGATTTTGCATCAGGGTGACCAACAGAAAACTGGTTGGTTTGAAAGTGGCTTCTGTATCAGCAATATATATTTCTATTTTCAAGTTTCAATCCAAATGTAATATCTACTAGACAATATGCAATTTCAGACACAGTTTTAGTCTGTTTTTTGTCTGTCACAACAAATACTCTATCCAAGGCCAGAACAGAATCAAAAGTTGCGTGTCAAGCAACACATATTAGCAGTGTTTTCTACCTGAATGAATGTGATTTTGAACAAATCAGCTGAGCCAGTTATTCAATGACTCACTCATGGGGCATTCACATGGTGCCTTGCCGTTAACGCTTCTTATTTACTTTGAATGGGTGAGTCATGCGTTGCCTTACTGAACTGTGGGTCTGTTGTGTCTCATCATTGGCATTGCTTGGACCAACACAGGCTTCAGCCAATCAGATCACCTACAGTATATGCCCTAGCACAGAAGCTAGCTAATCAAATTCATGCAACACCAGAAAAGTAATATGATTGGCAGCTGTCACTATGATAGTCTCGTCAGCACCAAGTTGTGAATGCCCCATTATATTGCACAAAATGTCACTTGTTGCAATCTACTGGTATTACAATAAAAACTGCCAAATATCCCCACCACTAATGTTCATACTGACAGTGTGACTGGAACTCCACTAAGAAAGGCTAGCAGAGTAATACAAAAAGTGAAAAATCTCAGTACTAGTTGTCTGCTCAGCCATTCAAACTTAAAAGAGTCCTATTATGATTTTTACACTTTCAACGTCCTTTAATGCATAATGTTGCTATTTGCATAAAAAAGATCTGCAAAGTTACAAAGCTTAAGGTCCACTCCAAAAACAGTCATTCTCTGTATCAATAAAAGCTGTTTCTGAACTCCACAAATGTCTTGATTACCTGTTGCCTTGTGTCTGTCAGCTAAAAGCCTATTTCTATAATTAGCCACTTTTAAAATGCATGTGGAAAAAACACTTCCACATCCAACCCTTTAAAAAAAAAAAAAAAAATGAGTTTAGTGTTGACAAACATGTTTGTTTTTCCCCACGGTAACTCTTGGCATTGGTCCTGAGGATGTATTTCCATGGTAACAAATAGACCATAGTTATTAATAGCATAAAACACCTACACGAGCATTTTTAGACTTGGGAGTTTCTTTATACCATTGCCAAGCATATTCCAAAAAGTGACAGTTGAGAGAAAAGAACTTTGAGATTTTACATTTATTGTTTGAAAAGATTCACCATTGTATTATCAGACCTTCATGTATCATTATTAATTATTTTTGTTTATGTAAATATGATTTGTGGTCATAAGTGAAATGAAGTACAAAGAATACCAACAAAGGCTTAAATGTACTATAAAGATTAGGCAAATGGGTCTCAGAGGCCTGATGAGTAGAAGTAAATAGGATGCTGCACTTAAGTACTGTGATGATTATATAGAAATAAATGTAGCTCAATACTGCCTTCTTGTGTATGATTTGTGTAAGTGCAACACAAAAGCCAGAAAACAACTAATCCGTTTAGGAATGTATTTGTACACGAGTTACTTAAAGCAATTTACACAGATATTTTAAATTGTGCCTATATCCCAGTTCCTTGGTAGTAGATTAGGTAGAGTTTACAGTACATGTTACTAATTTGTTACATGTTACTAATTCTGTAAATGTTCTAAGCCTAAGGCCCAAATGATCGAAGATCATTCTGCTATATTATTTACAGGTGTCCTCAATAATATTTTCCTTATTAAAATCTTTTACACAAGACACTGTAACTTCCGGAAAAAACCTTTGAAAACTTGAAGTTCTACAGTTGCCTTTTCTCACACAATAAATAAATCATATCTGACTGCTAACAAACTCAAGGCAGGCCAGAAAGCCAATTTGTTTTTACAAATATTTTAAATATCAAAATATATCATATTCCCATATAAAATATATAGCCAAGCTCACATTTCAGTACAAGTTCATGACATCTGCCATCTCAGTCAGTATATTAACTATTTGCAGAATGCACAGTTTAATTTGTAAAAAATCTAATTAAAATATTAGTCCACAACATAAAATGCAAACACAGTTCAAGAGGAAAAATGCTGTTTATTAATATAGGCTGAAATAATCTCCATACCACATGGAAAGACTTTTTTGGTGCAAGTCCTCAAACGATCACATTCTATTAAAAGGATATTGCACACAAAAATTTTAATTTGATAATCATTTACTCATCTTCATGTTTAGAAATGAATTTGTTAAACACAAAAGAAGATATTTTGTAGAATGTAGGTAACCAAACAGTTGCTGGTAGCCATTGACCTCCATAGTATCTTCTTTTGTGTTCACCAGGAGAAAGAAACTCATACAGATTTGGAATAACCTGAGAGTTAGTAAATGATGACAGGATTTTCATTTTTGTGTCAACTATCCATGTAAGGGTAAGGAAAAAAAAAAAAAAACATTTAAAAGCCAGCAACATTGTTAAATCTCAGTACAGTCGTGTTTTTAATATCTGAACAATAAAGAGAAACAGTTAAACTCCCTTTCACAACCCATCATTCCATTTAAACACCAGACTGTTAGAGATTTGCATAAACCCACAGTGCTTGGTTGATGATGCTTCTTGGTTGGGAGACACAAAGCATGGTGATGACACTTTAATATCTGCTGATTTAAATCAAAACTCGCACAAAGAAACTTAAAACAGGTGTATGAACCCCCTCTTCCCACCCCACTTTACCAAAAAGATCCTTGTATCTATGTAAGAATAGCGTTTCTGGACTTACTGTCCCCTCAAACTTGTGCATAGATTCTTAATCCTTTCACAACATCTAGTGTTTTAAACCTAGATGGAGAATTCACTTGGAGTATTTTCATCCCACACTTAGAAACTGGTAAGAAAGAAAATATGGTAAGAGTTCAAGTTCTGTGTTGATCTACAATTCACAGGCCTTTACATAGAGGCCTCTACTGAATTTTTAAAACAAGTAAAGACAAGAGGATGGAATATCAAGCATCTTTTACTGGACCTCGTTGAGAAACATCAGGCAAGGTAAAATCAAACAGTGGCAGGTCCTTCCACAACCTAAGCAATAAACAAAACTGTATTTGTACATAAAGCGATAGATACAAACAAACATATTTCAAATGGAAAGTACTCCACTTCAAGAAATATAACGCATAGGTTCACTACAAATCTAATATTTGGTAAATGTGTGTCTGCTACGGATTAAAATTCAAAAAGACATTTTTAAATCCATAACCTTCAGTGCTCAGAGCTGGATTGCTATCAACATCCTTTTTCCTCTTTCATTAATCGATTTGTTAAATTCTCATGATAATCAACATCATAACAGTGGAATTGGAACTCTGGACCCCTAATCTTCCTGAGAAAATATCCAAGTCCATTGTCAGTGTGCAAGACAGTGACAGAATCATGTTGCTTTTACAGAAATGAAATTTTAAAGACATTTCGGCATCAATTCAACCAACAACAATAATGTAATTCATAAGCAAAATACAATGCAACACTGAAACAATCCCAGAGTTCAGCAAGTAGCATACGTCTTCATTTGAAAAGGTTTTTTTAAAAAAAAACATTTATTTGATGGAAGATGTAATAGTAAAAGTTTTTCTTGCATTCTTGTAATCAGTTTCTTTTGCAAATTCAGACAATTCAACCATTTGTAAACGGCAGGTAGGTTTGAAAAGAAAAAGAATTTCACAGAATGGAAGAGAGGCACCTTTTGAAATGAGTCAGAATGTCACTAACTACATCTGGTTATCTTTACTGTTCATTCATGAATGTAACTGCTTCTCTACCAACTTTCCCACTATGGCCAACATTTTTTTTGTATTTTTTTTTTACATTTTTATTTAAATTTTTATATTGTTTTTTAATAATGCAATTGAAATGATGCAACACTCTTCAAAATGATAACTCTTGTGGGAATTACTCCACGATAAAAGCCACTATGAGGATACAATTTTACAGGTTTTAAACATTTTAAGATGAAATTAAATCCATAAAGTCCTTGAGTAAACATTAACACATGAATTGTCATCATCTCCCCTGCAGTTTTCAGGTTTTTTTTTAGTATAGCTGAGCAAGGGAAAAAAGACACTCAGTGCAACGCTAGATAGTAACCATGTTGGAACAATTTTAAAACACACACACAAAAATAACAAAGACAGTACACATACTAAATGGATCATAATTGCAGACAGTCGCCCTGTGACGAGAAGCAGTGATTAGAGAGCGCACATACAAAACCATTCAAACACATTCAAACTTTTTTTTTTTTCTTTTTAAGATCGCTTTTTTTTTTATCCTTCTCATGAAGAATGTTAAACCTTGTGAGCATGTTATCAAATACCTTGAAAGTGTCAGACCCAAACAAAGCGTTTAAGAAAAAATAAGTTCACATTTTACAATTGGCGCACTTTAATTCAAGTATCGGTGAAGATATTTCTTTTGATATGTTTATGATTTTTCATTCTTTGCCTAGAGACAAAACATATAATTATGGGTTTCAACATAATGATTGAAGGTATACACAAATACTGCATGTATGTCCTGTGTCATTTAATTTTAAACATGCTACTCCAGTAAGACTGTTTGGTTCATATCTATCATTGATCACTTTTTTTCCTTTTAGGCAAATTCTCTCGGATGACACACGGATCGAGGATCAAGGTCTATTGCTTATTTCAAATTATATTTTACCCAGTAGTTTCAAAAGGGAAGGATTCAGAGATCTGATAGCATAACATAATGAGCATGATAATATACAGGATAATGTTTAGCTGTAGTCTACCTATGCTGGTGTCACCAGAGACTTCCTGTGATGTTTGACTGTTTGGAATTACAGCCACATTGTGGTTCGCTGTCAGTCAGCTGCGACTGAGTTCGGAACAAGGCAGTTACATACACAGGCAACAGTGATCCCCCCACCCCGACCCAGAAACAGAAAAAATAATTCAATGAACAACTCAAGACACATCTGTCGAAATGTCTTTTCCCAAAATAAAAAAAAGAAGGTTTATACAGCATTAAGGCCCAAGACGAACTGAGACTTGAGATGGAAATGTACAGTTCAGGGCCTCATTTTTTACAAACAAACAGTTAATACAGCATACACAAAAGGCACTCCAGCTTGCTGTCACCCTTCAGAATGTGACCTGCAAACAGGAGACAATATCAGCGAGAAGTGCATTTTTAAACATTATACATCTTTTTTTCCTTCATTGTTTACGTGTTTTTTGTCAAACTTTTATAAAAAAGATATTAAAATGCTATTCCATTTTTGGTATTCAAAAAAAGTACCAGGGATTACTCATTATCTATATGCTATTAGCACACAATAATCCCCAATGCTGTTAAAGTTCTTGCTTGTTATAAAGGATTCTTCCAATGACAGCAACAAGATTATCACAAATAATCAGCATGAGGTGACAAATATATTTGACGAATATCCTCAACCCTTTTAAACCCAATCCCACCTCAAACACACAAGAATCATCAAAGTGCCTCCGAACAGAAGTGCTCTAGAACAAAACGACACACATTGGAATTTAAGATGTGAAGTCAGAGATGCCACAGTGTACTGTACATATATCTATATGTATATATTGGCACATGAGACCGTAAGGGGAATTCGACACAACCAGCAGCAGAGAGGTAAGATACACAGGTCCCATTTACTGTATAAACGAACGGATGGCTCTGCAGCAGTCCCTGTTCAAAAGGATTGAGAAGACCCAAACTAGCCACCCTCCTAAATTTATTGCCCCACTGATAAATATCGTCTTGCGTTTCTTAATCTTAATGTATGCTTTGTAAGCTTCATACACCTCATTTAAAGTGTAAAACCGCTTACAAATGATAAATCTTCAAAACGATCAACTTTCCATAAACATAAATTTAGTTCATCTTGTCGTGCCCTGAGATTGTATTGAAATGAGATTTATCAACTTCAGCAGAATTAACACACAGACCTCCAAAAATGAAATTGGCTTAGTGTCAATCAACATTCGAAGGTTGACAATGGCCTTCAGCATGTAAGAAAGTATTACGGGAGGACTGTGAGATATTTCCAACTTCCTTTCAAAGCCACAGATTGGCACAGGGCGGACATTACGTGCCCCTCTTCTCTAACTTTGCATAGTGACAGCATGCCGTGTGCTGTAGTTAAAGAGCCAGTGGCAGAAAAAGTCTGTCCACAGAAACACTGCTCGGACAGGGCTTTTCAAGTACGGGCGGCTTGTCTCGATAACAGGGTTGGCTTCACCGAGGCCACACAAGATAAAGAGGATGTTAGCAGCTGAGTTAGAGGTGGGACACCCAGGGTGAGGTCGCACGCACGCACACATGCACATCAACAAAAGAGGCCCTAATCTAAATGACCTAAGAACACTGTAGACAACAGAAACAAAGCAAATATGGCCCACATCATCGAACTTCGTTTGCATTCGTTACACAGGACAGGTATACAGAGGCACCTCTTTTAAAGTGTATCTGCATATGAGCACTGCAGGCAGTTAAAGACCACTGCATGAAGACCAACAGAATGTGAAAAAACACTGGTGATTCCATTCAGTCTCAAACTCCAGTGAAAAAGATCATGCAAGATCACGCAAGGGAGGGAGTAGGTAAGAACGCGTGAGAGGTGTGATGTTATCCAGAGAAGGAATGGGGGGGACATTCGAAGATCCGTACCTAAGTTATTACAACAAGGACGCAAATGACAAATGATGACGCCAACGTCCATATCACAACGTCATTGCTGTCCTTGTCTTGCATTCCATTGTACTAGGTGCACGGAGAGAGTTGCGATGGAGAATCAAACGTCCTCCTATCAGTTTCCACATTGAGGCACTAACACACATCCTCCTTTTCAATCCAATCTAATCGAGGTGCCTCCTCCAGACAGATAACAACATCTGACTATTTCATTTGAGTAACAATGACATTCACTTTGATAGAGAGGGGGAAAAAGTACAGACACAAAAAACATACATTGCAAGTTTTGTATGATTGTAAAGTTTGTTCTTCCCTTCATTCTGATTTTTTTTTCTGCACTCAAGTATCTGGACCAGAGATGGACGTCAAACAAATAAGCTTTTTTGAATACCAGTAAGGTACGAAAAAAACAAAAGTTAAAAGTTGCCATAAGAAGTTTTTTTTTTCTTTTTTTTTTTCTTTTTACTATACGCTCCGTTATCTGATTTATTGGCTTCACAGCAGGAGCATCACTCTTGTAATAAGTGCTATGATAATACCCCTTTAAGAAGAGACATTGAAAACGTAGAAGTCTTTTATGTTTGTACCAAATGCAAGGGTCTCTTATTCTGTACTGCATTAAGAGGAACCCATTGTATTTGGTATTGTGCCTGACTCCCGCGCCATGTGTCTCCGCTCTGGATTCCGTTTCTGTTTGGTGAAGAAGTGGCTGGGAGACTGCGTGATCCCACACATGCCGAGTTTAAAAACTGCATGGAGTGACGTCAAACACAATTAACAGTTCCTCCTTTCCACGCAAATACCGAACAGCCAGCAAGCCAGACAGACAGACAGACAGAGGCAATGTGGGAAATTGAGTCCAAAGGTTAAATTCTTCAAAAATCTTCAGAAAAAAAGGAGTCTTAAGTTTCAGTAAGCTTCAGTGTGGACGGAAGAAAGGGTCTCTGGCTTCTATTGCACAATGCATCAGATTGAGTTTCTTGTCTTGGTTGTATCTCAATAAAAATGGCCGACCGATACATCACATAGTAACTGAATAACTTCTGATTGATTCAGCACTGAAGTCCATTAGGTATAATTAAAAAGCCTCCACTGAGAGTTTTTAACAGTGGTTATGTACTCGCACACAGATGCTTGGTCAAGTTCCAGCAGACACACTGACATTCATTCATCTACATCAAAGCTTAACATTCAGCTTATTTTTTTAACCATACACATTTTTTTTTTTTAAACAAACTGGCGTGAGTAAATAGAAATCATAGAGCAGTGCAGCTCCCTTTTGTAAAACTAAAAGAATTAAAGAAAAAAGATCATTGGTGATTAGTCATGCTGACAGGCCACTGCTAGGAGTGTTCTTCTCATTTGCTCTGGCCTATTCGCTGGCTCAGAAACAGAACTGTGCAAGATACAAAGTTTTTTTTTTGTTTTGTTTTTTTTGTTGGTTTCATTAAAATAAAAGTTTTTAAGGAGGACCTGGAGAGAGAGCACTTACGGCTAATATAAGTTCTGAAGAAACTATGCAAAGTTTAAAACCAAAAAAAGTACCAGGATCATTCCAATCATCAGAACAGTGTCAGTATAGGGAAAGGTGTCATGAGGTCTCACTGTGCCTGGGTCGCTTTCAGATGGCTGCCGCGTTGATGGCTTCTCCTGAACAACACTTTTGAGCAAAAACAACCTTTGGAAATAAAAAAAGCATCAAAAGGCTTCTGCTTCTATTGATTCTTGCTTCTCAAGGTCTTTGAACACTAAGAACAAGATCCACGAACACAACAAACAGTCTGACGTAAAAACCAGAGGACAAATAAACAGCAGTGGGAGGTTTGCAGCTTTGTTTCACCCTAAACCTCCATTACAGCTCCACAAAAAAGTGATTATCGCCACATTGATTTGCTTGGGTTTTGATCCATTAGGTCTTTTGACTTTGTTGGTTTATGATGTTTGATACATCCTACATGCTCTCTCCGCTCAGCAGGTCTCCCGGGAGCAGAGTGTTAATTGGGATGGGGCTGCCGATTACCCTGGCATCGTCTCCATTTGGGGGACCCCACAAACTGGAGTACTGCGGCACACCGCTCCACAGCAGGTCGCCTCCGTTTCCGCTGCTGTTGTTCCCGGTACTGCAGACTGTCTTGGTACCTCCTCCACCCCCGCTCCAGAGGCCTGTAGGATGGCTGGCAGCAGGGTTGCCCAGCCGGGGTTGATTGGAGCCTGGAGCTGGGTTGGCCTGCCAACTGGTGGTGGGGGTGAGGGACTGGCCCTGTGCAAAGAAGCGGTTCACATCGTCCTCACCGGCAAACTCTGCCAGGATGGTAGTGTTACCCAGCACACACCTTGAGAGGTAAACAAACAGTTGGAAGGGATTCAAATATTTAAAAGCTTTCTTGAAGGATAACACATAAAATACAAAACTTGATGCACATTTATCTAGATGGTTTTGAAACAATACAGGACAGGAAAAAAAGTAATAAACAACATATGCTGTTGTTGAACGTTCTCTCAGGCCCTGCCACAAATGGCTCACTTTATGTGCACTTGCAGTTTTGCATTTGGGACAGGGCATCAGAGAAGTATACTGTAGAAGAGCTTGTAGTCTTACATGTGCAAGGATTTTTGGGCTTTGGCAGCTTCCTCCTTGGAGCTGTAACGTACAACAGCGTTGCCCTGTGTCAGGTTCAGATGGAAGGTAATGAGAGGGCCGTGCTGCATGCACAGAGTCCGCAGGGTGGAGCCGTCAATCTGATGCACACACAGATAAATTATTAAATTCATTGTTATTTATACTCAAGTGCTAAGCGGCTGTTCAGAGAGAATGCGCTCTTGCATTAAGAACAGGCACAGAATAGTAAAGAACAGTTTACAGAATAGTAAAAGAGAGCTACAGAGAATGCAAGCGTTCTGAAATGCACTTTTTTATGAAGCTATGTTATAGCATAAAGACTGGAATACACTATACTGCTTTTAAAACCTGAACAGATTTTAAACAATGTAGGCATCATAGGCTTGCCAACAGTGTAAATGATTATTAAAGAAGAAAAATTTGGCATCATACACTAAACATCTGAGGATCACACACTACCAGACTTTACGAACACATTGAACACAGAAATCTGTGCCTCGTTGCTAGGAGGTGAATGACAAATAAAAACAATATGTGTTCTAAAATCAGCTCCAAATATGTTTGAGATCCTCTGACTGGATGGATTTTGAAGCGTGGAGTCTCAGCCCTGTATACAGTTGAGGAAAAAATTTACACCCCCCTTTGAGAATTTGCAAAATTAATTAATTATTTTACCAAAATAAGAGGGATCATACAAAATGGATGTTGTTGTTTATTTAGTACTGCCCTGAATAAGATTTGTCCCATAAAAGATGTTTACATATAATCCACAAGAGAAAAATAATAGTTGAATTTACAAAAATCGCCCCCTTTCAAAAGTTTGAGAGCAGAGGGGTGAAAACTTTTCAACAGAATGGAGATGTGCACAGTTTTTCTTATTTTGCCTAAATAAATATTTTTTTATTATTTAGTACTGCCCTTCAGATACTACAGAAGATAGTTGCATGTTTCCCAGAAGACAAAATAAGTTGAATCTACTCCTTCTGGAGCAGCAGTGAGTGTTTGAACCTTCTGTAAAAGCTGCATATGAGTCCCTCAGTTGTCCTCAGTGTGAAAAGATGGATCTCAAAATCATACATTCATTGTTGGAAAGGGTTCAAGTACACAAAAATGCTGGAAAACCAAAGAATTTGTGGGACCTGAAGGATTTTTCTGAAGAACTGCAGGCAGTTTAACTGTTCAGGACAAACAAGGGACTCATGAACAACTAAACAACAACAAAAAAAAAAACACAGCTGTGGATCATTCAAGTAAGAACACAGTATTAAGAATCAAGGGGATGTAAACTTTTGAACAGGGTCCTTTTTATAAATTCACCTATTATTTTCCCTTTTTGACCATATGTAAACATCTTTTATGTGAAATATCTTTTTCAGGTCAGTACTAAATAAACAATAACATGTATTTTGTACAATCCCTCTTATGTTGGAAATATAATTAACATTTTGCAGATTCTGAAAGGGGGATGTAAACTTGTTATCTCAACTGTAGCCAAGAACCTCCTATTTTAATGCTGAAAAATGATACAGAGATACCACTGTAAACACATGCTCAGAATATGCCTGCCTACGGCTACTTCTGATTGGCTCAGATTTTTTTAATTGATATGGTTGAGGTGTGATGTGTGTCAAAACTTTTTATATTCATGTGAGAGAAAATACACTAACACTCAAAATACACCAAAAATATTATAATAATATAAAAAAACCTACACTTTGTTACATAAAAAGTGACATACAGTTCAGTTCTCGCATGCGATATGAATCTGAATAAATCATACTTATTTTTACAGTAATATAAATTGTTTGCTCTATGCACCTGAGGAGTAAGGTTTCTCAGCACCAGCCAGCTGCTTCCTCTGTTGGGACTGTCAGTGCTCCAAGTTCCCCCTTCTATAACAAAAAGAAAAGAGGGTCAAGTCTGGAAAAACATGTTGCAGCTGAGCATATTTTCCACTACATTCTTGACTTCTGCCCATTTGCAACTCTAAACACACAACTTGAGACAGACAGAAGGGAGTCTGACTGGTCAGCCTCACTACAGCAGAACCTCGCAAGTAACAGTTTTTGCTGCTTTACTGTACTGTACTGAGGATTTACCTGAGGAGTAAGAGCTGGTCCAGCCCTGGCTGAGGCCAAGAGAGTTTCCTCCCCAAGTAGAAGAGGGCTTGGTGTTGGTCAGGCCTGGTGGGGGGCGTGAAGGAGCACTGGAGTTGCGTGTCCCTGGGGAAACCTTCCATAACTCATGAGATAAAGAGGCCTGTGTGTGGGAGATGGGTCCAGGGGACCAGGTAGACTTCATTTCCAAGAGTTTACCTGATGAAAGGGAGGAGAAGGAAAGAGAGAGGGACAAATGAATAAGAGCAGCAGGTACATTCACTACCCATCTTTGCCTCTAAGGGTTGGCTAAAACAATATGCAGACAGAAATTTGTTTCTGGTTGGATATATGCAAACGGCCACAGTGCGATGGAGAAAGTCATTTATATAAAATAAATGATGTTCTTTTTATCAAACAATGCTGAAAAAATATATTCACAGTTTCCACAAAGGCACAACTATTATTTTCTTACTACGAATTGTTCATTGAGCACCAAAACAGCATATTAGAGTGATGGGACACTGAAGACTGGAGTAATGGCTGCCGAAATTTCATCTTTGCTGTGTGTGTACATATAAACTTAAAACAAGTTTATTGTTTCTGACAATGGTCAACATTTAAAACAGGAAAAATTATAACAGAACAAGGGAGAGTGTGGGTTTTAGGAGAACACACACCTGGTGAGGGACCTATCCAGGTGTAAGGATGGGGGCCAAATAAGGGTAAGTAGGTCTAGTGTGGGGCAGGGCCGTTTAGGGTTTAGGGCTGTACCTGGATTGTTAGTGTCCCTCTCGTTCTGAGAGGACAGACCAAACGAGTTACAGGTACTGACTGACCACTCACTCGAAGAAGACCCATTTTGAGATGGGGATGAAGCTATTATGGGCATTTGTCCAAAGTGGACAGCAAAAGGGGCAGGGATAAACAATTAAATACATTTACAGTGTAATGCCCCTTAATATTGTACATTTCTGTTATAGCTTTAGTTAGAAAAGCAAGAGAGTTCAATGTTTAATTACCAGTAAACATTTCAACAAAATTTTAGGTAACAAGCTTTGTTGGCCTGTTATAACTTATGTCATATGCCATAAATCATCCCTCACCTCCAGTTCTGTCACGCAACAGGTAGCGATTCACATCCTGTATGTTAGTGTTAATAGTTGGGCCACTTGGAACACTTCCTGGGGTCATGTTGGGGTCATTCTCAGGGTCAATGTTCTGCAAACCTTTCCATGGCACCCCAGGGCAGAATTCTGAGAGAAAAAGCAAGAACCAACTTGGTTTTCAAGCTGCATACTGACAATAATTAAAGCATTCTACAATGATTTACATTACAAATGACACTTACATGACTGTAATCTGTTTTAGTGCATTTTAAACAAATAAAAGCAGACTAGGCGAGCCTAAAAAACATTTTTTAAAAATTGCTAATCCTAAACTTTTTAACAGCAATCGCTACATATGTTGACAGTATTACCAGTATTACCGAAATGGAAAATCAGGGAAACTGAGATAGATAGACTTGATTCAACAGAATGATATAAGGAATGAAGTTCGGCTTTCCACATTTTTAAGAATACTGTATATAATTTAATGTATATAACTTGTGTCTAAGTCTTGCCAATTTACATGGTCAACTGATTTTAAACCATTAAAGCGCAAGAAGAGGAGAAAGAAAGCACCCTGCGCACACACTCAAAAGCGCACACACTCAAAAGCGCACACAGAGAGCTGCATTTCAAGCAGCATGCAAACATAGAAAACTTTTGTACTTGAACAGAGATTAACAAAGATTCATCTATATTTAACTTGCAGTGTTATTTTACACAGAATTATTATTTTTCTGTACCTGAAAACTGCACATTTGTTTACTAGTGCGGTCATTCTATACTTTATATTATTATTATTATAATTATTATTATTATTATTTTTTAATCATACTATGTCACTGAGGCTTACCTGGAGGCCAGTTGATATTGGAGTTACTAGAGATTTTCTCATTTGGAGTTTTGCCCTGTGTCCAGCTCTCTGGAGTTACCAAGGTGCTGGTGGGGGATTCATTTGACATCAGATTGTATGGGCTGAAGGAATCTTCCATGGTGCTCTTTCCGGGCACATGGGACTGAGCAGAAGAGATTGAACCTGAAACAAAAGAACAGTCTCTTTTATTTGTATATTCACAGTAGGTTTTACTCAGAAACATCATATAATAAAATATTTAGAGACTAAGCAACCCAAACTCAGATATATATTTTGATGGCCAATATCTCAACTGCTATTTTGCCTCTCTAAAAATCCATCTTCAAAGATACAATCTGAATAATAAAATTCAAGATTACAGGCTTGAGCTTTCGTCCTCAGCTGAACTTACTCCAATAAACTGCTGCGGTTTGGCTGGATTTACTGTTCAGGCAAGGTTTACTGAGAACTGAGAACAAATGCCAAGGAAGGATAATATTTTAAAAGGCCCCGCTGACTCAGAGCAAAAATAACTCTGGAATGTCTGCAAGCACTTAACTTGAGAGGGAGTTTTGTCTGTCCATTTGAAATACACACATCTCAGGGACAGAAATTGTGACTCAGTGTCTGGAGTTTGATGTTTGATTAAAGATATTGCTTTGTTTTTAATGAGTGGAATGTTGTTTGTGGAAGATGAAGCCTTTTCAAGGATGTTAGATCTGGAGGCTATCATATTGTCTTGACATTACAGATTAAATTAAGTTGATAATATATTTGGAGCAATGAATAAATTAATACCATGCTTATTGAGGTTTGCTTCCATGTGCTGAGCATTAGCTGTCAGAGAATCTATGGAGTTTGAATGAGTCCACTGTGAGAGCCGGGATTGAGGCTGAGGGGGGTCTTTGAGAGATAGACTTCCCACCTCCATACAGTTTACATTCATGTTCGGGTTCAAACCAGCTACAAGTGGGTGACAAAGAGACAAGGAAATTAGTGCACATTCACACACACAAACAAATGGAAAAAACAATGGTTAAGGTCAAAATAACTTAAAAACTATACCTGGTAAATCAATTAATCAAAAAAAAAAAAAAATCAAATGTATTACACAATATTCTGATTCATTATTCACTTATATCAATATTTGCAGAGAAATGCCCCAATGAAGCCACAAATGAAAATAATTTAAAGGCATTACATTATTAAGGCAAACAAAAAAAGAATTTAAGTACACTAATGTTTTAAATTGACAGTTATACTATAATTACAAACAATGCTTTTATTATAATTAAGAACTTTTAGGCGTGTGTGTGTACATGAGGCTTGTTCTCTTACAGAGTGTATAAGGGCTGAAGGAGTTTGGAGAAGACTGCTGCTCTTTGGTCTGCAGGTCTGAGACGGAGAGGCCTGAAGTCTGAGGGTGACCCGTGAAAGTGTCCAGGTTTGCCTTTCCAAGGTTTGGGTGCAGGCCAGTGTGAGAGGAAGGTGGAGGCTGCTGCTGTTTCATAAGCAGGGCCTGGGCCAGCTGACGCTGGTGCTGCTGGATCTGCTGCTGCATGTTTGTGATTGTACGTGCAACCTGTGTGAGAGAACGACAGTGATAATCATTTTCACTGTAAATAGAACATTATTTTTCATAGTCATCAAAAGATAGCTATCAATTAACATTTCACAACTAAATATCAGGGCAAGTAAAATTAAAGTGCATGTGTGTCATACTTGCTGCTCTTGTTGTTTGATGGGACCAGAGACATTACGCTGAGCCTGCATCATTTGCTGCTGAATCTGCAAACGCTGATACGCCTGACAGAAAGAGAAAAAGACGTAAGGTGAAAAAGAGAGAAATTTACGGAAATAGAAATAGTGATATAAAGGCAATGGGGTCATTATCAAGACAGACAGAGCTAGCATCTCACTCCCTGCAGACAAGCCAGTGGGGAGATGACAATCATTGGTATTCATGTGGAAACAGCAGAGCAGGAGAGTGAACTGTGTGACTCACCACCTGCAGTTGTTGTAGTTGGTACAGCAGGGTCATTTGTTGAGGATTTATTGGTGAGGTTAAAAGTGCAGGATTCAGTCCAATGTTTTTTGCCGCAAACTGTAAGAGCTGTGCTTGAACCTACAGAAAAAAGAAAACATGGTTTGTGCAAAACTTTATTACTCCATGTTATCCACCATGATATGAAAATGTTCTAATACGAATCTTATGAGTTTTAGTGGAAGCAAGGTAATCTGACGTTTTGGTCAATATCACAAAATTGCTTTTATTAACGACATATAAAGTTTTAAATATATATAATTAATTTCTCATCACTTTCTGATAAAAATTTGCTAAATTTTATTTTTCGGCGAACTACCTCTTCAACATTTAGATTCAATACCCCATATTATTGTACAATGAAAATAATTCCAAACAATGCCACAGAAGAACCTAAAAGAATCAGACATTGTGAACACATTGGTTAACGACTCAAAGAAAGGGGATAGTTACTACGTAAAAGTTTACCCAAAAATGAAAATTGTCATCACTTACTCTCAAGTTGTTCCAAACCTGAAGGTATTTCTTTTTTCCACTGAACATAAAAGAAGACATTCTGAAGAAGGTGTATAACCAAACAGCTGAAGGTCACTGACTTCCACACTAGAGCTATTTTGTCTATTGAAGTCGATGGTGACCATCAACTGTTCGGTTACCTATATGCTTCAAAATATCTTCTTTTACATTCTAAAGAAAAAATGACCTCATATATGGTTTATATCAAGTTGAGGGTGAGTAAATGATGATAATTTTCATTTTTGGGGGAAATAACTCTGCAAGCCTTGTAGTGTCTTATTATTCTTCTAGTCTTATTATTGATTGACTTTCAGTAGTTTATCAATATGACCGCACTGACTGACACCATCGGATAAGAACAATACCTGAACTGAATTAGGCTGGATGATGGCACTATTGTTGTCTGTTGAGCTGGTTTACAGCTGAATTGTATCTTGCACTATCGACACTGGCATTAAACAGAATTGAATTAACACTGAACTGACTCAAGCTGAATAACAACATTGCTGCATTCTGTAGAACTGATTATAGCTGCTTGACAAACCACACACAGATATTGATTTGGAATAACTTGAGTTTCCAAAGTTGATTCTGCTATTTTTCTTGTTGATGTCTGTAAAGCTGCTTTGACACAAACTGTATTGTATAAGTGCTACTTGACTTGACTATTCTGAAATATTGTCCCTTAATGGAGAAGTTAATTTGTCACAGATACAAGCACACTGGAATTTGACATAATAGGTGCAATTTGTACCTGAGGGGTGAGAAGCTGAGGCACTTGAGCACGTAGACTAGGCTGGGCGGAGCTAAGAGGTGGCACTGGTGGCTGAGGGGGAGGGGCCTGCTGCTGCATGACCCGAGTTTGTGCTGCTCCGTTAGTGCCGAACATTCCATTCTGCATCTAGAAAACAAAGAGAGTGGGGTTGGGGATCAATACAAATAAAATGCATTTATATACTCTAAATGGCTGGATGCACTTAACAGTAAAAAAAAAACAATACCAGATCAATTTCAGCACAAATTTAACAAAATCTCTATAAATGCAGTCTCTTAAAAAGAGAATGTGCTTTTAACATTGATCTGAACACAATGCCAAATTCTCCTGCCATTTTCAGAGTAAAATAAACAACTAAAATATATATATATATATATATATACACACATACACAATATATATCTATATATATATATATATATATATATATATATATATATATATATATATAAATATATTATAACATTCATGTTTCAGTGTAATATCTTTAATTATATATGACAACTTCATTTTACCACTTCAGCCTTATTGGCTTTTTACCAACTTTTCAAAACAAATAAGCAAAAGTTAAAGGGCTGGGATAATAAATCGATGCATAGCAAATTTGAGAAATGATTCTGCACGATTCTGAGATTTACAGAATGCATCAGGATTCTCTCTCAAATTGATTTTGAGCTTAGTTTTTAACAGCACAGATGGCACCAAGTGCAATAGAAACAGTCATACTCTGCTTGCTTTCAATTCCTCACACACACTTAAACCTAAAATAATCATTCATAAAGTTTGAAAAGGTTCATTACAAGCAAATTACAAGGGTATTCACAGTGGGCTGTGTTTACATGAATCTCGTGTCTTAAAAGCATTCTGAGCCAATGTGCAATTACATGACTCATCCAAACGTACAAGCACTCTTCTTCATGAGCATTTGAGTGTGCTGTTAATTAAACTAGGCTTAAAATCAATGCATTAGGAATCGATCCATGAATCGCGATGCATTGATTTATCATCACAGCCCTAAGAATTATGCAAACTTTACTTGAAAAGGTAGGGCATTACACCAGACACCAATTTTATAGCTTCATCTAAATGTACAACTCCTGTGTGCTTATGTCATTTGCAGCGTTTCACAACACGCACCTGTCTGTTGTTCAAGTTTTGCATGGAAAGGCCAGAGGAGACCCCACCCAATCCGTGGCTAGGGAGGCTGCTATTGGCCAGTGGGAGCTTGAGGCCAGGAGAAGGCATAAACGGTGAGGTTGAAGTATCATCTGACAGCCTACCGTCCTGAGAGACCAGAAAATATGTTAAAAACTAGCTGTAAAATTTACCTAGATCATAGTTCTCTCTACTACAGTCCAGAATGTTTCTTGGACGTTTTTCAAGAAACAGTTTGAGATAAAGCTATACCTTGTCCAGGAAGGGGGCACGATCCAGTGAGGGGTCTTTGGAGAGGTTTGTGGGTCGGCAAACCATGGGCTTATTCATTCCATTACTGTAGTCTGACATGCCCATCCCCCGTTTGTCCAGTTCGGTTTTCTTCTCCAACAAAGCGCCTGAGGAAAAGCAAGTACATAATCAGTGTTCTAGGCCAAGATCATATGACTCACTGCATGTCTGTCTGCTGTTATGGGTTAACTTCAAAGTGCACTACGTACTCATGGCCTGATCCAGATTCATATTGTTGCTCTTCAGGGCTTCTTCTGCAGGATCCTTCTGTACCAGGTAAAAGAAAAATAATTGTTATGCTAAAAAAGATTTATTTTATATATCTTGTAAATAATTTAAGCAAGGGGTCTTTTGAGAGTAAGTTTTTATGGTTTTAACTTACTGGAAAACCCATATCTGTAAGCTGCTTGATAAGTCTGGTCATAATCCAAACATCATCCTGCTTGTTGGAGACCTTGCCCTGTAATGAACAAACAATAGCAACCGTACGTATGTTATATACACACAGATTAGTAGTTCTGAACAAAAAAAAATTCTTTAGGAAACCACACAGTAAGGATGTGACATTACACAACAGAGCACTCATGGCTTCAAATGGCCTACCCTTTGTGGGCCCTTCTTGGATTGACCCCAGGAGTTACAAGAGGAGTCTTGGGATGTAGGACTGTTCCACATGTCACCATCATCAGCATCCCATTGGCCAGTGTTCATGCCAATCTCTTCCCCTCCTGATCCCCAGCCCTCTTGCATAGATTTGGGACCTGGTAAAACACAAATGGAAAAGATTGCTTATAATCAGGGCTGTAACCTGATTAATCTGTTTAGATTAATGCATGACCAACATGGTTGACTAGGTTATTAATTTGGTCTGCACAAAACTGAATATATTGTTACATGTTTTTTTATCAAGTATGGTCCACGGAAAAATCTTAAAGGTGATGTATGCAATTTCTTAAAAGTAAGGTAATGCAAACCAGTACTGGATTTATTCAACCACCAGAGGTCAGTGTAGTTTCACTTTATCATCACATGGACAAAAAGAAATATGAATGACATATTTAAATACAGCACATTTAGGTATCAGCAATGTATTTTATAGCGAGTGCTTTAATATGAAAAGGTTTCTTTAATTTCATTACCTTCCTGACAGGAGCCTGATCCAGTAGGTGCATTTCCTCTGCTGTAAGGTCCACTGGAGTCATGGCCACCTTCACCCCATCCCCCACAGCCCCTAGAGGGATGGCCCCAAGCTAAGGTTCCATTGTCCACAGAAGGGTTGGAATTGGCTGATTCGCCCCATGAAGAGGGTTCTGTGTTTGGCTGTACATTAGGGAGCTCTCCCCAGCCTGATAGGATAGAATAAAACATCAGTATAATATTTTATGATACAGTAATTAAAATACAGGAAAATAAAATTGGGTCTTTTGGCCAAATAATCATTTGATTGGTTATCAAAATAATTGTCTTAGTTGTTTTGTATAATACAAAAAATCTTAACAGAGCAAGTGCAGGACATCAAAAAAGTGAATAATTTATTACTAACTGAAAACATGTAGTACAAAGAGACACTATGAAACACTGTCAGACTTTAAATATCAATATTCTAAATTGTCCACTAGAGTCAAAATCTTGAGGATATACAGGGCATTTAGGCCTAGAACGCAGCAGACATAGGTATTTAATTCCTGGCTCAAACCTGAACCAGCTGGCAGGGGAGTGGCAGCAGAATGCACACTTAGGCATCTTAACTGGTGGATGTTTTTTTGACAGTGGACATCAGAATGTGCTAACCTAGACTTTAACAATCTCAGCATATCTTACCAATGTTTGTCAGATGTACAGAGGACTAAAACTAGCTTAAAAGAGAAAAACATATACATTCTCTTACCTGGGTTCACCATGGGTATCCTGTTCAGAGGAGATTCACCTTGATTGGGTGAGCCATTGTTGTTGCTACCACTGACATGGTTCTGAGTGGGACCTTGGTTGTGGTGTTGGTGATGATTGCTATTGTTGTTTGGCCCAGTGAGGCTATTACTGTTGCCACTGTTGCTGGTTCCTGGCTGATTTTGAGAATTATTCCTGTCCCACATGTTCACACTCTTGCTGTAAGCACTAGGGTCACCCCAGGTGGAGGTTCCATCATCAATTTCCATTTTGCGACGAATAGAAATAGGAGAGGGTTCTTCCCAGCCTGTGGCCTCATCACCCGGATCCTGACGGCCTCCTGATGCCCAGCTGGGGTTGTTCTGTTTTACAGAATTCTGGCCGCCCCATGATCCTATGCCTCCAGTTCCACTGTTGCTACAAGTGGATTCCTGTTTTCCACCCCAACCTTGGGCTGAACCATTGGAATGTTGAGCATCACCCCAACTACCACCCTGTGCTGGTGCTGCTTTACCCCATCCTCTCTGGGTTTCTTTCCAGTTTCTGTTGTCAGGCTCCCAAGAGGAACTTCCAGAGCCATTCTTTCGCATTTCTGAAGGGTCACTCCACTCTCCAGTATTCCCACTGCCACTACTTCCCCAGCCTGAGGAAGTTTTGGCTCCATCACCCCAACTTTGCGTTTTCTTCTGAGAAGTACCATTATCCCAGCTAGAGGACTTTTCTTCAGCCCAAGACTGGCCATTACAGCCATTGGTATTTGGACCTTCAGCAACAGGATCACCCCAGCCACATACTGATCCATTGGGTACCTTTTTATTTGCAGGTGGTTCCCCCCATCCACTGTTAGCCTGAGCAGAGGCTGGGACTGATCCTCCCCAGCCTGCATTTGGCATGGCTCTGCAAGGTCCCTCGCTCTTACTTGTCTCCATTCTAGGAGGTGCACTGAGTTTGGGACTGGCACATCCAGGAGGAGGTGGTGCAGGTCCAGTTGAAGGTGTGTTAGAGGAAGACCCCCAGACCTCAGTCCTTCCACCATTCTTTTTGTCTGGACTTTCTTCCATTTCCCAAACCGTGTGTTGGCGAACTGGAGTCTGTCCCCAGCCTGTGTTGCAGAGGACACGTGGGTCCAAGTCTTGCCTTGGAAGCAATGGGGCCAAATCATCACTTGAGGACCTCTCTCTTCTTCTTGGGTGGCCCTCACTACTATCCCTGCTGCCCTCACTTGCTGGGGTATCAGGGCCCCAGGAACTCATATGTTCCTGGGAAGGACCATCGTTAGCATCCCATCCTGTACCTTCAGTGCTTGGTTGTTTGCCCCAGTCACCCCAGCCTCCACTACTGCTAGCTCCTCCCTGCCCCCAAGAGGAGACGCCTGCAGAATCCCACCGCGAGTCCTTTGATTCTCCATTTTTGGCATCTCCGTTGCCCCAGAAGGCAGTTCCATCCTCGCTGGCAGGCTCAGTAGGTGACTGACTGAGGTTTCCTCTCCAGCTGTTCACTGGACTCATTGGCTCTGGTTTAGTGTTATTTGGTCCATCAGTTTTAAGGTTAGGAGGTTTCATGTTGAAAGATACATTTGTGGGTGACTGATGCTGTTCTGGGATATCCGGGTTGCCCCATGCACAGTCCCCTACAAGGTTTCCATTGGCACAACCAATGCTACCATTTCCATTGGTGCCGTGAGGTGGTGCCACTCCTCCTTGTCCACACATACTAAGCGAAAGTGGGTTTGAGCAAACCATGCTACTTGGGCCTGACCCTACCCCAGGCCCCTCATGTCCAAGAGCTGGCCAAGCAGCAGGGTTGGCACTGGGATTTAGGTTCAGATTAGAGGCACCCCAATTGGACTGCCCTCGACTGCCCATGGACAAGTCAATCTTTCCCTCTGAGACCCAGCCCCTGGTAGGGCCACTTTGACTAGAGACCATACTAGAAGAAAGATTAATGCTGGCTTTGCTGATTGGGTAATGACCCTGCTGGCTAGCTCCTGTAGCCATAATAGTGCTGCTACTGTTGCTGACGACCTCTGATGTGCGTTCAGCGTCCAAGGTGCATTCTGCTGTCTGGAGGCTCTTGCCGTATATATTGGAAGGCCAAGTGTCGGTGTCGTTACAGTTAATATTCACTTTATCCCGGTTGCCGCTGTTGCTTTTGGTGACTGGGATGCTCCAAAGACAATTTTCATGCTGGGCTCCCAGTCCACTTTGATGGGGAAGTCCTGTAAAACAAATACACATGGTGGATTTTATTATAGCAAAAATAGATTAAAATGTACAGGACACCATTTATCTTAATATAAAACCAAGGTATATATTGTTTTTTTGTAATTTCATTTTAGCATCTCCATCACTGAAGGGAAAGCTGAGGTGGAACAGTGTTCATTTACAGAAATGAAACCAAAACAAGACTGTCATTCATCATGCCTTGTGGTCCCTCACACACACACACACACACACACACACACACACACACACACACACACACACACACACACACACACACACACACACACACACACGTTGGGTTTACATGTTTTATGGGGACATTCCATAGGCGTAATGGTTTTCATACTGTACAAACCGTATTTTTTATCGCCCTACACCTACCCTACACCTAAACCTAGCCCTCACAGGAGATTGTGCATACTTTTACTTTATCAAAAAAACTCATTGTGCATGATTTATAAGCCTGTTTCCTCATGGGGACCTGAGAAATGTCCCCACAAGGTCAAAATCTACTGGTATTCCTATCCTTGTGGGGACATTTGGTCCCCACAACGTGATGAATACCAGGTGCACACACACACACACACACACACACACACACACACACACACACACACACACACACACACACACACACACACACACACACACACACACACACACACACACACACACACACACACACACACACACACACACACACACACACACACACAGCCTGCTTCTTTCCAGCTATAATCAATCATGAGCCAGCAGGTAAATCGATGGTGTGTAAATTATGGTAGAGAGCAAAAAGAGGGCATTGATCTACAATGCAAAAGCAACCGCACTCTCCACAACCACAGAGAGCGTTCCTTAGAAACAGTATGCACATGTATTATCCACCCCCATTAAAGGGGTATGTGGCAGCTATATGATTCACTGCATAAATCAAATATGGTGCCAATGACTAACCTAATGTTTAGTTAATAACATGTACATTTTTATTCATTTCCTTGGTAAATGCCTTCTTAAGTAACTACTGTATTCTTTTGTAAATTAATGTAAAAGCTAAGGTGGAGCAGTATTTATTAACTGGAATGGACTTTAAAATTAATTTTTTGTGTCATGTGGCGTTTACGATATTGCCTGGCAACAATACTGCCCAGTCTGTCAGAATGCAATTCTTCCATCTATACACTTATCTCCTCTTTTCACGCAGTCTTATCACACAGGGCTGTCAGGCTACAGTGCATATCAACATCAACCATGCAACCACTGATTAGTTTAGCATTATCAACAAAGAAAGAATTGAGCTGAAATGGCATTAGATTAAGTTGGCAAAACTGCAAGATTTGAATAACCTGACATCTTAGTTGTTTTTGATACGTTTGCTGAACAACTTCTCAAAAATAGTGATTCTGAACATGGAAAAGAAAGAAACCAAATGTTTCTCTTTTTTTATTTTTTGATGGAGCTCAGACAATCTAGAGACTTATTCTCCCGTAGCAAGCCACTCTCAGGGACGCCATTTTATCAGAGCTGAAATGCAGCCAAGAGAACAAGGCTGCTGTCTACAATTCTGTCTCTCTTGCTTTCATTCCCTTTTTCACTTTCTCCTCACACTCCCTCCTCTGCTCGCTCTCGCTATTAGTCACATTCACTCTCCCTACAGACAGAAAAAAAGAGAAAAAAGGCTGCATGATAAATTAATCGCACATAAGGCAGAGGCTTTTTTCTTTCACCTTGTTACTTGAGCATACTTTGCAAAACAAAACAAAACAGAAGACATAGGAAGTGGGAGTTTATATACCTAGATAGCAGCTCCACATTACTAGCCTCAAAAAAGTAAGCAAGAGAAAAATGCTGTGACCATTTGACACCAACTTACTTCTGCAACTGCTGTGTCTAAAAGTCTTTAGCTGTGTGCTGCCTCTGCCTGTAGTGCCTCTGTCTTAAATGGAATATTAATTTGCTGAACAATTACTTGCATTTTTGTTTTTCATCCCAGTGAATGCCCAGAAAGGGGGATTTCCAAACTTTGGAAAATAACAGCAGAAAAAAAGCAGCAGCAGAAAAAGAGAAAAAAACTAAAGATGTTTACCTAACAATTTTGATTTTCTTAAAACATTTGCTTTAATACAGTCTACAATTACAGTTTTCCAGTGCCAGACTTTCTCTAGCCAAAGTCTCGGTGACGTAAAAGACTGCGCTTTTGTCTGAAAATAACTTCCTTTCATACTAATTCTGTTCTCTGGATCAAAGGCCTCACTTCTTCCCAAGAGTGGAATGGCAAACATGTTTTAAAAGCTCATCAGTCATGTTTTCCACTTGTCAAAGTCAGATCACAGTGTTCTTTTAGAAGGGTGCTGAGAGAAAGGAGAAAGAAATAGACTGAGTTACAGAAAAAGAGAGAGAGACCCAGACGGGTATCAGCTGGGGAGACACTGTGCTAATGAAGCCACACGGGGGGCTGGCATGTGAGACAGGGACCACCTCTAGTTTAGACAAGGATAAGATCATATCTGTAACATAACTCAAGCATCACCCTGATAATTTACCATGTCCATGCCTTTATATCTGTCTCAATAATGCCGGTTCTATAACAAAACTAAGAAAATCTAAATGCATGACTACACTTATATTGACAAATACCACAGTTTTGCTTTGAACTGTTAAATGACATATAGTTAACACATCATATTTCTATTGCTTTGGATACTCTACTCTCTACCATACCATACCACATAGGGCTTCTCTATAACTGATTTATTTACTAATTATTATTAAAGGAAAACCACTGACTACTCAATTATTAAAAAAAAATAGTGGTTCCGCACATCCCAAAATTAAACTTTTTGCAGTTTAAAAGGTCATTTCATAATATCAAATAAATAAATAAACCTTGATTTGGATTTTTTATGGTATTTGAATACCAGAATCATATATCTAAATTATTAATTAGCAGAAAATCAAATGCATATGAAACAGTGAAGACAATAATGCTTCAAGAGTTGACAAAGCCATTAGGAGCCATGAAACAGCTGGTGAGTCCATGTTCCCAGGGATTCCCCTCTGTCCAAGCTCTGCTCTTCCACCTGCCGTTAAACCAGATTGGAGTGAATCGCAAACACTCTCAGTCATCAACCAGAGGGATGTAGGGGAGGGGGCCAGTAAACAATAATTGCAAAAAACACTAGACACAGAGTCCCTCAACCATGCCGCTCCCATGACCTCGGGCTTAGAATGAGTCTTAAGAGGTCAATGCCAGGCTTTGTTAGGGCGTAGCCGGGTGGGAGACACAATCCCACCCTTGGTCTTTAAATCATAGCCCCTCTACATTTCTACATCCCAGCTGGGCCATGAGGAGGAATACAATCTCTTTATTAAGACACCAAATTATAAAAAATACCATAATTCACCTCTATTCACAGACCTGACATTGGTCAAGTGAAAAGCCTGACAAAATAAATAACTTAGTCTCTCCTTAAAAAACAGAACACGATTCTCACCCGTGTGCCGTTTGCTGGTGGGCGTCTCAGGAGGAGAGATGACCCCGGACTGAGTGCAAGCAGAGGTCGGGTTCAGAGCGCCTGTAGGTAAAGGTTGACCCCTCTTCAGTAGCTGCCTCTGCTCCTGCTGTCGGAAGCGTGGAGGAACCTCTCTGGGCACATATCGGGGACTGGGCTGCTGTAATGGAGGTAACTGCTGTTGTAGGGAATTACAAGGGCTACGCTTGCCATTGCTGGTGGTGGCAGCAGAGGGTAGAGGCAGGTTCAGGGTCAGAATGGGGCTTGAAGGGATGCTGGGATTGAGTTTAACAGAGTCTGGCACTGCAAGAGAAGGGGACATTCAAAGACAAAGTTTAAATTGAGATAAATTAAGTGACAGAAATGTGTCAATATATATCAAACTACAATAAAACTGCAATCATCTTATTGATAGTCTTTGTCAGATTTTTTTTAAGCTGCGCCACAAAACCTTTTTTGAATTAAAAATTAACAAAATTCAATTATTGAATTATTACATTAAAACCACACATATGCGTTGTGGTATGAAAGCACAAAGACCGACACGGAAGAGAAGAAATTGTTAAATAAAGTTATTTTGTTTTCTTTGCACACAAAAGTATTCTCATAGCTTTATAAAATTAGGTTCAAACCACTGATGTCACATTGAATATTTTAATGATGTCCTTACTACCTTTCTGAGCCTTGAACGCGATAGTTGCGTTGATGTCTATGGAGGGTCAGAAAGCTCTCGGATTTCATCAAAAATATCTTAATTTGTGTTCCGAAGATAAACGAAGGTCTTACGTGTTTGGAACGACATGAGGGTGAGTAATTAATGACAGAATTTGTCATTTTTGGGTAAACCAACCCATTATTTAATTATTTCTTATTTAATTCACTGGAAAGGAGGATTGTCAGTATATTATTGTTTAAATTTCATTTTTGTTTGTCACACAGATCTATCGAATGGCTTCTGAACTCTTGGAATCTAGCACTACCTACATTTATTGCACTTTTGTTTTCTTTTTGAAGCTTGAAAACTTCAAATCAGTGAGAAGTACATGATTCAATCTTTCTCTTTTACTACTCCAGTCTAAATGGCAAAAACCTACATAGAAATTATTGTATTTTATTAAAAAATAAATAAATAAATAAACATCTGCCACTGGATTGTGCATATTCAGACAGAGATCTCCTCACCAGTGTTTACTATGAATGCTGAAGAGGAAGAAAAGGATGTGGCAGTCCATGACCTTTGACCACAAAACACTAAAACCAAAGTGCCAGAAAAAAAAAACCTGTCTAAGCTCTATTGTGCCCCTTTGCCAGCCTAAGCGTGATTTTCACAATTTCCTGGGTATTCTGGGTAAACACTAGATAGGAAGTCCATCTGGGGCAAGGATCTTTGAGAAGTTTGCACACAATGCTCATGAGAAAAGAACAGGATTAACATCAGCCTCAAGCACTGAGGAGCTCTGGGCAGAGTTACTGTACCTCACCCAAGGATTTGGGTTAAAGATAGACAGAGTTCGAAGAAAAGCTTCATGCCAAGATGAGCCATTTATAACAGCTCGAATGGCAGATTTGCCATAGGAAATTAAATGAACTGGAAATTCACACAATCGCAAAAATAAAACATGATTAAACTGCCTCATGCAGATTTCTGCACATTTAAAAAACAAAAGCCTTGAGTTTGTCTTGCAGTTAGTGTATGGGATCAGGAGATACTTACTAAGCAAAGAACTCTTAATGTTTTCCAGTTGTGAATTGAATACAGAGATTCCCTGGAGTCATTTAAAAACAGAGAGCTGCTCAGAGCTGCTGGCCGCTGGCTGAAGATGGTGACGCACATCTATGATTACATTCTGCTCAGCGTGCCTATCCATCGACCATGCTTCCAGCCAATCAGGATGCAGTACAGTCTTGCCTGTCTCTTTCTCTCCTGTGCCCTTCTCCTTCGCACATTTCCCCTCCTCCTCTACCCTTTCCCTCTCTCTTCGTTCTCTCCTCCATCCCCCACAGTCTGTTCGACTCGTTCATTGTCCCTATTGTTCAAAGTGCTTGTGAATTCATTACAGGAAGCAGATGGACACTGGGACCATGAGATCTTCACACTGGCAATCTCAGACAGGCAATTTGCTGTGGGGCCTCTCTCATTCCAACTTTTCCTGTCTGCTTCAATCTTGCGTTCGTCACGATTCTACTTCCATCTACAGCTCCATCTCTCTCTCTCAAAAAAAGCACATAAATAGACACATATGTATGGCTCTTAATCCCAGAATAAATCTGGCACCACTTCTCTTTAAAGTGTTCAGAAGCTGGAGAGCAAACTGAATTTTCAATACATTTCAAAAAGAATGTAATTACTGTATATGTCTGATGTGTTAGGGGTGGGAATCATCAGGGAGACTGCCAGGAAAATATTCAGGGTCAGTATCAGTATTAGGGTCATGATATAATGGTGTTTTTTTAAATTAGTAATTGTTTGGATGTGTTTTCCTCTGTTATTGTCACAACAGTAAATCTGGCTGCAGTTAAACCCACTAATTTTTCCATCCAGTTTCCCCAGATTACCCAGAATTCCATCTATCAGTTTAACAAATATGAAAAAATCCTATACCCCCTTAATAACTCTTTTCCTCCCATAAATATTAGTGAATTATGTACATGTTATATATACTCCCTATCTAAATACAAATTCCATTTGCATTTGTCTTGGGATGATATTCGTTTAACGATGCAAAGAGAAAATGAGAAATTCTCAAAGGCGCACAGGCGTGAACTGCTGACAAAGCGCATTAGAGAGGATGAGAGATGGGTCTTTATAATAAAACATTTATCAGAAATACACTTTGGGCACCATTTGAGTCATTCTACTTAGTTTTAAACCTAAAATTAAACCAAGGTTCAAACACTGACTTCCACCAAAATGGTATTGTATGCAAGTTTGCATTGGAAGCTTCCAATGCAGAAAAACTTGTTGATAAGCGAGGAAAGCAATCTTATTATTATTATTATTATTATTATTATTATTATTTTAATCAGTCTAGACTAGTTACTGGACCTGTTTAAGAGACCAGGGCATCTTCTTTTATGGGAATGCCTGGAATGTTTCAAGAGTGGACCCAGTTGGTACAATAGGGACTTGAGAGTAGTGATGCACTGAAATAATTTTTTTTTGTTTCTTACTGAAACACCAAATAAAGCTTTCAATAAGCTGAACATAAACATTTGGGTAACTGGTTAATTGACCTTGCAACGCTGTTTAGTGTCACATGTTCTCAGGTAATAAATTAAACCAGTCGTAGTAACATTTTTTCGTAGTAACAATTTGATTAGGCAAGACTTTAGACATCAAGACACACAATAGAGGAACTTCCTCTCTTTTCTTTTCTGAAATTCTATGGCAAGTCAATCTGCCTTGTTAAGAAAAGAAAAATGTAATACATAAGATATTTCTACCCTTCAGTCTGCAGTATTTGGAGAACCAGGGGAAGGATTGCTTTAATTAAATGGACATAAATAAAAAAGTCACCTAAAATCTGAGTCACCACACTACAGAGTAAAACCGAACTCCTCAGAACATTAAAAGACATAAAGAATATATAAAGGAGGCTCACTATCCTCTATAGATATTTCAACTACAGGAGCAGAGAAAGACAGACCATAGCTTATGTGGGGTTGTGGGATTGCCACTAGCCCACCCGTAAAAATGGTATATGGGGGATTGGGAACGCGTTGGAACAGTGTTGGTGAGGGTTAGGGAATTATCCTTGTTATGGAGGAAGTTGACTTGTCACTATTGGCATAAATCTGGTTCATTTTGTAGCTTATTATGACTCAGAACTACCCACTTAATGCAGGAAGCAACAGACTGACATTTAAAGCAACAAACCACAGCTATTTTGTAAAAATCTCACTGCGGATTGTTTAAAGATGTTAAAAATAAAGTTAATGCACATTAATGATACAAAGAAACAAAAGAGCATTTGACACTTTCCTATTATAGTATATTTTTACACTACATATTTATTTACATTATATATAACTATATACATCTTCTTCTTCTAAATTCCTAAATAGTTGACACAGACTATTAAGAGTGATGCAATGAGCTTGGTCTTTGTTAATTTGCATAGTCATATAGTCACTTCTTGATCAGGAGTTTGAATTCATTCTGACAAGTTCTAATGCATATTTGTAAAGTGTATTACTGTGAAGGCATTGACGGTTGCCCCTGCAATGTTACAATGTCGATATGCGTGACAGTACAGTTGAATAATATGATAAATTAAGTCCTCTAAACTGATTAATGTGCTCTAGAAAAAATCTGCGTAACAGAATCCAAGCTTTCATGATTAATTTGAGTATTTATAAATGTCACAATTCAAGTCCCTCCTTCCTTTCTGTTCAGGCAAATTAGCTGCTAATTAGATTGCAATTCATGAAAATCATGGTGAGTGTTGATGCAATTAATTGGATGAGAAATTTCAAATTAATTGCATCAAGAATTGCAGTTTATCAAGCAGAGAAGTGATGCTGTTATCATTTGTGACACTGTAATATTCAGCTACAAAGTGAAAAAATCAGTGTGAACCTCAGAAACTATGCAATACAAAAAAAAATTGCCATGCATTTAATTTTTCCATTACCCCTTAAAAAGTCAACTGACTGCAGGAAATTTCCACCCCAGCGGGGCATAATTGGGGCAGAAAATGCCTCAGTCTGAACTCTGTATTATTGTGGCCTTGCTGTGCCGCAGAAGAAATTGGTGACCTTTGCAAAAAGCCACTTTCACTTACACAGTAAATGATTTCGCATGTTATGAGGAGATGTACCTTTTTATACCAGTCTGAATGTTCAAAAGCACAGGCATAGCTCAAACATGCTTACTGCTGCTGAGGCCACCAACTAGTACCAAGAGAGGTCTCTAAAGGGGGTTGCAAGCTGCTTATCTCTACTTGGATCTAAATGTCCTGATCTTAGACAAATCTTCCTTTATCTCTCAAGTTTTAAAACAATGGCAATCTCTGAAGGCTATTCACATTTATCTTGAGTCAGGCAGTCAGTATTTTAAAGCAGTTACCAAAGTTAATTAAGCTGTAATCATAAACCTTCCATGTTCATGTAAATATGCATGAAGCACACAGATCAATATTTCAGGATAGAGGAGAACAAGAATAGAGGAGAGCAGCTTTTTTATGTCAGCACTGCGAAAGGCACACCAAATATCTATCAAAACCTGTCAATGCAAGCATATAAAACATTCAAACATCCCCAGACACAATAAGAAAATGCCAGACTGTCCATCCAGAGTGCACCAATAAAAACTCAAACTTTATGTATATTTAATAAACTAATATCGCCAGGAAACTTTTCAGAAACACCACAGTTTTTAGAAATTATCAAGGTACTGCCATGTGAATACCACTGTGAATGAATATGGTAGCCATATATAAATACTAAAATATTAGGGCTGGGTAACTATAGATAGCGTTGGGTCTGAGTCCATCTTGTCGAGTCCAAGTTCTTAACCAATCGAGTTCATATGTGAGACATTTATCAATGCCCTGTGATTTTCATTTTATGTTGTTACTTTTTTATCTCTCATGTTACAAACAATGTGGAGTCTATGTCAAGTTTAAGTACAAATTTGCGCGAGATATTGTGTGCGAGATATAGGCCAGACTTGATTCTAACTATAGCTGAGTTTCCATTACAACTTTAAATTTCGCAAACTGAAATTGCGATTAAAAATACGCCTAATGGAAACATGCATCAATTGCGCAAAAACTCCCATATATTCCAAAAAAGTTTTTTACACTCGCATGAGGTATTTTTTTTAGGCAATTTGAAAAATGAACATTCCGCAATACAGCAATGGAAACGTTTTTTTCACATTTACAGGTCACATTTGATTAAATAGAGCCAAAATCCTACAAAAATCCATTGCCATGACTTATAGCGAAAGGAAAAAATTAGGTTTCAGTCGCATAACATTGGTTAATGGAAATCTGCAATGGAAACTTGCCTTTTGAGTACCCCAAATGTAATTATAGATGAATTATAATTACATTTGATGAATAGATGAATTTTTAGCCTGTCAGCAATATGCAATATATATATTAGGGGTGTGCAAAGCAGCCGGTATTTGTATCTGTATTTGTATTTGTTGAGGGGGGAAAAGTATTTGTATTTGTATTAGAGTAAAATTCAAAATAGGTGTAAAAATTTCACACGTGTCTAGTACAAAAACGTTTGCTTTGTTTCATAATTACAGTGTATACATATTTTTGTTATTTACCTCAAAAGAATGGAAGTGAAACGTGACAACATGCCCTGTAGGCAGGGGCGCCGCTCGCAGTTTTGGGCCCTATGACAAAATATGAGGTTGGGCCCCCCCCCACCACACAAAAGCAGATCTCTGGGGGCCCCTAAATGGTGTGGGCCCTTAGAATTGTCCTAACTTTGCCCCCCTTAGCGGCGCCCCTGCCTGTAGGTGGGGTAAATTGTAACATCTAAGGGGCACATTGTAACATGACCATATGATAGCTTAAAATGTCTGATCTATTAAAAAATATACAAGACAATGAAAATATTTTGTCAATAAAATGAAATGATTAACGTTTTAAAATAAAATAATAACATTTTTTAAGAATTAATCTAATCTAATTTTGGAGTTTGACAATGACCACATTGCAACCATGTTTAGGACGGCCCAGATCACAAGACACAGCTATACAGTATAGTTCAAAACAATATGTGCAAATGAAGAAATAATAATGTCTAAACATTAAACATTGATTGTCAGTCTTTATTCTCATGTTTCTTGTGTTTTCTCAGTAATACAGTTTTTTTTTGTGCGTTACACTTATAATTTACGTTATAGTGTAAGTATTCTTTAATTATATCCATTATAATAATTATGTATATGCAATATTGGTAACAAGGAACGCCATTGAAAAGAAAATAACATAACAGCCATTACCTCATCCATGGTTAAACCAACAACTAATAAAATACCATTGTAAACATTATGAACCCCACCACCACCCATCCTTGTTGGAGGACGCTGAACAGACAGAATAAAAACAAATAAAACTTAAAAGAACTGTTCTTCTTCTGAGTTCTGAATGAACTTCTTTCCCGTGGCGTCTGCCATTGCTAAGCAACCATGACCTGATCTCTCAATGAAGACTCGGAAGTTTCAGCAAAGCATAAAAGGATTTCCAGCATTAAAAACCGCTTGCAGTAGCTCTGCTTTTAAATTTATTTTAAAATGGTTATTCCTGTACAGCAGGGGTGCCCAACCCTGTTCCTGGAGAGCTACTATCCTACAAAGTTCAGCTCCAACCCTAATCAAACACACCTGAACCAGCTAATTAATCTCTTAAGCAGCACTTGATAATTACAGACAGCTGTGTTGGAGCAGGGCTGGAACAAAAATCTGCAGGTAGGTAGATCTCCAGGAGCAGGGTTGAGCACCCCTGCTGTACAGATATGATAAGCTGTTCCTCCAACTTGGCTGTTTTTCAATGTTATTAAGAGAAAGGGTGAAGCTGATTGGTTGGTTCTGGTCACATGACCTGCGCTGCGCTTGTAGCATTCTGAAAAGTTTAGATGTATTTATCTAGATGCGGCACGGACGCGCCTGAAAAAAACGAGCACGTGGCACCGCGTGCGCGTCGCTTCCATCATGAGCGCGCATACCGCGCGTCTAACGAACTTGAGCGCGCATGTGAACGGCCCCTAATGGAATAATCTCCCGATCAAACTCTGCTTCCCAAAAGCTATAAACTGCCTCCAGAACCCAGTTAAATCTATTCAACAAAAATAGTGATGCAGTGAAGTCTTTTTTCACCCAGCCGAGTCTTCTCTGTTGCTGTGTGTAGCAGCCTGTGTCAGTCACCTCTGACTCCTGAATGTCACTCACTCACGCGGGCATGCACTGACTGCGGTCTCATGAGGAAACGCAGCTTTTTGATATAAAGTTTTTCTTGTTCCCGAATACAAATATTTTTTAAAGTATTTGTTCGAAATAAGTATTCGTAAAAAACACGCTATTTGTGCCTTTCCGAATACCGTATTCGGGTTCGCCTCCACCCCTAATATATATATACACAGATGGATCACAAAACTAGTCTAATGAAACAATTTTCACGAAAACATATTGACTAAATAAATGGAGCACCATTGGTGCTTGGGAATGATCTCCCAAAGCAGAATTCGCAATGGGTTCAAGTTACGCACACACAATTGATTTTTTGTCTGAAATTTCAAGTTATAAGAAAGCAAGTAACAATACAAAATAAGTAAATTAAATCTTCAAGTGATTTAAACAGTTTTAAGACTGCATGGAAATAAAACAACAATAACCTTTCCATAAATTAAATCCTGCAAGGCACTGATACTGTGGAGTATCTCTCATCCCAATATTACCTGCCTGGGTTTCCCTACACCCCAGTGAACATATGCTAATGAAATAATGCATGTGTCACCAAGCATTAGCCCGAACAGGCATGAAATCAGAGCGACAAAAGCTATCTTCAGACTAATGAGGGAGATCTCCATATCTGCTGACCTTACTACACACGGGCCACATTACATTTTAGCTGAATTACATTACTCTTCTGTTGAAATATTACAATATTGTATTTTTCAAAGATTAAAAAGACTTTTAGAGAGTACTTACCTTTGGTTTTCTGTTCAGTAACCTGTGAATGAAAGCAAGAGATGCATTATCAGCAAAAGCCATGATATAATTCACCATACTTGTTCAGTGTAGTAGTTTACATGTTATTTGCATAGTATAATGAATATTCATAACATATTTCTGCACCAGGCTGCCCTGACATTTTACCGCCAATAAATTATGTATTCCAATTGTGTAATTCATTAATGCCTGGTCTATATTTCCTTCATCATGAAAAATATATAAATATGTGTATTTAATGTGTATATTAATAAAATCATACATCAACAAAGTATCACCTGAGTTATGAATGACTAGATAGATGCACAAAAAAGATGCATTATTTAAACCCAGCTGTACGCAAATATAGAGTGTGTTCCTGTTTTTGTTTGAGTGTTTTTTGCTAACATACTACTAACAGTCAGCAATTAAATTGATTAATGTAATGTTAATGTTGTTACTTTAGTAATAAAATCAATAATAACAACAACATTACAATAAAAATGTAACATTTCCAGAACAGTGTCAGTAGTACTGAGGGCAGACTTGATTTGGTACCCAAGTGCTGCCCGACTGAAAGGAAGTGTTATAAATGTTTAATTTGTTCTGAATAAGAACTGGCTCTTGATTTCCAACATTATTAATAAGAATGTTGTTAATATTATTTGATGTACTGATTTTGTTTACTAAAGAAATGCTTGACAGCCACATGTCATTGTTTTTATTTCAATGTAATATGTATATTTTTATGTAGCATTTTAAATAATACGTTCAAGAGCATATATTGCTGTGGTATCAAAATTGGTAAAGACAACTCTTTTGTAGTGTGAAAACACTAAAAGTTAGTTTAGCATTTTTTGAACTTGGTGAGACATAACACCTCATAACCTCAATAAAATACACCCCTAATCAAACGTTCTGAGACTTCATCTCCTTAAGTATGTTTTTTTTTTTTTGGGAGGGAAGTTCAAAATTGTACCCAGCCCAAAATAACAGCATGACTCAACAAGCACCAACCAAATACAAAACTCAACTTCAAGTCTTAAAACACACCCTACCTCGTAATCTCGACAAGAGGCCCAGCAGGGGCCTGAAGCGAATCGTATTGGCACAAACAGTGGCCTGCTAATCGAGTGGAAACAGACTACAAACGGCCCTCTGTCAGAGAGGAGGCTAGGGGGAAGAGGAGTAAGAGAAGGGAGCAAGGCCAGCGTGCTAGTTTACATTCCCTGGTTCTATTCCAGAACTGTTATAAAGACTGTTCTTTTCTTACTGCCCTTTTAAGTACAGAACACCAACTTCAGAACACACATCTGAAAGGTTCTGAATGAAGAACTGAAGTACTCAATGTGCATTTGCTGAATCCCAAAAGATCTAACCACTGCTTCAAACAATTAATTACAAATTCTTGATAGGAAAGAACCATGACAGATGAAAGACTGTTACAGCAAAATCATAACCTGTTGTAACTGATATTAAAATGAATGTCTCGATAGTACTCCATTTTGGATACTTAACTGTGCGCACACACCTGATAAGTATATTTTTTTATATTACCTTTGTCATATAATATTAATCTCACTCAATATTCAAATAACTGATCTGATAATAATAATAATACAACTGTAAAATTATTTTTACTTAAAGGAAAATAGTAGATAATTTTAACATAATTCATCCATCAGTAAACCAGGCCTTATTTTAAAAAGATTAAAAAATCTCGGTCCAGACTGCCAGGTGTTTTTCTGAAAAAAAAAAAAAAACAGAATTAAAAGAAACTGACCGTTTTCTGCGCAGTATCCTTCTTTGTCTCTTCTTCTTGCTTTTTCTTTTTCTTTTCTTCCATCAAATGGTTCTCTCCTTGTAATGTTCAGCTTCTCTCAGCTAGAAGACAGACACAGGTGAATTGTTAATAACTGTCAGAATGGAAGACCCATCCTATGAAACCATGCAAGAGCTCAAAATTAAAATCAAAATGAAGACATTTTTGCAAAATGTGGACAGTGAAAGAATTAAGCCTTTATTTAATGTATCTGGAGACTGGTAATGATTTCTGAGACCCAACCTGAGGCCAACTTGAGGGCACCAAGGTAAGTCTAGTTAAGTACGGTACTGCAATGACCCAAATCCAATACAAAACCACCCCAAAGGCCTTGGTAAAACTCTGACTGTGCATTGATTTGACAAATTGATTGTGCTACAGGGGTCCATCCACATTTTGTCAGTGCCAGTGGGTATTTACGGTTTAGGCAGCATGACAAAGCCAAGTGGACAGATCATCCTCATCTTTTCAAATGTAAGATATATATAAATATATCACACCCCAAATCTAAACGCATTTTCTACCCAACAACACGCAATGAGATCTCATTCCACAGACAATGCAAACATACGTCACAAGTCAGGTATTAATTCAAAAGTAGCTCTCATACACCATAAAATAATGGGAAAGGTGTCCTGTTGTGTTGCCAGTTTGTACAGGAAAAGCTGTCAGTGACAACAGTGCATTGTGCTTAGAAACAACGCACTGGCAGAGAGCCATGGTATGGCTGGACCAACACTTTGAGTTGCCAATCAGCTGTCCTGATTTACCCTCTGGATCAAACCCCTCCCATTGGCTGGTAAACTTATTCCCACTTTTGCAGTCCAATCAGAACACAGCCGTTTGAGCGATTGCCATTCACATTACCTCTTGGCAGAGGTCCAGAGTGAGAAGATAGGAAGCCGCAATGGATCATGTTGAAATTACCCGGCGCATTTTGTGAAGGGGGACACTGAACGGATTTATAAATATCCCACACCCTTTGTGTGCTGGAATTTTCCAAAGCCTACCAGTTCAGCTGTTCATAAAATATAATCATCTGCTCCAGACACTCGAGCTGATACAGTCCCATTAGGACTTATGTAAACATACTGTGTTCTATGATTCTGATCACTTTGTATTTAATGGCAAGAACAATCAAGATTCCATTTCTTGGCACAGGGTTTAATTTATTAAAGGTTTTACTTCTCTCAAATAAATGTACAAATACAGTCTGTGATGTGGTCAGAGATATCTGAAGCAATATACTGTACATATACAGATTTTTTTTCATATTTTGCTATTTATCAATATTTATTAACATAAATATTAATTAAAAGGTTTCCTTTTAAATGGTTTAGAAAATGTATTTTCCCAATCAGAGAAACCATCAGTATACAATCTGGACCATTATTTCTACGGTAAATTATCAAGGCAATTATCAAGCTTTTCACTAAATGGACACAAGGACAAATTATATTTAATAGTTCATCATTTATATGACCCTAACAACAAAGAGGCAAGAATCAGTTAAAATATCCAGATTTCTGACTTAACTAATAACACACAAACAATTGTACCTTTCACGTTTTCATTGCAGTGCAGGGTAAAGAAAGTAACTGAACCCTGCCATTAGTAACTTACAGATCCATTTAATATAATTTGCCCTTTAGCAGCAAAACCTCAACCAAATGTTTTTGTAGTTGCTTACATGACTTTTGACCAATTTTGGACCATCCCTCCCAAATAAATCTGTTTTTAGTTTATCAGTATTTCTAAGCGGTCATGCTAGCGCCACCACACCATCTGAATTGGGTTAAGGTCAGGGAAACATATTTTCTTTTTTCTTTTTTCCAGCCATTCTTTAGTAGATTTACTTGTGTGCTTTGGGTTATTGGCTTGTTGCGTCAGCTAACCTACCTAAAGCTTTAAAGGGTTAGTTCATCCAAAAATAAAAATTCTGTAATTAATTACTCACCCTCATGTTGTTCCAAACCCGTAAGACCTTTGTTCATCTTTGAAACACAAATTAAGATATTTTTGATTAAATCCAAGAGCTCTTTGACCCTCTGTAGACAGCAAGGGTACTACAACATTTAAGGCCCAGAAGGGTACCAAAGAATATTGACAAAATATTCCATGTGACATCAGTGGTTCAACCGTAATTTTATGAAGCTACGGGAACACTTTTTGTGTGCAAAAAAAGAAAAGAAAAAACAGACTTCATCTCTTCTGCATCAGCCTAGCGCCATTTTGGAGAGTATCACGACGCATTTGCACGATTTCCTTGCATGTTGCTGTCATAGAACACACGTGTGCCACACTTTGTTTACGTTTAGAGGAAAGCGCGCATACTGTATGCATCATGATACTCTCCAAAATGGCACTAGGCTGCCATCAATGTTCTTGGTACCTTTCTGGGCCTTGAACGTGGTAGAACCTTTGCTGTCTATGGAGGGTCAGAGAACTTTTGGATTACGGGTTTGGAACAACATGAGGGTGAGTAATTAATGACAGAATTTTTTTGGGTGAACTAACCCTTTATGTCATATAATGACATTCTCCTGTAACACGTCTTGATATACTTTGAATGTATGTTCCTTCAATGACAGCAAAGTAGCACTAAACCATGATGATCTTTCCACCATGCTTCACATTTAGACAGAGGTTTGATGGTTGGTGTTGGACATTTTTGCCAAAAAGTTCAACTATTGTCTTAACTATCCACACAAAATTTTCCTAGAAGCATTGTGGAACACCCAAGCAGTCTTGGGCATAAGACATGAGAAGACATGAGGAAACATGAGACACGCCTCAATTTATTTATTTATTTATTTTTAAACAGCAGTGATTTCCTACAAGTTGTCCTGTCATAAACACCTCTCTTTATTTTCACCTTTTTCAGTATTGCCTGTTGTGTTCTTTCAGTAATCTGTACAAGCTGACTGTTCCTAAGGAAAGTATAACAGTTCAGAATTTCTTTCATGTGTATACAGGAGCATGCCATCTCCATTCTCATCTCCAACTGACAACTGTCTTTTGAAGATGTTGTAAAACCGAGGTTAACTTACTTTTTCCAGCCAGTCTTGTCAACAATGACTCAGTGTCTTCAATAAAATGACAGTTTGTGTGATACTATTATTTAAGTAAAATTGTTTGTATATTTAATTGCTAATTAGTTGAAGATTATACCACATTTTTAGTAATCAATCCAAAAATCCAGAAGGGTTCACAATAGGGCTGCTCGATTTTGGCAAAAATCATAATCACGATTATTTTGGTCAATATTGTAATCACGATTATTTAAACGATTATGACAGGCTCCAAAACTTTACACAGTGATTAATTTAAAGATAGCAATACAGCTAGAAAAAGATACAAACGTGTGTCCCCCCCCGGTTGCTACACCCCTGCTAGCAAGCATAAAACTAGCATATTGGCTGTTTATTATTACTTATAAACACATATTATTGCATTATTCTGAATGACCAAATTTTAGATCCCTTAATCCTACCCCATACCTAAACCTAACAACTACGTTACTAACTATTAATAATCAGCAAATTAGGATATTATTGAGGCAAAATTCATATTTTATAGTGAATGTGCTCTCTAATCTAAATGGTTACCTTTTTTTTTTACTGAAATCTGTTTTTAATATAAAAAAACACACAGAGACAGTTAACATATATGAGTCATAGACTGTTGAATCAGAGTATTAAATTGATTAATTGAAACAGATGGTTTGAAGAGATTCTTGAAAATTACTAAACATAGCTGAAACACCAAATTTAAAACATGATTTTGTTCTTTCACCATACTTAAAGTAATAATAATAATACTCTTAAACTTACATTGACATTTATGCATTTGGAAGAAGTTTTAATCCAAAGTGACTTACATTGCACTGAAGGTAAACAATTTTCCAGTAAATGCAATTCCCTTGGAATCGAACCTATGTACCTTTGCGTTGTTAGAACTAAGCTCTACTGTACGAATAAGAATCACAGTCAATGGTATTTGTTTACAATTAACAAATCCACACTAACTTCAACAACTGAAACTGACCCGAGTTTCAGGATTAAAAAAAAAAAAAAAAAACACTTTTTCTGGGCAAGAGACCTGAAGAGCACACACTGAGCTTTAGTTAATGAAAACAATGAGATTTTCTAAATGCTCAAAAAGAATGAAAGAGGATGGAAAAAGTCATACTGAAATTTATATGCTTTAAAGGCAAAATAAAAACTAAATAAAGCTTGAGATTCATTCTCACAAATGAAAAGTCCTAAGTTGCATGATCAAGCTTAGGTCAAGCAATGCTTAAGATGAAGAGCTGCGAGGGATGTGGTTATGGTAGAACCTTCAGGGCAGGACAGGGGAGGAATACAGAAAAACACACTGAAAGGTGGTGTGTTTTGGAGTGGGCTGTTTTGGCTAATATCCAGACCTGTGGAGGCTGTGAGCAGAGGCTTGCGTGCTCACAAGGACTTCTGGCAGGCCACAGAGGAGGGGAGGGGGAAACCGTTAACCTTTGGCCTTCCTGCCGTCAAGTATTAGCAACCTGCAGCTCCCCTCGGCGGTTCACTGCACTGACTGGGTCATCAAGAGGCCTTCTCAAACTACAACTGAAGAGCAGCTTAGCACTTCCTATGTGCTAAAATTACTGAGTGCTAAGGATATGCACGACTGGGGGGAGTGGGCACAACTAAATTTGGAAAGCTGGGTCGTCACGTACAACCTGAACTGTTTTGGATTCTGAGTTCAACTCACTGACTCAATGATCTGTGACCTGTTGCATTACAAGTTAGTTAATTGTATAAAAACATAGATTGGTACTTAAATTAGTTTAATTAATTGAGAGCCTATTTTGATTCTAATCTATTTTTGAAGTTTACACAAGTCTGACAGCAATCAAATTACATCAAGGCTAAAGTGATAGGCTATCACAGCATATATGATTCAAGTTGACTGTTAGGCTTTGGCCAATCGTAGTGCCACAGAGGCTAGTATCTCCTCATAATAAGACCGTCTCTGCCTTGGTCACAGCTATTAACAGATCACAAAAAGGGAAGACTGTCAGTAAACAATGATTCAAATTTTCATCCTATTTTCCACAAAAAAAGCTATTGTTTATACCATTCACTTTAATTGTTTAGTAAGGAACAGTGTCAACATTCTGCTAAACTTCTGTAGCGCTTCAGGTAAGAACAAAAAAAAGTTTAGAATAACAAGGGTAAGCAACTCGCAACTCACAACCAATCACTGAATACCGCACCTTTAAAGCCTTTAAAGCCATATGTTGTGTTCTGGCCTTACCATGTAATGTTTAAGAAGTCAGGCATACAGCAGAATTGAGGCTAAACAAGCCAGGATTGTCCTACAGAAGAACAATAGCTTTGTCTAAGCTGTCAAAACATCAATGTCAGCTCTTTTCTGATAAAATTTATCAAAGTGAAATCGGATAAGACAAAAACACACAGCTCCAGGAGATGGAGTCAGTATCATTCCCGAATGGTTCTCCCTTTCATCCTGAAGGTTATACTGACAGCTACCGCAGAGGCCACACACAGAACAACAGACAACCACTTCTGACAGCCTGTCAGGGGTACAAAGCACAATAACGGCAAACAAGTATTTATAAATAGAGAAAGGAAAACCAAATGCTCATTTTTAATAGTACGCCTGAGAGCTCAAGCAGTACCGAATCAATACACAGGACAATACAACTGCTGTATCCAGAAATCATGTTAAATTCTTGAAACCTAAAATTATAATTAGCCAAACAAAGAAGAAGCGAAAGAGAATGAAAAAGATTTCTACTTCATCTTATAACTTTCTTGAAGTGTTAAAGCCTCTCAATCATTTTTGATAGTGATTTTAGTAGTACGCTGTCTGTGGTTCCTCACAACTGCAAATTCCCATTATTTACATATTTGGGCTCAATGATGGTAACGGCTGGCTGGCAGTTGACAAAACTGTCACTTGCCCTAATGGGCCAATTCTGTGTTGTCACTCACATTCGTTAATTTGTTAATTCTGTCCTTTGTTTTTTGGCTGCAAGATGGATTTTAAGAGCTGGCTAGAATTTCTAAGAATAATGTGTGATAGTGTTTTAACATAAATTAGAATATACTGAAAATTATAAAACAACCAGTAATTGTTGAGTCAGATACTATTATTTTACAACAATCTTTTATATTTTTATATAAACATTTTTGTAGAGGGATAAATAAAATGTTAAAATCTATTAACTAAAAACTATTAAAAAGTTGAGCCATGTATAAAACAAGAGTTAAAATATTTTAATCTGAAATGCAATAATCCATAAACAAGCAGCATCCACAACCACAAAATCTCAAAGACATGAAACTTTACTCTACCTAGAGTCTATAGCAAAATGCTATCATAAGACAGAATGGGGGAAGGACCCTGTAACATAGCATTTTCTGGGACACCAGCCAACACTCACAAATCCTTTCTTCTCCAGTTCTTTCCCTAACCCGTACCCCATCCTGTCCTTCTGCGTGGCGCACCATTCTCCTCTCACATGGACAAGAGGATTTCAGCCGCTTACATCAGAGGGTCCAATGTTAAAATGAACTAGACTGTAGTGCGATGATGAGGTAATGAGAGAAATATGGGTGGAAAAACCTCGTAACCCCCCCCCCCCTCCTTAAATGTAGCATCAGTAAGGAATTTCCTTTTTATACTATCTATTTAAAAACAATTCAGGTAGATGCTAAATATCCAATAACTATTAATGCCATTTCTGCATCTAACTGTCTCTTGAGATATTTTATTTTAATTTAAGCAATTACAGATATGTGGTTAATAGTACACAACTGCCTGAAGAAAAATACCTGCTTAAAAAAATGATTAGTTAAAAATTCTGGGCACAGAAAAGAACGAAAATCAAGCAAATGGTGCTACCGTTACACAAATACAAACTGAGCTCCGGCAAATGAAGGTTCACCACAGCCAGCCTTTGAAATCTGTGCAGACAAGAACAATGTGCTCTAATTTTATCAGAGCAAGACGGAGGCAGTGCAGCCACAGAAGCCAATATTAAATTATGTCCAGCTATAAAGTGGGGCTAGATACCAAATAGAAAGCCACAACGTACACAGAGAATCCCATGAAAGACAAGGAATTCCCTGTCTCTTTCTGCTTTTACAAGCTCTGCGGTTCAGGGGTTTGTGTGCACCCTTACAGTCCAGAGCGAGATCGCTCATCCGTATTGCTTTGCCCTTTTTGCCTTTTTGACACAAGCTGAACACTGGTGTCTCACGCCTCCAAGCTTTGACCCCAATCCCCTGAAGAGCCAAAAGGGAGGATGGTTTCCTAGACCCAGACAAAAGGGGGGAGAGCTGAATCTGGGTATACTGGAGCAAAGGAGGTCCTCGTTTTGGTGTGATTTATAATTAAGGTTGAGCAGCACACACTCAAAGAGTAGACGGGTTATGAATTACAAGTGAATTGCCCTTTTCATTTTATCACTGGCATCAGCCAAATGTGACACGATTTTCAAGAGAGAAAAATAGATCTAAGAATAAAATTATGGTCGTCAATTTGGCGCACAAGACAAAAAGCACAATTACAATATGTACAAAAAGTATTAGAATAATAAGAGAAAACCATGATAATTTGTACATACTAAAAATGCAAAACATATCTAACTGTTCTAAGTACTTAGCAAATAATACTAAGGCTGTAAGGCTCTTTGTGTGTTTTGCTGGAAATCACATTACCAACAGAAATTTTATCATGATGAATAGATCTCCTTCAGCATTAAAGATCATGGCAACAGTGATGAGCTTGCTAATTGGAGGGTTTTTAAACTGTAATGTTTAATAGGATCAGATGCATGTGATACAAGTTGTACCCAGATTATAATTATCGGAATCTTCTATTATTTTGAGGGACAGGAAGAGTAACGGCAAATGTCAAGCCCTTCATTTTGTACCACCTCAAACATTTAAAACAAAAAATGCAAAAACGTGCCACTGCATATGACCCCCCTTACAATTAAATTATCATTACATTTAAAAAACAAAATATCAGATTTACATAGCAGTTCATTACTATGTAATTGTTGTAGTTTGATATTCTAATTAACTGAATATCTTGAGCATAGTATAGTATCTTAAAATAAACAAATAAGTAAATAAACAGAACAAAATTAAAGACAACAAATTAAGAAAACTTCTTTCAGTGTAAATAAAGGCTCTTATTACAGATGACACAGGTAAACAGCAGTTGGAGAAATCTACAACAGTATTTTATCCAAGTTATTATTTATCTGACAAAGCAACTAACAGTAAACACATTACAGGCTCAGTACACCTGCAGTAATTTGGTTAAGCGTGTTATGGTCAATCTCGTCCCTGGGTTACAACCTACAAGTTTAGAGGTACCAGCGCAGATTTTTAACCACTACGCCACAACACACAAATGTCTCCAAAGGATTAGATTTAAGTTAAACTCACAGCCTGGTTTAAAAATAATCAATGTTTATATTATTTTTTAAACCTGGTGAGCTGCCTACCTAGACAACATTGGTTGCAATCATAGATGTTAAAGAGTCAGCAGCCGAGGTTTTGAGACAGAGCCAATATCTAAACTTACCTTTTTGTTCACAAGTCGAGCTTTGGCAGCTTTCAGTAAAAAAGTGTTGCATGTTGTACAGCGGTACAAAAGGCCTTTTTTCCGAAAAAGGTACCCGTAAAAACAGACAGACCCAAGTAACACTGTACTCAATGAGCAGCTAAACTTCCGAAAGTGTCCAAAAAAGGCAGCAAAACGAAAATAAACACAAAATTCAATATGCAAAGGGAAAAGGACTGTTTTGAAATTTCTATGCAGACTCAGAGCTTTGGGCTCTGATGGAGATTATAGATGCGTGCATGCTGGAAAACAGCGGATGACATTTCCATGACATATACGCTACGAAATACCCTCGAAAAGACAGAAAATAATACATTAAAACGACGAGGTTTGTTAAGTACAGTGGCATAAATTGGTCATCAGAAATAGCATCTCATCTACGGTGCAAAATGAAGAAGAGGGCAGTTTGAAGCTGCTACTGTCTGGTAGACTGACATGAGATTATACGATGCGAGCCGCTTCATTAAAGTGCAAAAATAAAGATAGCGAGCGATGTGGCGAGCAGTCTGGCTGCAGTCGTGTGGAAAAATCCAGAAATGTTTTCAAAACGACAGTGGAAATATCCAAGGATAAGTGTGGAGTGTCCGGAGAAAGCGCTGAGAGTGACGGATCAGGATCAAGCCTCTGCAGCCATTTTGTTCGGTATCAACACAGCAGACGTGCAGCTCAACTACGGTGGGAGGGGCTTAGCCGCTGAAGTCATTTCCATATGACGTTTAACCAACCAATAAGCAAGCAGACTGCTTTAACATCGGAGCACCGCCCATAAAAGGTTTCAAAGGTCCAGTTGGAATTCACAAGGGCTGGAATGGGCGTTCAACTGAGACCCTTGCACGCTCTGTACACAAACAAACAAACAATTTGAAAACCAGTGTTTTCATCCCACACTGGGTGTGAAATCTATCTATCTATCTATCTATCTATCTATCTATCTATCTATCTATCTATCTATCTATCTATCTATCTATCTATCTATCTATCTATCTATCTATCTATCTATGTAAAGAGATACATATGTGGTGAAAGGTTTAGTGTAATTTAATCTATATTCAAGGTTGTTCCCATACACTACAGACTCTGGCCACTGGTTGACCTATAGTGTGATTCCTAGTGCCTACAAGAGAGAGAGAGAGAGAGAAAAGATTCATGTTCAGGGTCCAAGTTCTATGCTGCTGTAATTTCCCATGGGACAAAAAGGGGGATGAAAGGGCTAGTGAAAGAAAACAAGGCAAAGGGAAAGACAGTTTGTTTTGTTTATGTTAGTTATTTTGATTTAATTTATTTTTTAAAGATTAAAATAACACAGTATAAGACACACACACACACACACACACACACACACACACACACACACACACACACACACACACACACATGTTGGGTTTACATGTTTTATGGGGACATTCCATAGGCGTAATGGTTTTTATACTGTACAAACCGTACTTTCTATCGCCCTACACCTACTCTACACCTAAACCTAGCCCTCACAGGAGATTGTGCACACTTTTAATTCATCAAAAAAACTCATTGTGCATGATTTATAAGCCTGTTTCCTCATGGGGACCTGAGAAATGTCCCCACAAGGTCAAAATCTACTGGTATTCCTATCCTTGTGGGGACATTTGGTCCCCACAACGTGATGAATACCAGGTACACACACACACACACACACACACACACACACACACACACACACACACACACACACACACACACACACACACACACACACACACACACACACACACACACACACACACACACACACACACAAAACATTACATTTAAACTAAATGATCAAATTGCAGCTATGAAGCTTTACATGAAACCTGCTTACAACTGACATCACAGAGGAAAGGGTATAACACAGAACATTTTCTTATGCATTTTGTAACTCCTAATGACATAAAATAATAAGCCAAAGCTTCTTTAAGCACAACACACACACACACTTGTCTTGTTGCCACTGTTGTGGCTCAGCCCCTCTCATCAAACTAATTATGGAATATCAGTCCAGTGCTGGTTTTATGGTGTTTTGGGACTTGACTGGTTAATCTGATTTATTGCACACTTAAGCTTAATTGATTGCCTTCATGGATTTAAATGAATAATGAGGAGCTAATAAGCATTGTCTTTGTTTCAAGAACCTGGAAGTGAACAGGGAAAAGAGGATAATGACCAACAGGCAGAGAGAGAGAGAGAGAGCAAGAGCATTCTACCACTTATGAAGGTGTCATTATATCTGTTCTGCATGTTTGATCTGTTGGCAGCTGCATGGCAGGTTTTTTAATGCTGATAGTTCTGTATGAATAATACACTTTAAGAAAGATACATTGGGGTTCTAAAGTCCCCACATCTAAAAAAAAATACTTTAAATTAATGGTACGATTTCCTTGCTCACAAGATGCTCTTTAGATTTCGCACAAAAAAGAGGATAAGGGTACATACCAAATTAAATTATATTCAACAGTATAATTAATGGAAAACACAAGTATTTCTTTAGTGCTCTTAGTCTTCTGGAATATTATATGCTATTTACAGTACAAATGCTTAACATTTCTGATACAAAACACACTGCAAAAGGTTTTAACAACAAAACCCTGTTTATAAATCTCTGTCAATACGTAGGCTAACTGAGATGAGCACCTGACCTAATCCTGGTCAGACCAAATAATTCTATTGGATTCAATTCCTCAGGTTAAGCTTAATGGCCAGCAGATGCATGAACCAACAGATATAGGGGATATATTTGTGTTGACAGGATTTGGCTGATCTATAGATCACTGATTCTGACTAGTTTGATTACTAATTTGCCATTGGATGTTGCTACAAGCCAGAAAGTGTTTTTAAAAATCCTTTGAGATTTATGTTACATTTAGTACAATATGTGGGCACTGGCCCCAGCTTGAGCACCATCTCAAACTGGGTCTTGTTCTTAAACTGTTAACCATTCTCATTCCATTCAGCAAATTTCAACCAGGTGATTGTGCAGCTTCAATCAGACTACTGAACAATGCCAATAAATCAATAGGCTCCCAGACTGCTCTTGACCAAGCTCCAGCCAAGCACCAGCTCTTACTGTCTACCATCTCAATCTTAATGGAAAAGTAATATGGATGTTAGGTGGCTGCCTCCTGGTCCAAGTGGAAGCTCCTTCCAGTAGCTTTCTCCAGTTTTATTCACCAGAAAAATTATTTGACCACTTAAGATATGTCTCTAGGTTTAATACGCTGGGTTAGAGGTTTGTTCAAATCCATAAACTAAATTGCAAGCAATATTAATAGTGATGCTTGCTTTAGCAAGCACAACAAATTCATCTTCAAATGTGGAAGACTGAGCTTAGATGTTTTACTTGTAATATAACCTTTGATGCCTCTTAACTTGTAAGAGTTTGGATAGACTTCATTTGAGTCATAGGGGGACTCTTGGTCCAGACCCCAGTACAGTCCCTCAAGCCCAAAATGAGTGTTGAGGCCAACAGCAGAATTTCCTCTGTTTTGATTTCCTTTTTAACAGTATGAATCTTGTCTTTTAATATTCACACTATGAACCCCATACTATGAACTCTATTTGCCAAAAGAGCACAGATGAATTCCACCTCTGTTGTGAATGTTAGAGGCATTTATCCCCTCAGGCGAGGGGTGATATTCAGGAGTACACAGCTGTAATAGGGGTTGGAAATGGGTTAATTTAGTTTTTGGGAAGCAGAGAAACAGAGGTCTTTTGCCACAGGCAGACACAGCGCAAGGGGAAAAAGAGATAGGAAAAGGGAGAGTGTGGGAGAAAGAGATTGGAGGTATTACTGTCTGTGGTACGACCCCTCCTCTTTCTCTCCGTTTCTCTGTCTTTCTCTCGCTCTCTTTTGACAGGATGTCGTTGTGATTAATGCAGCTTTCTTTTGTATGACCCCAAGGTCAAAGGAACAGAGGGAGTGAGGGGTGACACTGAGGGGGGTAAAGCAGTGCATAATTCACTCCTGCAGCAAACGCCTCTCTGCTGCCCTAATCTGAAATGTAATCAAACTTGCTTTAATACAACTGGCTTGGAAGAACTGAAGATTGGTGGAGGGGGTGCTGATGGTAGACAGTAAGCATGAATATAACTGACTCACAGCAAACACACCTGAGTCAAACCATATGGATATAGGGTAGGATAAAGGAAGATGCCCCCTTAAAAACAATGTGCATTTACTTTAAAAATGTAATACATACTTAGATATTTAGAAGTTCAGTATGTGCAGGATGATGATGCATCAGCCAAAGTGTTATTATAGGAAACAAATAAAAGCATTTGCTGATGCAAAGCTGAATTTTCATCCGCCATTACTTCAGTCTTTAATGTCACATGATCCTTCAGAAATCATTATAATATGCTGATTTATTACTTTTATTATCAGTGTTGAAAACAGTTGTGCTGCTTTTTTATTATTATTATTATTATTATTATTTTTTTGGTATCTGATTTTTCAGGATTCTTTGATGAATAAAAAATTACAAAGCTTTTAAAATAGAAATCTTTTCTATCAATATGAATCTCTACTATCACTCTTAATCAATTTATCCTCGATGAATAAAAGTATTATTTCTTTCAAAGAGAGAAAGAAAGAAAAAAATTACTGACCCCAAATGAGGTGTTTATTGTTACAAAAGTTTTCTATTTTAAATAAATGCTGTTCTTTTTTAACATTTTATTTATCAAAGAATCCTGAAAAAAAGTATCACAGGTCCAAAAAATTAAGCAGCACAACCTTTTCCAACAGTGATAATAAATCAGAATATTAGAATGATTTCTGAAGGATCATGTCAATGTCAATGTCAATGTCAATTTTTTTTATATAGCACTATTAAACACAACCATGGGCTGACCAATGTGCTGCATAATAAAAGCATCTCAATAAAACAATACAAAGTAGTTGAAAAAAGTAGTTCTGTATTTTTAATCAAATAAATGCAGTCTTGATGAACAGAAAAGTCTCTTTTAAAAAGCATTAAAATATTACTGATCTCAAACTTTTGAGCGGCAGTGTATGTGTGTGTGTGTGTATGTGTGTACCTGGTATTCATCACGTTGTGGGGACCAAATGTCCCCACAAGGATAGGAATACCAGTAGATTTTGACCTTGTGAAGACATTTCTCAGGTCCCCATTGTCACAGTTCTGTCTGTCTTGTCATTGGTTTCTCCCATTTGTCTTCCCCCTGTCATTTTGTTATCATTTGGTTTAGTTCTCGTTTGTATATCACCGTCACCTGTGTTAGATTTGATCGTCATATGTATCACCTGTGTCTTATGATTAGTCTGTCTTTAAAAGTCTGTCTGTGAGTTTAGTTCCCTGTTGGTCTTTAATGTTGACGTTTATGGTTGATGTTACGTGTGTGGATTATCCTGCCTGTTCCTGATCGTTCCTGAGTGTTTGTTCTAAGAGTATATTAAAATAGTGTTGATTGTTTATCTCGTCTCGTCTCGTTCCGTCCAGCACGTGCACCATTATAACAGAAAGACCGACCTAAACAGTTTAACCCGGCACCTTCCCCTGCGTTTATTTTTCCGTCTTTGTTTTTCTCAGTGTTTTGTTTTTTGACTTATTATGGACCCTGCCGTTATCATCATCCTCCTGAAGCAGGGGAAACGCTCTCTCGAGGACCACATCAGATACTTCATGGTCCTCGCTCCAGCTACGCACTACCCGGACAGCTGCTTGTGCACGTTCTTCCGCAACGGACTAAGTGATAATATCAAGACGCAGCTGTCCGGGGAGGGTCCTCGAGAGAGCCTTGCCGGATACATCGAGTGGGTGCTGGCGTCCTGTGGATCTTCCTGGACTGTCGGTTTCATCGAGGAGGACGTCAGCCCCACTCATGACCCAGAGAGCAGCCTACCATCACCCCGACACGCAGAGCATGAACCCGAGCGCACCGCGGATGAGGGACTAGAGCCGCGAGCGACGGAGCCAGAGCCCTCTCCAGCTGACCAGGTGCGTGAGCCGGATTCTACATCTGCGACGGTGGATTGCGACGTGGAGCAGATGAGGGAAATGGAGAGCCCTGCCCACTGCAACTCCGCTGGGGGTGAGATAGACAACTCTGGGGACCTTATTGACTTCTTTTCCGAAGTTGTGGATTATAAACCATTTGACTTAATAGACTTTCTCTGAGCCACTGACCTGCCTAAGCTTCCCTCCCGCCCGCCCTCTTTTGTCTGAATCTGCCTGGTCCCCGCTGGTTCCGCCCAGCCGTCCTGAGTCCCCGCTGGTTCCGCCCAGCCGTCCTGAGTCCCCGCTGGTTCCGCCCAGCCGCCCAAAGTCTCCCAGGTCATCGGTCAGTCCCCTTGCTCACCCTCAGCCCACCATCCATGCAGTGGGCTCGCAGCAGGGATGCCAATCAACATCGGTGGCATGGCTGGAGGATCCCTCAGCTCCGCCTCCAGCCTCACAGCCCAGATCTCCACCTCGGCCCTCCGACCCTGCGGCTCCACCACGGCTCTCAACGCCCTCAGCTCCACCGTCGCCCGTCGGCCCACCAGCTCCACCGGGCTCCATCGTCCCTCCGGCTCCGCCTTGGTCAGTCGTCGACCATCCGCCGCCTCGGGACTCCACTCCTCTGGCTTCGCCTCGTCCCTCTGTCCCTCCGGCTCTGTCAGGCTCCTCCTTCCCGTCAGCGTCGCCTTGGTCCTCTGTCTCTCCGGCTCCGCCGCGGACCTCCGGATCTCCGCCTCCGCCTCGGTCGCCAGAGCCTCCTGTTCCACCTTGGCCCTCCGGTTCCGCGGTGTCGCCCTGGTCCGTCGGCTCTCCACCTCCGCCTCGGGTTCCTCTGCCAGCTGCTCTGCCTCTGTCGGTCGGACCCCTGGAGTCGGCGGTCCTCCCTCCACCATGGCTCCTCCCTCCGTCGGCTCCTCCGTGGGCTGTCATCCTGGCTGCGATCTGGGTCCTGCTCTCCTGCTTCAGGTCCCTCCTGTTTCCTCCCTGGCTCCTCCCACCGTCGTCGCCCCCTTGGACTGTCTTTTCTGTTACCTGGACTTCTGTTCTGGTCCTCCTCCGGGGGTTGCGTCCTCCGCCGGAGCCCCCTCCTTCATTGACTCTGGTTTCCTGGTTTTCCGCCCCTCTCGTTTTTTTCGTTTTTTTCCACGGCGCGAGGACAATGAGTTTTTTTGATGAAGTAAAAGTATGCACAATCTCCTGTGAGGGCTAGGTTTAGGTGTAGGGTCATAGAAAGTACAGTTTGTACAGTATAAAAACCATTACGCCTATGGAATGTCCCCATAAAACATGTAAACCCAACGTGTGTGTGTGTGTGTGTGTGTGTGTGTGTGTGTATGCATGAAAGCATGAGTTCTCAGACTGTCTCTGACATTCTTATTGCTGACTACAATAGAACCACATGAGAGAGAACTGTCAGGAGACTTATTTTTCCACAAAAGAGGACAGTGGTACAAGAGAAATAATAAATATATATATTTTTTAAGTGTGAAATATATAGAAAAAGTAAAACAGAAATTCAAAAACAAGAGACTTGACAAGGTCCCTGAAATAACCAGGCCTTTACTTTAAACTTTCATCTCATGGAGAAATACCAAGCAAGTGCCAGCAAAATTATAAAAGGGTAACTGTTTCATCTCACACAGTCAGATTCAATGCACAAAGTGCACTTGCATTGTTGTTGCCCACACCAGAACAGGTTTCTGTAGCCAAAGCGCAATAAACTCATTTAGCATTTTCCAAGGCATATCAAAATATAGACTTTTGGGGAACACTGTGGCCTCAAAATGCCATGTTCCAAATCCATATTATGTACTATAATATTACACAATCTATCTTTCTATCTATCTTTACATACATACATACAGTGCTTAACTTTTAAACTGGAAGGTGCAAACACAATTGGCATAGTGGCCGCAGGTTCCATAATAGACCATGTATTGACCACCACACAGAAGACATTTATGAACTTGTCATGTATTCAAATCCTCTCTTACCAATCTGTAGGGCTTACAGGCCTGACAGCGAATTCCAATTTGTAATGACATTCCAAATGAAAGTGAACAACTGAACAGCAACATTTTTTTTACGAAAAAAAGTAGGAAGATGGAAAAGTAGCCAAGTAGTAGCCAACTGCAGTAATTTCAATATGACAGAATTATGACACAACATTTGAATGGAATTGTAATAATAAAATTTGACACAACTGATGTATGCTGGATGCTGAACACACTCAGCATTGTCAAGGTAAGTTTTGATCAGTCAGCCCCTGCCAAAGGGAGTTCCAACTGCTTTCATGACACAGTAACGCCCTGTACTCTTCAAAGAACTCACTTTGAGAGCTCTGCCATTGGTAGTAGGTCATAGGGATGCTCATTTCCATTCGTAATTGCCATTTATTTCAAATAATTTGCATCTCTTCTGAGGGTGAGGACCATAAAATGTTTGTCCAATCATTGCATTCAGTCTGAATTTAATAATATGATATCGTACTGGCCTGTGAAATGTATTTTCATGTCTCTTTGCACCCAATAGAAAGATTTTGGGGCATGGCTACTGTAGCAGACCAAACCAGAGGATGTAAAACAAGGGTAAACATTGACATTATTTTTACAAGATGGAAGAATTTGATGGGTTTCAATTAATATGCCAAACATTCAGAGTTTCTTCTCGACAGGTACACTCTTAAAAATAAAGGTTCTTTATTGTCATCAGTGGTTCCATGGGGAACCTTGAACATCCATGGAACCTTTCAAATGCAGAAAAGGTTCATTATTGTCGAAAAAGATTCTTTAGATTTAAAAAAATGTTCTTCAAAATGGCTCTTTTATGAACTGTTCACTAAATGTTCTTTGGGGAACAAAAAATGGTATGGCATCACTTAAAAAAAAAAAACTTTTGGAATCTTTATTTTTAAGAGTGTAAGCCATGAAGAAAAATTAAACAAAAGCATGCACATCAGTCTCAAATGGGTGCTCGACTAAAAAGCAACAAGTACAAAATAAAGTGTAAAGTCGGCAACACCAAAGCTCCAAAAATATTTATAAGCTAAAGTTGCTAAAATTAAGCTAAAAGTGTAAGCTAAAATTAAATTTTTACCTGTTCAGACATGCCTTCATTTTTTTTAGACCTGTAAGAGCTGTGTTTGTAATGTTTGTCAAAGGGGCATTATTTGAAAACATGCTTTATTTTTGTAGTTCCACTAGATGACACTAGTAGTGTAGTAGTTACCCACTAGTAATATGAGTAAAGGTTAGGTTTAAGGTTTATTATAGCAAGCACAGTACATATATGTAAAACAGGGATAAAATAATATTCTAAATCATTTTTTATCATTGTTCTCTAAATGTATCCTGCTTCTTTGCTCTATAATCGAAAAAATTTCTTTGTGCTGGCATCATGCGCAGTCTATTGGATAATATTTCTCAATAGCCAAATAATGTACCTATTTAGCCACTATTTTAGCAAACTCATATTTGGTCTCGCTGCATTCTGAGATGAATGGTAATGCCCTGTAACATATTATCCACTGATGGTGATTCAAAGTTGAGAACCCATGTGCAGTTTATTGACAAATGGTAAACCAATACCAGTGATAAAAAAGAACTGAAAAGGCAACACATGACAAAATCAGATTTTTTCTAAAAGATGAATGATGAAAGAAGAAGAAATGAAGAAAATCTTAAAAATATGTGACACACCCAGTTCCCATCTACGATTGTAATCCAGTCAGTTCCCAATAAATAGCCCTATCCTCCCTGCTGAAAAAACAGCTAAAACCAGCCTAAGCTGGTTGGCTGGTCTTAGCTGGTTTAAGCTGGAAGTAGCTGGTCTTAGCTGGTCTCCCAGCCTGGCCAGCCAAGGAAGTGGCCAAAACCCCTCTAAAACCAGCCTGCTGACCAGCTATAACTATAGCTTAGGCTGGTTTTAGCTGTTTTTTCTCAGCAGGAATACATTTTTCCTTGTAGAAAATACAGAAGGCAACAAAAGTATAACTAGAAAGCTATTTTGTTTATCTAGAGAAGATTTCAATAATGTGATAATTTTTCAACAGGCATTTACAAACAGCTATGTTTTGGGCACCTAGGGGGATTCTGTGTTTGCACAAAATCGTGTACAGTGGATAACTGACAAAAGCACAACATTATTATCAACCTGTTAGATTATAGGGTTAGGACTAAGATTCAGAACATAATTTTTTTTTCCAGAACCAATAAAGGATACAGATCCAGGAACCAATTCTACTTGACTAAATCTTGTTGTGCACTTTGCAGTGTTCCCGCTGTTATAAGATATGACAAAATAGCCTATGTATTCACTAACAGCTACTTCAGAGCAGGCACTTGAGTTCCAAGCATCTTTAAGTATTCAATTACTTTTCATGCACAAGTAAACAGAACCATTATAGAACTTCAGCAAAGGCTTTTAGATTCATAGCATGGTGTGATGATTAGATGGGCAGGCTCTGACTGAATATCTAATGCCTTCACACAGTGTTTCTGAGTGATTACTTTATGCTGATATGAGTCACATCTTTCTGAGTCAGACTTAAACAGCTAAAGACTCCCAACTAAGAAGCAAGAGAGTCTTTCCCTTTGAGTCTGCAGTATGTGGTGCCATCCATTATTTTTACTCCTGTGTCTGTGTTACTAATGCTTTCTCTCTCTTTCATTTCTTCTTCCTGGCTCCTTATTTTCAGTCTAAGCACACACACACGCACACGCGCACACACACACACACACACACTCACACACACACACACACACACACACACACACACACACACACACACACACACACACACACACACACACACGCACGCACGCGCGCACGCACACACACGCGCGCGCACACACACACGCACGCACGCACGCACGCACGCACACGCACACACACACACACACACACACACACACACACACACACACACACACACACACACGCCTGGGTGTCATGAATCTTTCATTCTGCCGCTTGCTATAATCCCTGAGGCGTGCTCCCAGGAGATACACACACACACACACACACACACACACACACACACACACATACATGCCCATTACCTTACACCAGAGGAGAGAGAGGGAGAGAAAGGGCAAGAGAGAGGATGACAAATTGATGCATACTGCAGGACTGAGCTTCAGAGCAGCTATTACTAGGGTTCTTTTACAAAAAAAGCTTGAGAGACAGGCAAAAAGACAAGGAAAGGCAAGCCTCTTTTCTTTTGTTCTTGCAGCTCTATACCCTCCACTTCCCCCCAGCTATCCCACGTCAAACTAAACCTGAGGTATGCTCACACAATTTCTAAACGTCTTCCTCAGCCTCATTTTGAACAGTCAGACACATCAGAAGTGCTCATGGGAGAGGATTTGCCTTCAGGGGAAACATGTTTCACAGTCTCTACTAATGACCATATAAAAAGACACAGAATCTAATCTGACCACTGTCAGTAATACAACTAGAATCTAATGAGTACAGTAAACACACAATACAGATCAAACGACAGGAGTTAAAAAAAAAAAAAAACATTTGGGAGGTTTCCCACATGTAATGCAACTTTCTTAATTCTATTTGCGTGTTATTCCATGTGGAACAAAATAAATTGGAGCTCTATTAATTAATGATGTGTGTGGTTGCACCAGCCCATAAATACAGAGTCTGAGCATTCATACATTCAAACTGAATATATGATACTGATAACAAAGTAATGTTACATAACAGTGAATAGAGCGCATAAGATAGAAAGAAGGGCATGATAAGGCCTAAAAGAGGTCATATGTTTTAAGGATATTAAAATAATAAAACATTTACTAAAACAACACAAAATGCAGACTATTTGCGCTTACCTGTACTTACAGTGTTGGGTTAGGTTAGGGGTAGGTTCAGATTTAGCACCAAATTATTACCTAGTTATTGTAATTATTATAACAAGTACATATGTAGACCTACATGTGAAACAGGACTGTAAAATAAAATGCTAACGATTATGTTTTTTATTATTATTATTTTTATAGTGCAGACAGGAAAATGGGACACAGAAAAAGAAAATGCAAGAACCACCAGCGTTTGGCGAGATCTTTTACCTTTCAGAACAGAAGGAAGGAACTGAAATCAAGTGGTATAAATCTACAGACACCCTAACATGGCCTTGACTACATCATCTACCAATGCCCCAAATGCATTTCGCTGTGCTGTCTCCACACATATATATGGGTTATAGTATTCTGATAACCACTTCTGAAACACAATTATAGTGAGTTATGAATGTGAAACACAGTGTGTGCACATAGTGGGGGAAGGGAGGGCGATAAGCTCATCGGTATAGCTATGGTCGTGCAGTCTTGTGTCGCTGCCTCTTGGAGGGGGCAAATGGAGAGGGCAGAGCAAATTTCACGCCTCTGCCACCATCTTTTCAAGCTACACTCGTTCGCCAGCTCCAATCCCTCTCTCTGCCCTCATCTCCCCATCCCCCTGTCCCCATGGTCAGAAAATGACAAAAGCACAGAAATTCATCTCCAGCTAAACCAGCATACTATCATCCGCGTAATGATAGAAAAAGCGAATGAGAGAGAGAAAATATCCATTTTAATGCTTAAGCCACAGTCACAGAGCTGTTCCCATATGCACAGGGACAACGTTTGCTTAATTGGAGATGTTAAATGGCCTATTTATCATGTGTCCAACACCTCTCCACCAGCACATGCCTAATTAATGCCCATAACTGCATAATAGGATTGCAATTATGTTATTTAGACACAACAACACAGTGTTGACATGTCCCCACCTGTGTTCGTGTCAGATGAACGTTATTTTTGTTCTTATTTTAGCTGCTGCTTTCTTAACAGTGTTAGAACCAGCAGGATGCCTCTTTGTACTGCCTTTTTGCAGCTAATCTTTAATTGCACATAGCAGGATGAGGAGGTGTTTGATTCCAGTTGTTATGGAAGAATGTTTTTATTCCAATAGAATGCAACATTAATGCCTTTGTTTCTGCAGCTATCCTAAGTGACAGTGATAAGACGCCGTACTTCATTTCAGACCCCTGGCAGTTATACACTAGACAGTTTCCCATGGGAGGTGTATGTCTGGGTGGGGGCTTTCAGACATCCCGTCCTTAATTTTCAAGTCTTCAGACCAGAAAGTAGACTGCAGGCACAACTGTTTGTCAAGGACACCTAAAGGTCATTGAGATTTCAATTAATAAGACTTTAGATAGGGCCACAAAGGCAGAATGTTTCCTAGTATCACAACTGATAAACTTTCTTTGTCCAGTTTCTATTATGATGTTTAAGACATGGAGACTTTTTTTTTCCTGCTTTGAATAGAAACATGGTTTCCAAGAAAAACGCAGTTATAGATGTCGGGGTGCCAGCCATGTCTCAGCGTGATTAAACAGCCTGTTCTACTCACACATTACTGGAGCTGAAGGGCTCATATCCCAACTCTTCCCAAATGGGATTTTACACATGGATGAACTGTGAAAATCCATATTTCCATGACCGCATCCCTGCATTTCAGCAGGGGAATTGCTTTGCCCTCTAACACTTTACCTCAAATTAGAGGGATGTTCATGAATGGGATGAGAAGGAATTCATTATTGGTTGGGTTGGTAGAAATAACACATTATAAATGTAGCAGAAGTAAGCTATTAAAGGAGAATCAGGCATTATCAATGTGGTAATATCTGAGGAGTAATCGCAGTTAAGCTAATAATGAACTATCAATCATAGGTCACTTAACAGATGGGGGTTGGTGCTCTGAAGCAAAAGAGTTCACATATATACAAGATGGAATATTTTGGGAATAATTCATCTTTGTCTTCTGTAATTTTGAAACACAGGAAATTTACTTTTGATAAGACAACAAACACTGTACAACAAAGTCTGCTTAAAGGAAAGTGTCGAATCCCTATTCACAATCCATTTATTATGAGGTCATGGATTGGATCTACCACTGACCTGGGGAGTGTTTCCCAAAAGTATCGTTAGCCAACTATGGTTGCAAGTTCCGTCGTTACCAACATAGTTCAACAATTCTGTGTTTCCCGACACCATAGTTCAAACTAACATTCACAAACAACATTGCAAACTTACGTGGTTGGAACTACAACTCTCGACCTGTGGTTAGAAGCATAGTTTCTTGTTAGTAAGACATATGGGCTTAAAAATTATGCTCTTGGGCACAATAAGCAAGCTAACATGCAGTACAAATTTATATCTTCCATTCAATCTAAATATAAATGCATTTTAATCTATGTATTTTTGTGCATCCTCTATACGCGTCCTTTTTGAATAGTGCACATGTGCATAAATGCCCCGGAGTATGAAGTAACAGGGAACCTGCGATAAATCAAACATCAAATAAAGCGAAATGACAAGGAACAAAAATAGTACATTTGTCATTAGGTGCCATGTTCAATATAGCTGCATTTTTGAGATCTCTATAGAGTGATTATAATCAGTTAAATAGCAGAAGTTATTACTTGTGACATCATTAACAGCGGCCCTACATTGTTGAACTAATGTGGTTCAAACAACAGAGATGTGACCATATTCGTAAAACAATCGTGACTAGCTAGTTCAATTCCACAACAATGCATCGTACTATGGAGGTTAATCAGCGAGTTACGTCATTGAAAACGCACTCCTGTATGTCATCTTACACTGAATGCAGTCATAGATGTGTATATGTGTAAACGCAGGACTCGTAGGAAGCGTTGTAAGATCCAGATGCAAGCTTTATTAAACAGATCGTGTCAAGACAGGCAAGGTAAAACACCGGCAAACAGTAACATCCAAGGCAAGACAAAAGCGTAATCCAATAGACAGGCGTGGGTCAAAATCCAAGTGAGCAGTCCAAAGTAGCAAATGAAACAAAACAATGAATCAAGAAAAAAGTATGACAATGAAACAAAATTATGACCATGAAACAAAACTATGAAACAAAACTGTGGCAAAAAACAAGGCAATAAAACAGGAGAAAACACTCAGTAGAGTCCGCTACAGCAAAACAATACTTCGTGGGGCCTGTTTGGTGTAGGCCTCCTTAAATGGCCACCAAACAGGAAGTAACCAACGAGGCAGCAGAGGGAGCAGCAATAGTCAGAGTGAGTAAGGGCTCCCTCTGCTGGCCTGGCGTTACAATATGCCACATTTGACCACTCCAGGCACATTGACAAGTCCGCCATTTTAGAATGTTCAATGTGTTGTCACTCACAATAAAAATCAATGAGTTTCAAGATGCCACAACATTGTGCAGCATCTGGTTATAAAAACCAACCTGATCTTGCGACAAAAACGTACCTGTGGTAACTTTTTTCGCAAGATGCGAAATACGTACCACCATGTACACTTCGTGACATATTCAATGTGAAATGTCTACTGAGTGGCACTAAAAAAGTTTTTTCCCCGGAACAGATGAACGTATATATGGTATTTTTTTATGTGATGTTGGTTTTGTACGTGTCACTGCGGTTCTGACTTGTGAACTGAAATGTCTGTTGAGTGGCGCTATAACTCCAACTACACCTAAACCTATACCTGATAATATGAACAAAAGCAAATGTGATATAAAAATGCAATTGCAAGCATGCCGTTTTAGCATCTTTTTTGATCTCTCATCGGCTCTTTCATGAGTAATTTTTCATGGGATTCATACCCAAGGATTCCATATTTGATGTCCAATCCCGTACCGGCTGAGCTACTGAGCAAGCTTGTTATGTCCAGAAACTGGAACATATGGAGCTGTACTCATATCTGTGTATGAAAACCGCCTCTAGTGTTCATTTATGTTGGAAACTGCAGCGATATGTACTTATTGGTACGTATTTTGCATCTTGCGAAACAGTTCCAATGTACTTTTTCATCATGAGATCAGGTAGGTAAAAACTGGAAAAATTTTAATTCCAGAAGAAATTGGATAAACTTTCAGAAGTAAGAATGAGTTGGTTTGTAAATTTAATGTGTGTTAACTCAACATTACATTTGTTTTTTAACCATAGTACCTTAAATGTCATGTTAGCCAAAACTTTGGCTTCTTTGTCACCTTTATTTATATAGCGCTTTGTGTTGTGTTAGTTTACAAAATCGTCTGCTGAAGTCTATTGCAGATATAAACATTTATCTGCATATAACTAAAGTTGCAGACACACAGGCAACTTGATCTTGAGTGTTCACGGACCGGCTTTGATAATTCCAATATGGCAGTAACTTACATAGCAACCCATAGAAACAGCTGCTAATAGGCCATCTACCTATATCTATGAATGCAGTTGCTTAGTGACAAATATGATGCAGAATCACAACTGACTGTGTGATGCAGTTATATGCATAGAAATGTATTTGTAAATACCACATTGGACTGCTTGGAACTATCAATGTGTCATTACTCACAGTAAAAATCAGTACGTTTTTCAAGATGCCACAACATTGCGCAACCTCTAGATGTAAAAACTGCTTAGATTTTAAATTCCCAAAAAAGGGGTGAACTTTTACAGGTGAGTATGCACATGCATTGATTTGTGTTTAAAATATGAATTAACACAATATCACAGAGTGAAATATTGTAACTTTTCAAAGTCATGTTAGCTAATGGCTTAATCCTATTGTGTTAGTAACTATATTGTGTTAGTTTAGCAAAATCAACTGCTTAAGTATTGCAGGTATAGATATTCATACATTTTGAGTATGTGTGTGTGTGTGTGTGTGTGTGTTTGTTTCACATTGCAAGTGACCTTAAGAATATTTGTCTCAGTCAAAAAGAACATGTCTGAGAAAACCAGGACGGTAAAACTTGGATATTATCTGATTATGTGAATAAATGGGCAAGCTCTTTTTGCAAGCCTTTCTCTCTTTTAACACCCTCTGAGGACTGCATTAAGCTCATTTTGTACAAAACCCAATGGGTAAGCACAAAGATAAATACATAAAACTATGAACCTGTCTGTGTGAACTAGACTGACAGCTCAAACAAGGGTCAATGATCTCATAACAGTAGGATAATTGTAAAATTTAACAGTGTTGGTAAAAACAAATAGATAGATGAAAGGGTCACTAACAAAGAGCAGATTCACTAGACCAGCAAAATGAGTGAAACATAAAACAGATAAACTCAGTGGCGCTAACAAAGCAATTACATCCATGACAAGGCTGTAATTGTGTCTGATTGCAGTACCATTATGTCTATTTGCATCACCTCTCATTATGGTCGCCTTTTTGAGCGGCTGCTAACCTCTAAGCTGCCTCAGGTTTTATGCATTCTCTGGTAAAGCCACTGAAATGCATGCACTTTACGCACACACACACACACACACACACACACACACACACACACACACACACACACACACGCACAATTATTTATGCATGAGTATGCAAACACATTCATGCATGCACACATACATATTCAGTCACTCGTAGTCACACACACACAAATTCTTAGAGCTTCCAGCGACACTGCAGAGATCTCTCCATTCAGAGGCTGTAATTATGGACTCTTGAAATAAATCAATTAACATGAACATATAGCCTTTAATTTAATCCACAACTAATTAAAGCCACCAGAGGAGGGTGAGCCGGGGTGGTGGTCGAGCCATGGGAGGTGTATAAGTAATGAATGAAAAGATTTCTAAATCAAGATCTAAATCAATGCTTCAGAAACATTACAGTAATCTGATCAGTCCGATAATTGTTTCTATGTTCTACAAACATCAACTGATGTTTCGTTTTTAGAGACTAACAACGTTATTTGACAGCTCAAAAGTCTTCAAAATTCAACCCAATTTCCTAGATGAATTTTAAAACATCAACTTTATATGTTAAATTTTTGTGATATCAGTCACAAAGCTTGTGTCTATTATTATAGGGTGTATTACGGCTGCAGTGCTAAACACTAACAAATTAACATCCAACAATCTGCAGCAGCTTGCATGAAAGGACCCAAACTGATCACAATCTTTCCATTTCAATTTAGCATTGCAGCTGACTCTGTCCCCGCTAGCCATTTATCTTTCTCTGCATCCTTCTCTCATTTGTCTCCCCCTCTCTCTCGGACAAATGGAATGGAGTGGAACTAGACACACCATCAAATCCTGGCATAGATTGAATCGGACAGTAAGAGTCTGGTCTTATCAGGGTGAGAGTGTGCTGTCTGGAACTAGCATGGGCCAGCTGAGAACAGACCGGCACACTCTGGTTGCAGCATTTATGTCATTTTCATCAGATTCATTCAGCCACAAAAACATTCCCTGCTTGAGCTACTGCAGCCATTCAACTATGAAAAGTAATCAAGCCCAAGAACTCCAGCCTTAATATCAGTGTTTGCAGAGTTTACTCATCCCTAAATACACAACGGTTGCTTAAATGGAAGTAAACAGAACGCTGATTTCAAGGTTATAAAAAGTGCGTTATTATAAACTCTAGCTGTTTGAGGTGAAGTACAATTCAAACCTAGCTGATAATCCAGAGCTGTTTTGTGTAATAACATTTATTTACTTTATTTGATTCAAGTTGAAATGACTAAATCATGTGTTAAAAAAGGGATGGAGTGATAGGAGAGACTTGCAGATATGGATATGGACAAATATACAGTTATATACAGTGTAGAGGTCATTACAAAAGACATTTGACTACATAATACTGCAAGTGACCAATGAAAATCAATGAAAATTTTCTCATATGGAAAAATAATACAATCAAATTAAATGATGACCTTAAAAGGCTGATTGATCCCTTATTTTTCAGAGGATGAAGAAACGTCATATGGGATGAATGAAAATTAAAGTAACTAAATTAAATCTTTTTGGGTAAACTCTGCCTTTAAGACTAAGTAAAAAAATGTGTTTTGTTATTTCATTACAAACTGTAAAACATTCCAGCAACCCAAACGTAAAATGCGTCAATTGTTTAGGTGTTCAAATAAAGACTACATGGCATACTTAAAATGACATTTTACCTCTACCAGATCCATTTTGCCTAAAGGCAACCTAAATATGTTCTACAAGGTCATACACTCTAGTTAGCTGAAGGAGAATGTGGAGGAATGGATACAAAAGTCCCATAATATCCATACAGTGTAGTATTTGTTATGCATTTGAGGAAATAATGCTGTCTGAAAACAATCTATCTTAAAATCTTATAATCCTGGGCTGTGAGCACTTGCCAAGTAGAATCATGTCTTCATTGGTCTATTTGTTGTTAGGAACATTTATCTTTATAAGGGGGTTAGTCTTTAACCAGCAGAGAGACATTGAAATGTGCAGAATCTGGATTTAAACCGCCTTTCATTGAAATTTGTCTAATTAAGCCCCCCAGATTAGCCCTGAGGCTACATTGATTTTTCAACCGTTTTCTTGTTCATTGGATTTTCTTTCCCTAGTTGCGATTGTGGGATTGAAATTCAAGATAACCTTGTTGTTAGAAGGTCAAATTAGCAAGGTAGACACTGGCTAAATTCACTGTTTGGCTTGATGTAAAATTGTTTACACTGGAGACCAAATGAGAGGAATGCCTGGACAACATGTCAATGCTAATTCAACCAAGTAGCATAATAAATTTCTTATTAATCCTTAAATATAATTAGGTCTCAAAATTGACTATTTAGCTGCTTAAACTGTCCCTAAGGGGAAGACAGGGGTTTCTAGTCAAGGTTAGGAGTGTTAGAGATGTTATGAGTTGCCCTCCAGTCAGCAGTGCTAACTTGCTAACCTGAGGCCCTGTGATCGTTTCCAAGGCGACGGCAGGCAGGAGATATAGAACCTGCCAAATGGAAAATGTCAATTACTGCAAATATGTAGATATGGTGCAGTGTGTGTGCACTGAGAGGGAGAGAGCTATAGGAGGGAGGGGATGGTACGGCGGGAGCCCGGGCGAGACAAAGGGCTGAATTGTGCCCGCCTGGCTGACAGAGAACGTCTGTCATATTTCATTGTATTACAGTCTCTTCAGGAGAGAAGTGGCGATCCAGGTATGGAGATTTTCCCTTTTAGAAACCCCCCATACACCTTCTCGTTCACCACCAAAAACATTCGTCCAGTTCAGCCTGTAAGATGATTGAGCCACAGAGATAAGGTCAGCCAGATGAGGAAAGCAAGAAAAGGGATAGGATGGAAAGACAGGTGAATAAAAGGAAGAAACTGAAAGGAATGTTAGGAAATTGAAGGGGAAGAAAGATAAGAGGAGGGTATAGACCTTTTTCCTGAGTAAACGATGAGCGTCGCCATTACGAATTCTAACGTCAGATTGAATACTTTTCTGTTCCGGTTTCCATAGGAACCCATACAAATAGCGTCCATGTGTTTTTAATGTAGCTACCTTCCGCTGCTTCGTGTCATCTACACACCCATTAAAGTGAGGCACTGACAAATGACGGTAATTGCGACATTGCCAAGTGATGGCGCTATGGAGCCATGTGCTTTTTAAAAACATTTTAATAGGTTTAACATTAGTTTATTAGCTCGGAATATACCCTAATTTGACTAGAAACAATGCAGACCGGAAATGCAAAGCATTCTTTCAGTTAAGAGTCGGACTTACTTCCGTGTTCAGGAAAAAGGTCTATAAGAGGGCATTCACTATCCCAGCCATTTCTTGAGCTCGGCCAAAGAGATGTTTTTACACTGAATATAAAGTGGCAGTATCAAACACAGTTGTTTATCATGCAAAATCTACATTGATTTAAAAAATTGTATATGTTTTTTAGTATAGTTAGTTTTTTAGACCCACCCCCCTTGTAACTTGGCAACTGTACACTTTCATGGTCATATGACCATGTATTTTGGAATCACACATAATTTATTCTGCCAGACTGTGAAATTTTTTTTTTTTTTTTTCAAAATGGGGCAGAGTGAGCCAAATGCTGTGGGGTAAGTTGAGCCAGCACTTTAAAGGGATAGTTCACCCAAAAATGAAAATTTGATGTTTATCTGCTTACCCCCAGGGCATCCAAGATGTAGGTGTTTGTTTCTTCAGCAGAACACAAATGAAGATTTTTAACGAAAACCGGTGCAGTCTGCCAGCCAAATAATGGAAGTAGATGGGCACCAGACCTTTAAAAGTAAAAAAAAAACATGCACAGACAAATCCAAATTACACCCTGTGGCTCGTGACGATACATTGATGTCCTAAGACACGAAACGGTCGGTTTTTGCGAGAAACTGAACAGTATTTATATCATTTTTTACCTTTGATACACAGCCACGTCCAACTGTCATGAGCACAAGCTTTTCATCTGGCTCGTTGCACGTGTATGCGCTCTGGCGTAGTATATGATAAAACTTTGGTATTCAACATAACAGGTCAACTTACCCCTAACCTTCTACTTCTACCACATATTTCCTTATCTTGAGGACCACATAAGTAAAAAATGGCTCATCTTACCCCACTCTCCCCTAACCGTGAGCTATATTTTGTTGTGATTTTATCAGAAGCCCAGACATGTTATCTATGCAGAATAGGAAACATTAGTAATAACACTTGCTGGAAAACATTACTCATTTAGCTGGATTAAAAAGAAACGATCATGTTTGACAAAGATCAATACTAGATCAGTAATAATTCCAGAGTCTTGAATATATATATATTAGATTAGATTAGATTAGATTCAACTTTATTGTCATTACACATGTACATGTACAAGTACAAGGCAACGAAATGCAGTTTAGATCTAACCAGGAGTGCAATAAGCAGCAAGTGCAGGATATAGGTATAATTTATTAAGTTATAAGTGCACTAATGGGAGGTACAGGGAGAAACTATGGAAATTATTTACAGATGAAAGTATTGTGGACATAATTTACAGGCGCTATTAACAAGTAGAATGTACAAGTAGAGGAGCATAGTATGCAGATTGTTGTTAACTATAATCAGGAATTGCAGATTGATACGAACATAATATACAGGTACCTGATTACTAAAGCAGGAATTAACAAATAATAATTTACAAATGTATAGATACATATCAAAAATTTACAAAATGTATATGTGCAATGGAAATGTGCATTTACAAATGGATGTGTACAGTGTAGTGCAACAGATTAAGTAGTGCAATGGTAATGGGGAGACTGTAGGGGTGTGTGGGGTGGTGGGGGCAAAGGTGTCAGTGGGGGGCAGAGTTCAATAAGGAGACAGCTCTGGGAAAGAAGCTGTTCCTCAGTCTGCTGGTTCTAGTCTTTGGGCATCTGAAGCGCCTGCCGGAAGGCAGGAGAGAAAACAGTTTGTGGGCGGGGTGAGAGGAATCCTTAAGAATACTGCGTGCTCGATGCAAACAGTGTTTCTTCTGAATGTCCTCAATGGATGGGAGTGGAGTCCCTATGATGCGTTGGGCAGTTTTCACCACCCGCTGCAGTGCCTTACGCTCCACAACAGAGCAGCTTCCGTACCAGACTGTGACACAGTTCGTAAGGATGCTTTCTATCTTGCAGCGATAGAAGTTCACCAGGATGGCTGAGGACAGCTGGTTCTTCTTAAGTGTTCTCAAGAAGAAGAGGCGCTGGTGAGCCTTCTTGACCAGGCTGGAGGTGTTGGTAGTCCAGGATAGGTCCTCTGAAATGTGGGTCCCCAGGAACTTAAAGGATGAAACAGACTCAACAGTCATCTCATTGATGTGGACGGGATCATGTGAGCCTCTTCTTCCCTTCCTGAAGTCCACAATGAGCTCCTTGGTTTTGGTGGTGTTAAGGAGCAGATTATTGTCTGTGCACCACGTGGCCAGGTGCTGAATCTCCTCCCTGTAGGCAGTCTCATCGTTGTTGCTGATGAGACCGATCACCGTAGTGTCGTCTGCAAACTTGATGATGGTGTTAGATCCATACACAGGCCTGCAGTCGTGGGTGAAGAGGGAGTAGAGAAAGGGGCTCAGCACACAGCCCTGTGGTACACCAGTGTTCAGTGTGACGGTAGTGGATCAGATGTGACCTGATCTAACATGCTGAGGTCTGTCAGTCAGAAAATCCATAACCCAGTTGCAAAGTGAGGTGTTAACGTCCAGGTCTCTAAGTTTAGTGATTAACTTAGATGGTGTTGAATGCTGAGCTGAAATCAACAAACAACATTCGTGCATAAGTGTTTGTATTGTCCAGGTGTGTGAGTACAGAGTGCAGCGCTATGGAGACTGCATCATCTGTGCTCCTATTGCCACGGTAGGCAAACTGGTGTGGGTCCAGTGTGGATTGGAGGGAGCCCTTGAGGTGTGAGAGGACCAGCCGCTCGAAGCACTTCATAATGATGGGTGTGAGTGCTACAGGGCGGTAGTCGTTCAGGCATGTTGGGTTGGAGTGTTTCGGCACTGGCACAATGGAGGTGGATTTAAGACATGCTGGTACAGCTGCTTGGGCAAGGGACATGTTAAAAATGTCTGTGAATACCCCAGCGAGTTGCTTTGCACATGCCCTCAGTACGCGGCCAGGGATACCGTCTGGTCCAGCAGCCTTGCGCGCGTTGATCCGACTCAGTGCGGTGTAGACGTCTGAAGAGGCAAGAGTGATGGGTGAATGGTCGGTTGAGGGAGTGATTTTGGTGGCAGCGTCTATATTGTCTCTCTCAAAGCGAGCATAAAAGTCAGTAAGCTCATTCAGGAAGAAGACATCGGTGGCTGTGGGGGTGGAGTGGCTGGGTTTGTAGTCGCTGATGGCCTGAATGCCCTGCCACATGCGTCGAGGGTCAGAATTAGAAAAGTGCTCCTCTAGCTTAAGTTTGTAGCAGTGCTTGGCCTTTTTGATGCCCCTCTTCATCCATGGTTTCTGATTTGGGTATGTGGTGATCTGTTTCTGGGTTGTAACACTGTCTATGGTAGTATTAATGTAATCCAGAACAGAGGAAGTGTAGCTGTCAATGTCCGTGTGAGAGCCACAGGTGGCCTGAGAAGCAAACATACTCCAGTCTGTGTGTAGAAACCTGTCCTGGAGTGTGAAGTCTACCCCCGCTGGCCACACTTTGATGGTCTTCACTGATGGCTTCACACGGTTGATGAGGGGTGAGTATTTGGGGGTGAGGAACAAAGAAAGGTGGTCTGATTGTCCCAAGTGGGGGAGGGGGGTCACGGTATAAGCTTCAGCCATGTTTGTGTATACATGGTCTAAAGTTTTATTTCCTCTGGTGTGGCAGAAAACGTTTTGATGAAATTTGGGGAGTATTGTCTTTAAGTTTGAGTGATTAAAATCCCCCGCAACAATAAATGCAGCCTCCGGGTGAGTAGTTTGTTGTTTGCTGATGGCCGCATGAAGTTCATTCATAGCAAGCTTGGCATCAGCATCGGGAGGAATGTAAGCAGCTGTTATTATGGTGGAGGTGAATTCCCGCGGCAGATAAAACGGTCTACACTTAACCATGAGAAACTCTAGGTTAGCTGAGCAGTGTCTCCCAATACAGAGTTCGTGCACCAAACTTTGTTAACGTCTCAGGTTACGTAGGTAACCCTAGTTCCCTGAGGACAGGGAACGAGACGCTGCGTCCTGGTGGACACTATGGGAACTGCCTTCAGCATGACCGGTTCTGAAACAAATGTATGAAACAACGACAGTGAACTTGACACTGGCCGGCGCCAGCCTATGACATCATCATCAGGCGCCTGCTAGTATAAAAGCAGGTGCCTGAGAGCACATTACCATCTTTTTGTCTGACGGAGGTATGTGCAGGGCCCGAGGCATGGCCACGAGACGCAGCGTCTCGTTCCCTGTCCTCAGGGAACTAGGGTTACCTACGTAACCTGAGACGTTCCCTTCCGGAGGGAACTCTACGCTGCGTCCTGGTGGACACTATGGGAACGATTATACCAACACCGCCATGCCGAGGGATAGGTGATCAAACTGACTGAATGAGGAGTCAAGAAGGAAATCACCCCTGCATCAGCGAGAGTCGCTGGGGCCCAGTGACCTGCCACGGCTAGCCCGGCTACCTGTGCACGCAACTCTCAAGCGTGGAGGCCTAGAGGAAGCCTACTACACTTAGCTCTCTAAGTGAAGGAGCTCATAAACGCCCTGACCATAAGGGGCGGAGTTTAGGGAATGGATGTCTCGGCAGGGCGGACGCCTGCTCTAGGGACCTGACAACATTCAGTGCTACAGGTATAGATGGGGAAGCAGAGCTTCTGGAGAATGGAGGCTTCATAAAAGACTCTCTAAAAGAGAGGAAGCCTGACAACATTCAATCCACTAGCTCTTAGGAGTGGAGGTCTCAAAATAACCCTCCAGTGAGGGGAGACCTGGCTACACTCACGCTTGAAAGTACTGAAAGCGGAGCTTCTGGAGAATGGAGGCTTCATAAAAGACTCTCTGAAAGAGAGGAAACCTGACAACATTCCATCCACTAGCTCTTAGGAGTGGAGGTCTCAAATAACCCTGCCGTGAGGGGAGACCTGGCTACACTCACGCCTAGAAGTACTGGAGGCGGAGCCTCTGGAGAACGGAGGCTTCACAGAAGACTCTCTAAAAAGAGAGGAAACCTGACAACGTTCAGTCCACCAGCTCTTAGGAGTGGAGGTCTCACTAGCCCTTCAGTGAGGGGAGACCTGGCTACACTCACGCCCGGAGGAAAAAGCCTATACTCGACACTGGGGGTATTCAGTGAGGCTGCATAGCCTATGCAACCCGAACTACCCGAGTGGAGCTTCTGCTCAGAGGGAATCTACAGAGTGGAGGTCTCATGACCTAACTACACTTAACACTGACGACGGCCTGTGAGGCTGAATAGCCTGTGCAGCAGGCCTGTCTAAGTGGAGATTTCCCGAGGAGTGGAGGCTTCGCCGAAAGGAAGCCTGGCAACACTCTGTGAGTGAGGCTGGCAATGTTCTGCGAGCAGCAGAAGGACTCTAAGAGTGGAGGTCCCAAGACCTACTACACTTCAACACTGCAGGCGTTCATCGAAGCTGAACAGCCTAAACGACAGTACTGCCTGAGTGGAGTCTGGAGAGTGGAGGCTTTCTGAAGAGGGAGCCTAACACACCTCCGTGCTTAGCAAGGAAGAACTCTGAGAGTGGAGGTCTCATGACCTAGCTACACTCTAGCCTTGAAGGTCATCCGCGAGGCTGACTAGCCTGTGCGACAGAAATACCTTCATTTTGGAGCTCTTCTGGAGAGTGAGGCCTGAGGATGCCCGACACTCGATCCTGCTAGCAGCGCTATCTGGATTAGAGAATGCCCAAAGACTTCGCGTGAGCAAACACCACAAATGTGGTTTTGAGTAGGTGTCCTGAGCATAGCGAGGATCACCAGATTTGCAGTCTCTAGGCGATAGCGGAGCCTGAAAGCGGAGCTTCTGGAGAGGGGAGGCTTCAGCAGAAAGACTCTCTAAGCGAGAGGAGGCCTACGACGCTCTCCCTAGGAAACTCTTCAGAGTGGAGGCCTCAGGTAAAACCCTCTAGGCGAGGGGAGGCCTGACTACACTCGACGCTCAAGAAAGGCAGAAACTCACAGTCAGAGCCAATAATGAAAAATTCTCATTTATCATCTAGCTCTGTGTAGTGGAGGCTCCGAGACTGCATCTCCAAGGAGAGAAGCCTACAACACTAGTTTTTGGTGAGTGGAAGACTGCACTCCCCCAAAAGATAGTCAGCGAGGCACTCATGGGCCTGCCAGCTGCTATAACTGTGAGAGTGAAGGTCTCAGTACTGTTGGCTGTGACAGAGGGAGACCTATTACACTGTGCTATCGAAGGAGTTGTAAAACTTAAGGGTTTTGGAACCAACTCGAAGAACGGGCACGGAGGATTACCTGCGTGGTCCGTAGGAGAAAGGAACCTGCCTTTACGGGAGGAACCTTACCATAAGTATGGATTTTAGTTAAGTGCCTGGATTAGTGCACTCACCACTCGCGTGGATTTCAGAGAGTGCTCAAAGACTTTGCGTGAGCAAACACCACAAACGTGGATTTAAGAAGGTGCTCTAAGCGTTTCGCGAGAAAGACACCTGTATTAACCCGGGTGATAGCAGAACCCGGAAGCGGAGCTTTCAGTGAGGGAGGCTTTAAGTTCTCGAACATTACAAGCCTGACGACGCTCAACTGAGGAAGCTCTATCGAGTGGAGGCCTTGGAATACACGCCCTCTCATAGAAGGGAGGCCTACTTTGTTTTACACTCAACGCTTGTAGTGACAGGTCCACGGAAAGAGTTCACAAGCTGCCTTAACCTTGTGTTCTCCCGGCCTGTATTTCTGGGAAGTGGAGGCTTAACAGAAACCCCTCATGTAGAGGGAGCCTAGCAACACTCGACCCAGTAAAAAGCTCTCATGAATGGAGGTCTAAAAATGACCTGCCACATTCACCGCTAAGAAGTATTCTCTTTATGTCTCTCTTCACAGAGGACTTCGCAGAGAGGAGGCCTCCTAGGCCTGCTACACTCAATTCTACTTCAAAGCGGGGCTTTTTAAAGAGAGCGGAGGCTCCAGTAAAACACCTCTCTCTCAGAGAGGGAGCCTTGACAACGCTCTATTCACCCTAGCACACAAACTCCCAAGAGTGGAGGTCTCACATATGTGTATATGAAAATACACAGGGAAGGTACCTGACCACACTCATGCAAAAAGAGTATTACTCTTAGCAGGGTTTGAGTGAGCGGAGGCTTCGGCAGAGCGATACTCCGCCTGAAGCAGCTTGACAACGCTCAAGAGGGTTATTCTCGTATGTATATGTATGTTGGATCATGTCTATACCAAGCTCACTCTAGCGGAGGTTTCAAAACCTGACAACGCTTAACCCACGAGGGGGTTTCTACGAGTGGAGGTCTCTACACACTGTTTTCTTTTATAGAACGAGGGGAGACCTGGCTACACTCGGCACTTGGTGGCAGTAGAACTCAAGAGGAGCTCGAAACTGCAATAGTAATCACCCAAGCGGAGCTGGTAGACAAAGGAAAACATACACATACACGCTTGAATATTTTATTAAAGTGTCTTTACTGTTCACATACCGGGCCAACAGACGGAGCCTCAGTCTCATCGTTGGCCCAGCCCCGGAGTCAAGGGGAAAAGGGGAGGGGCAGGTAGCCCCACACTGGCCTCGTCTCTGGCCCTTGGGCCAGGACGGGCCTGGTTTCCCCCCGGTGTTTAGGTGGAGGCGTGGACCGGCAAGGGATGCAAACCCCCGGGGCTCGGTCCAGATCTTTCAGCAGATCAGCCTGGTGCGCCTCTGCAACACTGCCATCGTGTGCAGAGGAGCACCGGCCACTGCCGCATATGCTTTGGAGCCTTCAGGGTCGATGTCCCTCGCTCTGAGAGATAGTTCGCAACCGTCAGCGAGAGACATCGTCACATATCCGCGCCCGTGCATTCCCTCGACATCAGCATGATTCACATGCCGATGCCTGTGAATGCGGGCTGAATATGGCCTGTCCCATTCCCTCTCGATCTCTTAAGCAGATCAGGAAGGAATGGGAGGCTCACAGGAGTTGGCTTTGTCATGGCCCGGAAGAAGCCGCTCGTCTAGTCTGCCGAGAGCGGCCTCTTCCCTCGCGGGCTTCCACTGTAGATACAAGCGGGCAGCCGCGCGGTCCATAACAGACATCAACTCTTCATATGCGGGGCAGAGAGGCTGCATGGGCTCAAACGAGCTCATATTTGTTCCATTTCAACCTCCTGCTCGCCCTGGCTTGAAGCCAAAAGAGCACTCGCTGCAGAACCGGAGGATGTGAGAGACAACACATCATCCGCTAGCAGCGCATTCTCGTCTCCGGCTGACGTGCGCGAGCGATTAAACGCTCTCTCAAACTCGTCAGCCAGCTCCACCCGTGAGCCCCGCAATCTCGGCCGCCGAGCAGCCTCAGCTGTGGCGGGACCGGAGCAGCGTGGGGCAGATGGATGGCCCGATTCCCTCGAGAAAAGGGCCAGACGAGAATGGAGTTTCTTCAAAGTGAAACTCTCACAATGAACGCGCTCCGCTCTTCTAGAGCCGAGCGCGCGTGGTCTTACACCTAAACACATCAAACAAAAGGTCGTGTGCGTCATCAAGTGTCAGATTTCTCTGACACGGATCCGCACACTTCCTACAGTTTTCTTTCTCTAGGCATCGCTGTACTCACTCGTTTAGAACAGAGGACTCTGAAGACAAAAAGATGGTAATGTGCTCTCAGGCACCTGCTTTTATACTAGCAGGCGCCTGATGATGATGTCATAGGCTGGCGCCGGCCAGTGTCAAGTTCACTGTCGTTGTTTCATACATTTGTTTCAGAACCGGTCATGCTGAAGGCAGTTCCCATAGTGTCCACCAGGACGCAGCGTAGAGTTCCCTCCGGAAGGGAACATAAATGCACAATCCTCTGCCTCTGGTCTTACCGGAGTCATCCGCCGTTCTGTCTGCCCGGAATGTGTGAAGCTCAGCTAGAGCAATAGCACTGTCCGATACATCGCTGTTTATCCATGTTTCAGTGAAGATCATGACATTGCAGTTCAAAAGTCTCTTGCTGTGTTTGATGCGGAGTCGAATCTCATCCATTTTGTTCACCAGCGACCGTACATTAGCGAGGAAAATGCTGGGTAAAGAGAGCCGGTGTGGTGTTAGCTTTAGCTTAGCTCTAAGTCCTCCACGCTTCCCCCGTCTTTGTTTACGGTCGCGTCGCCGCCTACGAGCACTTCCGCCCGGCCGGGTAGAGTGCGCAGCCGTAGGTGTTCTGGTGATCTCAGGGACGAGTCGAAGATTACTGATAAAACTGTTGGGAATGTACAAACCAATATCCAAAAGCTCCTGTCAGGTGTACGATGTAAAGGCACGACTGTTCTGTACGAACAGACCCGAGATGAGCAAGTAAAATAGGCATCATTGTGGAAAAAATTATTACTCATCTTTTATTTACATTTGAACAAAAAGTGGCATGTCCAAAATTATTCATACCCTTCTCAATAATCAATAGAAAAGGCTTTATTGGCTATTACAGCAATCAAACGCTTCCTATAATTGTTGACCAGCTTTTTGCATGTCTCCACTGGTATTTTTGCCCATTCATCTTTAGCGATGAGCTCCAACTCTTTCAGGTTTGAGGGTCTTATTGCCATCACCTTGATCTTTAGCTCCCTCCACAGATTATCAATTGGATTTAAGTCAGGACTCTGGCTGGGCCACTGCAAAACATTAATGTTTTTGTCTGCTAACCATTTCTTCACCACTTTTGCTGTGTTTTTTGGGTCGTTGTCATGCTGAAATGTCCACTGGTGAGTCACTTGGTGAAAATTTTGATGTATTGCTCCTTTTTCATGGTGCCGTTTACTGTGATTAGGTTCCCTGGTCCACTGGCTGAAAAACACCCCTGAAACATTAGGTTCCCACCACCATGTTTGACAGTGGGGATGGTGTTCTTAGGGTTGAAGGCTTCTCCTTTTTGTATGACCAAATGAAAGCTACATCATTGTGGCCAAACAATTCAATTGTTTCATCTGACAAATAAAACAGAAGACCAGAAGTCTTCTTCTTTGTCCAGATGAGTATTTGCAAAGGCCAAGTGGGCTTTTGTGTGCCTTATCTGGAGAAGTTGTGTCCTCCTTGGTCTGTGTCCGTGGATCCCAGCGGTGTGCAGTGTCCGTTGTACTGTCTGCCTTGGGATGTTGCCACCAGCAGAGCCCAGATTCATCAGAATGGCCTTGGTAGTGATCCATGGATTCTTTTTGACCTCTGTCACTATCCTCCTGGCCAGCACAGGTGTCACTTTTGGCTTCTGACCACGTTCTCTGAGATTTTTCACAGTGTGGAATGTCTTGTATTTTTTTAATAATACTTTGCACTGTAGCCACTGGAACTTCAAAACATTTATATATGGTCTTATAGCCCTTTCCTAACTTGTGAGCAGCCACAATGCGCAGCCGCAGGTCCTCAGTGAGCTCCTTTGTCTTAGCCATGACTGTCCACAAACCAACAGCAGAGAGCTTCTGTTTTTCACCTGTTGAGTTGATTAAAACAGCTGTTCCCAATGAATTAGGGTAATTAGGATACTTTAGAACAGCTTGGACTATTTGGACTGTAGGTGCGTTCCGATCGACAGTGTCCCTACGCAGTGTTCACTGCTCCCTACTCCCTTAGCATGGTATATCCGTTGAAGTGGACTTCGCTGACAATAATCACTCATTTGGAATGCCCTGGAACATCATCAAAGCAAATCAACTGCAGGGTCACGCAGATTATGATACAACATAAATAAATATTGTAATTTATCTTATTTTCAAATTTAAATACATAAAGAATACATATACACTTATGTATCTAAGAAATATAGTCAAGTTTAGATGTTAACAGATTGTAGTGGTCTTATCTTGCGCACTTTATTTCCAACACACAGCCTATATTTAACTATCCTGTGATAACGTTAAATAAAACAAAATAAAACAATACAGATGTCACAGTTCTGTCTGTTTTGTCATTGGTTTTTCCCATTTGTCTTCCCCCTGTGATTTTGTGATCTTTTGGTTTAGTCCTTGTTTGTGTATCACCGTCACCTGTGTTTGATTAGATCGTCATCTGTATCACCTGTGTCTTATGATTAGTCTGTCTTTTAAAGTCTGTCTGTGAATTCAGTTCCCTGTCGGTCTTTAACGTTGTGTAATGTGTGTGAAAGTGTTCCTGCCTGTTCCTGCCTTGTTTCTCTTGGAGAATTATATTAAATATCTTGTTAATTGTTAATCTCGTCTATCGTCTCGTCTCGTCCTGCACACACCCCTAACAGAAAGACCGACCTAAACAGTCACGGCGTTTTTCCCCTGCGTTTCTTTTCCGTTTTGGTCTCAGTGTTTATTTTTATTTTTTTCCTGTCATGGATGACCCGAATGTATTCATCATCCACCTGAAGCAGGGGAACCGCTCTCTCGAGAGAGCCTCGCCGAATACATCGAGTGGGTGCTGGCGTCCTGTGGATCTTCCTGGACTGTCGGCAGCGTCGAGGAGGACGTCAGCCCCACTCATGACCCAGAGAGCAGCCAACCATCACCCCGACACGCATGAACCCGAGCGCACTGCGGATGAGGGACTAGAGCCGCAAGCGACAGAGCCAGAGTCCTCTCCGGCTGATCAGGTGCGTGAGCTGGATTCTACATCTGCGACGGTGGATTGCGACGTGGAGCAAGTGAGGGAAATGGAGAGCCCTGCCCACTGCAATACCGCTGGGGGTGAGATGGATAACTCTGGGGACTTAATCGACTTCTTCTCTGAAGTTTTGGATTATGATTCATGTGATTTAATAGACTTTTTCTCGGAGCCACTGGCTGGCATAGACTTCCCTCCCACCCGCCCTCTTCTGTCTGAATCTGCCAGGTCCCCGCTGGTCCCGCCCAGCCGTCCTGAGTCCCCGCTGGTTCCGCCCAGCCGTCCTGAGTCCCCGCTGGTTCCACCCAGCCGTCCGAAGTCTCCCAGGTCACCAGTCAGTCCCCTTGCTCACCCTCAGCCCACCATCTATGCAGTGTGCTCGCCGCAGGGATGCCAGCTAACATCGGTGGCATGGCTGGAGGTTCCCTCAGCTCCGCCTCCAGCCTCTGAGCCCAGATCTCTACCTCGGCCCTCCGACCCTGCGGTTCCACCACGGCTCTCTACGCCCTCAGCTCCACCGTCGCCCGTCGGCCCACCAGCTCCACCGGGCTCCATCGTCCCTCCGGCTCCGCCTTGGTCAGTCGTTGACCATCCACCGCCTCGGGACTCCACTCCTCTGGCTTCGCCTCGTCCCTCTGCCCCTCCGGCTCTGTCAGGCTCCTCCTTCCCTTCAGCGTCGCCTTTGTCCACTGTCTCTCCGGCTCCACTGCGGTCCTCCGGATCTCCGCCTCCGCCTCGGCCGCCAGAGCCTCCTGTTCCGCCTTGGCCCTCCGGATCCGCGGTGTCGCCCTGGTCCGTCGGCTCTCCATCTCCGCCTCGGGTTCCTTCACCAGCTGCTCTGCCTCTGTCGGTCGGACCCCTGGAGTCGGCGGTCCTCCCTCCACCATGGCTCCTCCCTCCGTCGGCTCCACCGTGGGCCGTCATCCTGGCTGCAATCTGGGTCCTGCTCTCCTGCTTCAGGTCCCTCCTGTTTCCTCCCTGGCTCCTCCCACCGTCGACGCCCCCTTGGACTGTCTTTTTTGTCACCTGGACTTTTGTTCTGGTCCTCCTCCGGGAGTTGCGTCCTCCGCCGGAGCCCCCTCCCTCATTGACTCTGGTTTCCTGGTTTTCCGCCCCTCTCGTTTTTTCGTGTTTTTTTTTTTTCCATGGCGCGAGGACGTGCCTTTCCGGAGGGGGGCGTAATGTCACAGTTCTGTCTGTTTTGTCATTGGTTTTTCCCATTTGTCTTCCCCCTGTCATTTTGTGATCTTTTGGTTTAGTCCTCGTTTGTGTATCACCGTCACCTGTGTTTGATTAGATTGTCATCTGTATCACCTGTGTCTTATGATTAGTCTGTCTGTGAGTTCAGTTCCCTGTCGGTCTTTAACGTTGTGTAATGTGTGTGAAAGTGTTCCTGCCTTGTTTCTCTTGGAGAATTATATTAAATATCTTGTTAATTGTTAATCTCGTCTATTGTCTCGTCTCGTCCTGCACACACCCCTAACAACAGAGCCTCACCTCACCGGTTTTACTTTCATTCTTACAATACAATATGCAAATGTACATTAATTGCCATAACTATTTATAAAAACACTCTAATTTGTATAATAAGAACATTTATTGCAACCGCTCCATTGCAGAGCCTTTAAAAAACTTAAATGGCTCTGCTCCATCGTTAGTTTTAACTGGTGACATGGTGCGCAATGACAGTTGGGGGATTTTCCCCGTCCACTTCCTGTGAAGTGATGTACCGATGTTCCCTTATTCCCAAGCCGTTGGCAGTGCCCTTTGAACTGAACATGTTCGCTCCCTTTGGTTTGGAATTTCACTTAAGATGGCGGAATACCCTGTGAAGTCCACTTATGGTCGAATGAAACACACCTTGTGACAGTTTGCAAAGGGTATGAATAATTTTGGACATGCCACTTTTTGTTCAAATGTAAATAAAAGCTGAGAAATATTTTTTTCCCTCTTGTACATGATGTACAATGATGTCTCTTGTACATCGTTTTATTATCTTTTGGGAGTAGCCTGTGTCATTTCCGGTCAAAAAAAAAAAAAAACTTGCTGGTTGAATAAAAGTAACTTTAAGTAAGAATTTGCCAGGGTATGAATAATTTCTGTTATACAGAACAAAAATCAAGATGTCTTTAATACATTTCTGAACACTTCTGTAAATTCTAAAAATAATAAAACACTTCTAATTAAAAAGCAAGCAAACAAAACAAACAAAAGAGAAATGATAAGAAAAAGCAGAAGACAGAAATGTATAAACTAATTAAAACCACAACAACAACAAAACAACTGGTAGCACTGACACAGATGAAAACAAATAAAGCAAAAGCAAAGGTGTATGTCTGAAGCAGAAAAAAAGAGAGGCGGTTGAGGAGTGGTACCATAAATAAATCATTCAGCAGATGTATGAGTTCTGACTGGAACTGAAAGAAAAAAAAAGCGAGAGCTCCGAGGAGATCAAAGGAAGGTCACATAGAGAAGATGAGAGAGAACATTCTGGAAAAAGGTCAACCATAATGTGAAGAACCCACTGCGTAGAGCAGAGTAATATCATCATCCACACAGTCTGTCAGCATGTAGAGTCTGTATATATGTAGAGGAATTAACTCATTTAATGACTTATTTCATCTTTAAAAAAAAAAAAAAAACCCACAAAGTTTAACTCATAAACAGAGATAGTATAAGCTAATTAAAACAACAAATAAATCATTGCTAAACTATAATGAGCAAGCCTGTTATGAGGCACTGACACTGACTATGGACATAATTAATATCATTTTGATTATCACAGCTATAATTATAAGCATCATTATCCTTGACAGTATTAATAATGATAACTATGTAGGCCAATTCAAGGCACTTTATTTTCACTATCAGTATGTAGAAAGGTAATCCTTTTATTAATCACAGTGAGGTAAACTTTCTCTGTATTCTCTGTATAATCTTTTTTAATCTCCACCCTCAACTGATATTGGAGCAATTTATTAGGTGGCATGTGTGAAGCTTGGTAGTGCATTACTGTCAGTGTAATCCAATTAGTATGAGCACAGCAATGTTCAGACTCCAAGCTGGTGTTGAGGGAATTCTGTCTGCATGCACCCTACCGAATGCTTCCCTGCTGTGAGTAAGAGCATTAGAAACACTGCCTGGACACAAGCAGGCAGTTTTATTAGCGTTATTATCACCTTTCCATGAAGAAGGAGGGGGGAGAGCTGTGCTCTGTAAACAGCCAGACGATGGTGATCATGGGAATCACCATTTTAGTTGAGGGATCTTTCACAATGCAACTGTTACCTCATAATGGGTATTTACAGAAGTGACTATTCTGGAGCATGCTATTGATGATCATTGTAGGAATTGTCACTGCAGACTGTTGTAGAACATGACCCAATTACAGCTAATATATTTCCGTATACCCTTTTGTGCAGTTTTGGGCTATTTTGACCAATTTTAGATAATAACAGATATTTACTTAACATGATGTCAGCCTGAAACATCACAGAATCCTCCACAGATGTTGATTTTGTAATTGCAGCAGCAAGGGTCGGACTAAATAGAATAGAATACAACAGTAACAGAGGCAGTGACAGATGATTTTTGTAAATAATAGAGTATGTACCTGTATAATAGATAATTATTTAATAGATAATTATAACAGCACATTCCAGACCAAAGAATAGAATAGAACAGAATAGAATAAAATAGAACAGTAACAACATAGAATAAATAATATATAAATAAATAAAATAATAATATATAAATAAATAATAAAATGGAATTGTAACAGCATGGAAGCGATAGAATGTAAAAAATGTAGTAAATAGAAAAGAATACAATAGAAGACAATTGCAACAGCACAGACCAGAGAATAGAATAGAATAGAATAGAAGGGCTAGAATGTGACTAAGTAAAGAATAGAATAGAATAGAATAGAATAGAATAGAATAGAATAGAATAGAGGGGCTAGAATAGAATAGAATAGAATAAAATAGAATAGAATAGAAGGGCTAGAATGGGACGATTTCAGTAAATAATAGAATAGAACAGAATAGAATAGAATTGTAAAAGCATGGAAGGGATAGAATGTGATGATTTTAGTAAATAGAAAATAATAAAATTGAAGATAATTGTAACAGTACAAACCAGAGAATAGAATAGAATAGAATAGAATAAAATAGAATAGAATGGCTAGAATATGACGATTTCAGCAAACAATATAGAATAGAATAGAATAGTAACAGCATAGAAGAGCTAGAATGTGATGATTTTAGTAAATAATAGAATAGAATAGAATAAAATTAAATGGAATTATGACAGCATGGAAGGGATGGAATGTGAAAATTTTAGTAAATAGAAAAGAATACAATAGAAGATAACTGCAACAGCACAGACCAGAAAATATAATAGAATAGAAGGGCTAGAATGTGATGATTTCAGTAAATAATAGCATAGAATAGCACAGAATAGAATAGAATAGAATTGTAAAGCATGTAAGGGATAGAATGTGATGATTTTAGTAAATAGAAAAGAATAAAATAGAAGATAATTGTAACAGTACAGACCAGAAAATAGAATAGAATAGAATATAAGGGTTAGAATGTGACAATTTCAGTAAATAATAGAATAGAACAGAATACAATTGTAAAAGCAAATGTGATGATTTTAGGAAATAGAAAATAATTAAAAAAGAAAAAGATAATTGTAACAGTACAGACCAGAAAATAGAATAGAATAGAATAGAAGGGCTAGAATTTGACGATTTCAGTGAATAACATAGAATACAATAGAATATTAACATCATAGAAGAGCTAGAATGTGATGATTTTAGTAAATAATAGAATAGAATAAAATGGAATTGTGACAGCATGGAAGGAATATAATAAAATAGAAGATAATTACAACAGCACAGACCAGAAAATAGAATAGAATAGAATAGAATAGAATAGAAGGGCTAGAATGTGACTATTTCAGCAAATAATAGAATAGAATAGAATAGAATAGAATAGAATAGAATAGAATAGAATGGAATGGAATGGAATGGAATGGAATAGAATAGAATAGAATAGAATAGAATAGAATAGAAGGGCTAGAACATGATGATTTCAGTAAATAATGGAAAGCATGGAAGAGATAGAATGTGAAGATTTTAGTAAATAGAAAAAAATAAATAAAATAGAAGATAATTGCAACAGCACAGATCATAAAATAGAATAGAATAGAAGAGAAGGGCTAGATTTTGATGATTTCAGTAAATAATGAAATAAAATACAATAAAAAGGAATTGTAAAAGCATGGAAGGTGTCAGGATTGTGCCTGTTCTGTTCAGTGTTTCCTAGTGTTTCCCCCCCTCACTTGAACTTCAGTTGGTTTTTCCCTTTGTCTTCCCCTGTTACTCTGTGTCATTTGGTTTGTCCCTGTTAGCTTTGATTTTGTTCACCTGTCTGTAATTTTCTACACCCCCTGCCACTCCTATTTAAGTTGTTTGTTTCCTCAGTTTCAATGTCAGTCGATAACGTCTCATGGTGTTTGTTCTGCTCCTCGGGTTTTGTTTTGTATGGTTTTGTTCCCTGTTTGTTTTGTTTATAGTTTTGTAAATAGTGTTTATTGGATTTCCTTCTCCTGCGTTTGTTCTCCTGGCTCCTCGTCTCCCCCGCACATCGTGACAGAAGGAGTAAAATGTGATTTTAGTAAATAGAAAAGAATACACTAGAAGATCACAGACAAGAATAGAATAGAATAGAATAGAATAGAATAGGCGCACACTTTAATTTGGAGACCAGATCTTACTATTAACCAACCATCAACTACAACTTTTGCATCAATAAACAAGTGAGAATGGGTCACTGAACTAAAGTGTTACCTACAATAGAATAGAATAGAACAGAATGCTAAAAAGTTACATTACAGCAGTATGTTAATTTACTATAGAAAATCTATCTTTGTATGCATTCTATTTTCAACACCTTTACGATTATAATCTAGCCTAAAGTTGTATTTAGCCTTTCTCTCCAAATACACAGTTAGTGAAGACACCATTATAATCACCCATTATTACATTGACATTTATGTTTTTAGAATGTGCTTTTTATTAAAGCAATCTGGGAATCTGCAATTGTGCTCATTTCAGCCATGTACACAAGGACAGTTTGCAGAGAGCACACAATACTTGCTAAAATTGATCTCAAATGCCAAGGACAACCCCAAAGCAATTAACCACTACAATCACCATTTAATCATGTCATACCTAACACACAGCCCTGAGGAATCCCTCAAGACAAGCACAGGTTCCTCATGTACAATGACAGCCGAGAGAGCTGCCTTTACCAAAAATGACAGAGATGAAAAGGGGAATGCATTTTAAGACACATTAAGAGCCCTTTCTTCTTAACCCTGGACAGCAAAGGCACTTAAATAATCAACACTATTGTATTCATACCTGTAATGACTACTGTCACAGAGACAGCCATGCATTTGCTGATAGTCAAGTGAAAGGCTTGTAGGTCATTAACGATTTGTGATGTTCACAGTTTAAAGAGCCCATTTACAACTATTTTTATGTCATGCCATAGCAAAAGACAAAAAAAAAAAAAAATGATTATATTGGTTTATTTCATGTTGATTTTTATTTTCTTGAATAAAAATGCAGTAGATGCTCTAAAATGATTGAGTCAAACATTTATATTAAAAATCTATACATGTGCAGCTATGCAGCTAAAATATCAGATATTTTGTAAATAAACCTTATACACATAGATACAGATAACAAATGTTATAAAACTTGTCTGTCATAAATAGACAGACAACAAGACAAAATGGATAACAAGTATTCGAAAATACATATACATGGAGAATATCTGAACAAATGATTCCAGAAATCCATTTTTTGAGAGGGCAGTGGGGTCACAAATAAGGGCGCCTGCAGAAACACTTGCGCACAAACACATATATCAACCTCAGCCTATCTGTGGAGAGGAACGAAATGAGATTTTTTTTCATGGTCTGATACGGCGTAGTGCGGAAATGCGTGAGGCGTTTTATAATCACAGATTCTAGGATTGGGTGTCAGAGAAGGCTTGGGTGACGATCTATCACTGGCTCACCACAGACACGGGAGGTCTTTAAAAGAGATGACTTCAAATGCACTGAGCAGAGCTTCTGTTCTTTGGCCCATCACTGCCATGTTGGGGGCTACACACATTCTAAAACTATTGGAGCACTTTTACAGAAACACACATGCACTGTGAACAGTGTGTCTGTTCCACATGACTTACCTTTAGAACACTTTCAGGAAGACCAACTGCTAACACACACACAGACACACAAACACTGTAGACAGCTTTCACCCTCTTCACAGACTGAACCCGTTTGCTATCTCAATAGGTGTCTGCTATTCAGCTGTTTCCTCTGAAGGGCTGTCAGGCAAAAAAAAAAAAAAAAAAAAAAAAAATCTTGTTTCATCATATTGTAGTATTAAATGTTTATTCTTCAAATTGTGTAACTGTAATTTTTTTAGATAGTTCATTTTGAGCTTTGAAATCTGGACTGTGCCTGCAGTACATTAGATTTGTATGGAAATAACAGTTAAATTTTTTTGGATATGGAAAGGGTATGGAAATTTAACAGTGAAAGAACTTGCACATGATTTGCCTAATGCATTCTGTACCACCTAAATGGAGTCTGATACAATGTAGTTTAATCTTTTCTTTTTTTTTTTACCTCCCATTTTTCTAAGCAGCGAGGCACACGTAGCTGTAATAATACAAACCACCAAAAACACACACAAAAAAGTTAATATTAAATAATGCAGAACAAAGATACAAATAATACAATGTTTAAGCTTTTTCAAGTTTATAGGTGTTTAGGTACAGAAAATGAATAACCAAAAGTAAAAAAGCACTGCATAGTCTTCACTGTATAAATAAAATATACCTTAATTCTTGATAAAACAACGAAGTAATTTAGTAAAGAACAGTGAGAGATTTTCTCTCTTTTAATTACTTGTATTAACATTAGGAACACCAACAACAGCTAGTAAATTAGGCACGGTCTCTTTAAGAGACAATACATCCAATAAAATGATATACATCTGATTTCTTTCTCAACAATTTACCGACTATAACTAACAGTTTTTCAAAGATATTAGACAAGACATAATTAAAAATTATTTTGACATAATTTTGTATTTGTCGGTGCAAGCACAAGAAGAGGAACATGGTGCGCAAGTATTTAGTTGAGTTCTTTCGTGTCTTATGCTTGAATGCTTTAAAATCTCTTGAATGTTTCAATTGGCAAGGGTTAAACACATGTGCAAATGTAAGCTTTCGTAACGATGTGCAGCAATGGCCCATCAGGTATCCTGAGCATTATTTATGCTGGCGTCGGGTCGTCGGTTGAAATCACCAGGGGGACCCCCCCACAGCCGATTGTCATCACTTTTCACCCCACTAACAACGGCCCTGTCCATGCCAGTAGGTGTCATTATAAAAGCCTAAAGTTAAACATCACATCTATGGATCACCCTCACTCCGTCACTGAATGTCTGATGTATATGGCACACAAATGGAAAAAAACTAAATCTGATCAGCTGATTCTTTCAGGTTTCTGGATGTCATTAGTTGTGTTTCCAAAATAACCCACTATACACTATGCCAGGTGTTCTCAACTCTGGCCTTTAAGGGTCCATTTTCCTGCAGAGTTTAGCTCCAACACTAATCAACACACCTGAACTAAGCTAATCAAGATAAATTAAACTGGAAATGCTGTCATTACTCACCCCTATGTTGTTCCAAACTTGTAAGACCATCTTTCATCTTCAGAACACTAATTACGATATTTTTGATGAAAGCCAAGAGGTTTCTGACCCTGCATAGACACCGAGAGTCCCACCACGTTCAAGGCACAGAAAGGTACCAAGAACATCAACAAAATAGTCCATGTGACATCAGTGGTTCAACCATAATTTTATGAACTACAAGACCCTCATGAAAATTATTCATGGTTTTATTATAGTAAAAGTGTAGTAACCATGTTTTTTGGTGCATTGATTACCATTTGTATAACTATAGTTTTATTACAAATACCATGGTTAAACTATGGTTAGTGTAGCATGACCATGGTTAATTTGTGGTTACCATAGTTTAACTATAGTTTTAATGTTTTTGTAGAAATAAATATCTTAATTTTTGTAAGGGGAATACTTTTTGTGTAAAAAAAAAAAAAAAACTAAAAAATCTTTAAAAACTTTATTCAACAGTTGTTCTCCTCCGAGTTACCGCCTTCTGCCATTGTCGATATTCTGCCATTGCGTGTGGTGCTGCTGACGTAGAACACGCATGCGCTGTGGCTTGTTTATGAGGAGAGAGAGGAAAGCATGCACATGCATTGTGGCACTCCTAATAATGGCGGAAGATGTTTTTTTGGGGAAAAGAATTGTTGAACAAAGTTCTCTTGTAGCTTATAAAATTACAGTTGAACCACTGATGCCACATGGACTATTTTGTCGATATTCTTGGTCCCTTTGGCCTTGAATGTGGTAGGACTCTTGCTGTCTATGGAGAGTCAGAAAGCTCTCGGATTTCATCATAAATATCTTAATTTGTGTTTTGTAGATGAATGAAGGTCTTTTGGGTTCAGAATGACATAAGGGTGAGTAATTCCCACTCCCAAGTCGTCACATATTGCCGTTTGATCAGGACCCCTTGGCATAGCATTTTGATGCTCAAGGGACCCCTTTAGCGTTGTTTTTAGTTGTGCAGAGTCCTCCATTGTTTTCAGTTGTTTGTCTTGATTTAATGGTTTGCATGCATTTGTAAGAAATATAAATAATTTTATATAAATGTATGCTTTGATTGGAGCACCTAAAACCACCCCACCCTAAACCTACCACTTCTGAACAATATAAAACACAGGCAAATATAAGTGCAGCTACAGGTATTTATTGCAAAAACTGACCATAAACAAGCAGTATAAAAGCATTACAAACAAGTCGTGTTGCATTCCAAGTCTTCTGAAGCCATACGATATCTTTATGCAAAGAAGAGAGTAAAACATAAGGTTTTAATCGCTGAAAATTATCCCACTTCATTAATGTGCTCACATCTCATTCAAAAAGATACTCCCAAACATTATCATGACGTAATTGGTCACGAGACACACAAAAGCCAATAGAATTCAACAACCAAGGCTGAAATAAGGCTTTTTCTGTCTGGCGGCATTTTTTGAATTCACAAATCAATTGTTTTGCCTCGGAAGACTTGGAATATTCATATTTTTTTAACAAATTGTGACTGTAGTTGTATCAGCCTGTTATGTCTGTGTTTTATTGACAAATGGTTAGGTTTAGGGGCAGGGGTTGGGTTACGTGCTCGTAAATGTGTAAATAGTGTAATAGAAATAAAACGTCTCTAGGTTACGTATGTAACCTCAGTTCCCTGAGAATAGGGAACAAGACACTGCGTCCTCTAGCGGCGCTTTAGGGGAACGTCGCAGCGTGACTCGTGTCTGAAGAATACATAGAAAAACTACATGAAATGGCCAGCGACAGAGTATGACGTCACTGCAGTGCAATTGTCGCTGCGTCACTACTGGGCGACTACAGTATATAGAGGCGCCAGTGCAAACACAACACAACTTCATCGTCTGAAGCTTATCGTCCGAGGCATGGCGAACAAGCTAGAGGATGCAGTGTCTCGTTCCCTATTCTCAGGGAACTGAGGTTACATACGTAACCTAGAGACATTCCCTTTCGAAGGGAGCTCTCACTGCGTCCTCTAGCGGCGCTTTAGGGGAATGGCTATACCTACGCTGCCATGCCAAGGGGTGTGCAGGCTATGATGACGAGCACTAAGCATCAATTCTAAGAAGAATTGCCCCTATTAGGACGTAGTGATGGCTGTCAGAGCGTTATCCTCCCCGGCCAAAGGCCTGAGCTATTACCCACTTACCAGGATGGGTAAAGGGTTCAACCCAGGGCATAGCTCAGGGATGGAATAGAAGATTCCTTTGGAGGAAACGGCTAAGTAAAGGACATTTAGACTTGTTAGAACAAGGGGCTGTCATACCATAGATCAGGTTCCCTCAGGAACTGACTCAGAAGGTGAGCAGCCTTGTCCTGGGACCGTTCAGGAATAGGGCCGCCAGAGGTGACCTGAATAGTGGATGGAGGGTAGATATCAGTGGTGATATCCCAAAGTTTAACCCAGGGAACCGGGGTTATAAGTCAACTTTAGGGAACAGGGCGAAGCGCGTGACCCATACCATAAGGGGATTTGAAGAATGAGCCCAGAGCTTGATGGGATCTTACCATGTATGTGGATTTGAGAAAGTGCCCCAGATCCATGTGCACTAACCACTCTTGTGGATTTTTTTTTTTTGGGGACCTTTACAAAGGGGGGCGTACCAACATCCTTGCAAAAAGGTTTTAACTTTTAGAGTTATACCAAGGGGGAATCACCGCCTGGGGGTGGTGCTCTGAGGAACCCTATTATTACGGATAGGGGAGCTACCTGGTAGGGTTCACACCCTGCGCACAGGGAGGAACAAGGTTCTTATGCTCTAAATGGACCCTTTCCTCAGAAAGGGGAGCATTAGATTGTTCTGCCTTGTTTTTTGAGATTTTCGGATATGCTGCAGAAATGTTTAGTAAGGACAGGTTCCTAACCCTAAGATCAGAGAGAGAACCCATCCTAGCGGGGTGACACTTCTAGGTACCTTTTCTTGGAAAGGGAAGTGAACGAAGCCCCGTACGTGAGGCCTGAGAAGTGAGAATCGACCCGATGGTGCCATAGATGAACTCCTATCCCTGAAGCACAGGGAGAGCAATAGACTAGTCACAGAGTGTTGCTCAGAATTAACCCTTTATGAAAAAGGGGGCATCTACACTTCAAGTAGACTGGACTTGCACCAATAATTCCCTTGCCATTGTTTTTTTGTTGTTGTTTTTTTGTAAAAGAAACAGGGGTTTTTGGCTAAAGGTATTGGATACAGAATTATGCTTTCTTAGATTGAACCCTTTCCATAGAGAGGGGAGCATTGTATACCTAGGTGACCCAGATTCTGTATAAAGCTGACATAGAATTGACACCAAGCCCTTTCCCTTGCCCTCAGGCTAAAACCGGGAAGGCTGAGGTGTCAGCGACTGAGTGGTGCTCAAAATAGACCCATTTTTCACAGAAAAGGGGGAGCATCTATACTTCAGTGAAACAGAATCTATACCAAGCACTTCCCCTGCCCTCAGGTTTTAAACCGGGGAGGCTTAAGGTATCAGTCACAGAGTGGAGCTCAGAATGGACCTTTTCCGCAGAAAAAGGGAGCATCTACACATCTAGGTGGGCCAGAGTCTTCAGCAAGCACTTCCCCTTCCCCTTGCTTGCTGACACTCTACTTAAGCGAGCTTAACCTCCTGTCTCAACAGGGTGTTTAAGGCTCCCTTCCATAGAAACAGGAGACCGAAAGGTTATTCCTTGGTTTTGTCTATCAAAGAAATCCAGGATTTTTTTTTTCTCATGATATAGACCCCTGGTTTATTATCAATTCGCTTAAGAGAGGACATAAAAGGGGGGATTCTCAGTTCAGAAGCCTACTTTGTAGAGTTAAACACGCCAGGGGCAATCCTTAAAAATCAAATTTAAGAATCTTACCTAGCTGGTGGAAAGATCCTGAGTTTAACCACTGAGAAAAGGTCAAACCTTAGAGTAGGTGTCCATGTGGATCGGAGTGTTGGAGAGCACGAACACCATAACCATAGCCAGAGACCAGAGGGAGGGGCACTTGTTGAAACTCAATGTCCTTTTCCTGAAACGACAAGACAACACACAGATGCCAGTCCACATAATGACAATAGTAATTTCTTAGAAAGAAATGGATCATACTCACCCATAAAGTATCCTGCACGCTTATTACAGTCGGGGTTGACTTTCCAGGAAGGCCCATGGGGTTTTGGTTCCAGACCATCAGTAATGGTGGTTTCTTATAAAACATAAGAGCCGCCAAATACATCATAGGTCCGGGGAGCGTGCAAGAAACTCCAGATAGAAGATAAAAACAGGGGAATTAAGAGAGGGTGAGACAGGGCCGAGGGAGAAGTTTTTAAGATATATTCTGATCCGTACGAGAGCGCTGTCTTGCCTGGATCACTTCCCTTAGGTCCTGTCTACCACCCCTCGACCATTCACGTGGGTCCCATAGGCGGCGCGGGCTGCGACACTAGCCTTCTGAACTCACCTCTGTTCCTCGGAGCAAAAGTGAACAGGACCCCGGTGTTGTTCGGGCTGGAACCTGGTCCTTCGTGGAATGAAGGTTTTGAAGGCAGCTGAGCGCGTCTTCGCCTCCCTGAACTTCTCGACGACCGTCTCAACGGAAGCACCGAAAATTGAAGGCGAAACCGGCGTGTCGAGGAGAAAGCCCTTCTCTTTCCTCCCGACGTCAGCCAGGTTCATGTCTCTCTGTAACCACCATAGCACCCATAGCCCTACCCATGTGGGTAGCGGCCTGCTTGGTGGCACGGAGAGCGAGATCTGTGGTGCGACGCAGTTCAGCTACCTCATCAGGGGATAAACCCTGGCCTTTATCCAGGTCCCTCAGCAGATCGGCCTGGTAGGCTTGAAGGACTGCCATGGTGTGCAGTGTGCCCACCGCCTGACCTGCTGCTGCATATGCCTTGCCATTCAGTCGTGATGTTGTCTGAAGGGCTGAAGAGGGCAAGGATGGAGCTTTGAGAGAAGATGTTTGCCCCATTGAGAGATAGCAAGCCAGCGTCTCTTCGACGGGGAGCATCTTCTCATAGCCGTGATCGTGCATTCCCTCCATGTTCCCATAGTTCGCCAGTGACGAGCTATGGATGCGGGAAGAATAGGGCTTTTTCCATACCTTCTCGATCTCAGAATGGAGATCGGGGAGGAATGGAAGGCTCACTGGAGCCGGGAGGTTATGGTCTGAAAGATAGTGCTCGTCGAGGCGACCCCGTGGCGCCATCCTTCTAGCCCACTTCCACGGCAAATCAAGTCTAGCTGTGGCGTGGTCCATAACCTCCAGCAGCTCCTCGTATGCAGGGCAGGAACGCTGGAGAGACTTTTCCTGCTCTTCTTGGGTAGAATCTAAAAGAGCACTCGCTCCAGGATCCAAAGATGTCGGAGAAATGGCGTCGTCTCTCAAGAGCTCATCCACGTCTCTGGATGACGGGCGAGAAAGGGAAAGCGCCTTTCTCAGCTCGTCAGCCAGATCCACTTGCGATCCCCATGAGCACAGTTTCCTCCGCGCCTCGGCAGCGGCAGGTCCCGAACCGTGAGGGACAAATGAACGTTTCTCCTTCCTCGAAAGGAGAGACAGACGGGATCGAAGCTTTCTCATGGGAAAGCGTTCGCAATGAACACACAATGCCCCCTCAAGGACATTGCGTGCGTGCTCTTCGCCCAAACAAAACACGCACAAATCATGTGTGTCATCAGGTGTCAGATATCACGGACATGGATCAACACACTTCTTGAATGTTTTGCTAGTGCTTGCCATGATATAGAAAGAGAAACAACTCTTACCGGTTTCAGAATGCACTCTCAGACAAAAAGTAAAGCTGAACACGACAAAGATGTGTTGTGTTTGCACCGGCGCCTCTATATACTGTAGTCGCCCGGTAGTGACGCAGCGGCAGCAATGATCGCAACGCAGTGACGTCATACGCTGTCGCCGGCCATTTCATGTAGTTTTTCTATGTATTCTTCAGACACGAGTCACGCTGCGACGTTCCCCTAAAGTGCCGCTAGAGGACGCAGTGAGAGTTCCGTTCGAAAGGGAACTGTTGTTACTGTTTGCATTAAAAAATCACACCCCAATAATATATGCAATAATGGCAATATTATTACCAATTTATCATTTAATCATGATGATAAAATTCCCAGTGCCTTTCGCGTCAGCTTATTGACGCCAAGGGTTTCTCATTTAAAGCAATGGCAGACCCTGCACGTCGAAAAATGACGCTGAAGGGGTACCCTGTGTGTCAAAAATGTGACGCGAGGGGTCCTGACCAAATGGCAATATCTGATGAGTTGGGAGTGAGAACTTGTTGCAAGTTTTCATTTTTGGGTGAACTATCTCTTTAAGTGCATTATCCAGGTATTTAAAGTGCACTATGCAATTTTGGAGTTTTCAGTGTGAACACACTACTCGCACTATTTATACAGCAAAAATACCTCTAAATTGTGCCCCTTTTGACTTTTCATAGTTCGACGTGCATTGTATATGGATGTCACTGATATTTTAAGATTAAGTTAGTCTTTAATAAAAGAATTGTGCAAGAACCAAAACATATGAATTCCCCAAATTCTTATGCAAACTGCATTTTGCATTATTTTCAGAGCTTTGTATGTAACTTATGTGCATTTTGCTTAGTAAAGCAAAACAATTGCTAAACATTTTATTACTTAATTTAATTGTGTTAAATCCAGTCCACTGCATGACTACATGAATTGGTTTGTTGCAATAACTGAAGCTGAGCAGTGAATTCTTAGTTCCTAGCATGTAAGTGTTTAATGTTCATTTATGTTTGACATTTTCACAGTTTCTGTTATGTTAAGTTTTTGTGGTCACCAGTGTGGTGAACAGCAGAGCTTGTGGTTGTGCCTCCCATTGAGGACGCAAAACTACAAAATAATACATCATATTACAAAAGTAATAAACTACGTTTACTTCCAGCTGAAAATAGGGCAAAAATGCCTTAATTTCATTGCACTTTTGCTGAAAGGTCAAACAGTGAAATCATTGCTTCTCCATATTCAGTGGTCCAAAGGGTCACAAATATATTTGAGTGGGTATGAAAAGTACTTAGTTATCGGGACCATCACTCATAGCCCTAACCATTTCTCACAGGAAAATGAAACAAAGGCCTTATTAGCATATGTGACCCTTCATTACGCATATGACTACTGAATGATGCATAAGAGCTCCACACAGCTTCCGTTATTAGCAAGGGCCTTCACCTTTGACCTTTCATCCCTCTTATATTTCATACTTTCATAACGATCCTTCATAAAGACTTTGATGGATATCACTCGTTATCGGATTGAGGTGTCACTGGACTTAAGCTGTCACATTAGTCGAGAGACTTAGTGGCAGGCACAGGGTGGTGAAGGCTTTGATTTGAGGTTACTTAACTCTGCATGCTTTAGCCTTTATGCATTTTATTATGCCTCAATTCCACAAAGATCTTAAGCAGGTCAGTAAAGGTGAGAGGAAATGTTCTCCAGTCCATTTTCGCAAATATTAGAGAACACTAGGGACTGACACTGTGCATTACACATGACTTCTAAGAGCATGCATGTATATATATACAATAGTTCAATAGCTGCAGATGAGTCTGTGTGTGCATTATTTTGAAGATTAATACAATTAATAATTTTAAATATATTAGTACAGGTACAGATTGGACTTAAAATTGCCTTAAGAGAAGTCTGCTCAAACCCTTAGCATGCAGAGTAACCGTTAGGCCTTGACAAGAATTGGTCAATTTCGAATGGCATTGTGTCAGGCCATCTGTGACTCTTGTTTGTGCTGTGTAGATTTATTTTGTTTCCTAAATACACCAGACAAATAACCGGTGATCAATTCACTTCTTGTCTGAAACCTAGACTCCCAAAAGAGCACTCTGGGTAAGAGGTCATGACACAAGTCTGACCTCTTCCGCGTGGACATTGATCGCAAGCTAACGATTCTTTGCAATCAATATCACAGTTGGATTATATGATTCAACCCATTCACAAAGCTCCTTCTTATAGGGTCAGTCAAGATAATGCCCAATGAGTACAAAGATAAAAATGGAAGTTTTAATTTCTCACACAACAGAGAATATGGTGTAAGACTTTGCTGTAATGCATGGCTTTGAAAAATCACTGACATTTTCAGGTCAGTCTGGTAGGAAGTCCAAGAGAGCCTTGCTCTCCTTTTTGATCAAAAGGTCAACACAGCAGGGTCTGTTATCAGCCTTATAAGCAAGCCGTGAGCAATGGGATGGCTTGGTTCCTTTATGGTTTTCAAGCAATAAAGGTTCCTCATATGCTGGCTGCATGTCTGGCGGTGTGAGATTATTGTCAAGTTTCTCCCACATGGCTTCTCTCTCTGTACAGATTTCCACAGTTCAGCAAAGCCAGCTACTGATAACAACGATTTCATCAACCTTCAGCTCTCTTGCCCTGTCTCGCACACATAAACACACACACACACACACACACACACACACACACACACACACACACACACACACACACACACACACACACACACACACACACACTGTATTTTGCATCACTGCTTGTATTCAAACAAAATCAGAAGGTCACACACATACTGTACATGGAAAGCTTTTTTGTAACTAGTTTTGTTACTTGTGATCCTGTACACCCATGCTGGTCAATGCCATAATTACACATTCTGCGGGGAAAAGCATTATTCTCCGTTAAAGGAATAGTTCACCCAAAAAATGAAAATTTGGTGAAATTGACTCACTTCAAGCCATACAAGATTTACGAGTTCCTTCTGTATCTTGCAAGTGATGCAATGCTAAATTTCTCTGAGCCTGTCATTCCAATCTACACTCCATACATTATAATGACAAAGCAAAAATCAGGTTTTTAACATCTTTGCAAATTCACTAAAAATAAAAAACGTCTAGGTTACGTATGTAACCCTGGTTCCCTGAGGACAGGGAACGAGACGCTGTGTCCTGGTGGACACTATGGGAACGCCTTCAGCGTTACCGGTTCTGAAGCTCTTATAGAACAAAAACAATGAACTTTGACATTGGCCGGCGCCAGCCTATGACATCATCACAAGGCACCTACCAGTATAAAAGGGGCACTTGTGAATACATCAACCATCTTTTTGTCTGACGGAGACATAAGTGGGGCCCGAAGCATGGCTACAAGACGCAGCGTCTTGTTCCCTGTCCTCAGGGAACCAGGGTTACATACGTAACCTAGACGTTCCCTTCCGGAGGTAACTCTACGCTGCGTCCTGGTGGACACTATAGGAACATCAATTAACTAAGTGAACAACTGACTGATTGAGGAGTCAAGAAGGAACATCACTCCCCACTACCAGCGAGAATCGATTGGGCCGACGTCACAGCTAGCTCGGCTACCCAAACACGGAACTCCTAGGAGTGGAGGTATGATTCTTCAAAGCGAGAGTAGGCCTACTACAGAAAGTAACGAAGCTTACCATTAAGCCTTCATACTGAGCGGGGGTTCTGAAGAGCAGAGGCTCAGAAAGACCCTCTAGATGAGAGGAAGCCTAGCAACACTCTGTGCTTGCGGGGAACTCTGGGAGTGGAGGTCAGAGACCTAACTACACTCAACACTGGAGGTGATTCATGAAGCTGCAAGAACCTAAATAATAGAACCACCTAAGTGGAGTTTTCAGGAGAGTGGAGGCTTCTACAAGAAGACTCAGATGAGAGGAAGCCTAGCGACACTCAACCCTATAAATAGTGCTGTCTGGATTGGAGATGGAAAATTCCACCAGCTCTTAGGAGTGGAGGTCTCAAACAACCCTTCAGTGAGGGGAGACCTGGCTACACTCACGCTTGGAAGTACTGGAAGCGGAGTTTCTGGAGAACGGAGGCTTCATAGAAAAACTCTCTAAAACGAGAGGAAACCTGACAATGCTCAATCCACTAGCTCTTAGGAGTGGAGGTCTATAAATAATAACCCTTCGGTGAGGGGAGACCTGGCTACACTCACGCTTGGAAGTACTGGAAGCGGAGCTTCTGGAGAACGGAGGCTTCATAGCAGACTCTCTGTAGTGAGAGGAAGCCTGATAACGCTCAATCCTACAGGAAGCTCTTAGAGTGGAGGTCTCAAACATAAACCCTATTTGTGAGGGGAGACCTGACTACACTCACAGTTGTAAGTGCAGAAGCGGAGCTTCTGGAGAACGGAGGCTTCATAAAAGACTCTCTAGATTAGAGGAAGCCCAACAACGCTCAATCCACCAGCTCTTTAAGAGTGGAGGTCTCAAAAAACTCTTAAGTGAGGAGAGACCTGGCTACACTCACGCTTGGAAGTACTAGAAGCGGAGCTTCTGGAGAACGGAGGCTTCACAGAAGACTCTCTAAAATGAGAGGAAAGCCTGACAACGCTCAATCCCCTAGCTCTTAGGAGTGGAGGTCTCACATCAATATATTTCGGTGAGGGGAGACCTAGCTACACTTACACTCAAAAGTACTGGAAGTGGAGCTTCTGGAGAACGGAGGCTTCACAAAAGACTCTCTAGATGAGAGGAAGCCCAACAACGCTCAATCCACCAGCTCTTTAAGAGTGGAGGTCTCAAAAAAACTCTTAAGTGAGGAGAGGCCTGGCTACACTCACGCTTGGAAGTACTAGAAGCGGACCTTCTGAAGAACGGAGGCTTCACAGAAGACTCTCTAAAATGAGAGGAAAGCCTGACAATGCTCAATCCCCTAGCTCTTAGGAGTGGAGGTCTTACACCAATATATTTCGGTGAGGGGAGACCTAGCTACACTCACACTCAAAAGTACTGGAAGCAGAGCTTCTGGAGAACGGAGGCTTCACAAAAGACTCTCTATAATGAGAGGAAGCCTAACAACGCTCGAACCTAAGGGAAGCTCATAAGAGTGGAGATCTCACCAAAATGCTCTCGGTGAGGGGAGACCTGACTACACTCAACGCTTTTAGAGAATACCAGGACTCACAGCAGGGCCCATATGCTAAAAGCAGGGCTCTGTAGAGTGGAGGCTTTGAAATGAATCTCTAAAGAGAGAAAAAAGCCTGACAACACTCAGTCTTGGTGAGTGGTAGTATTAGCACTCCACCAAGGATAGTCAGTAAGGCCAGGAAGGGCCTCATTGTCTAATATTCCCTAGCGAGAGATGCTCGAGAGTGGAGGTCTCAAATAGAAACCCTACTGAGGGGAGACCTGACTACACTCAGTGCTACAAGTACATGAACTCACCCTAGAATCTACACACAGGACTCTGTAGAGTGGAGGCTTCAAAGAGTCTCTGAAAAGAGAAAGCCTTAACAACACTCAGCTTTGGCAGAGGGGCTCAAAGCATAGAACCAAAGTAGTTAGCGAGGCCTAAAAAGGCCTACCAGCTATATACCGTGAGAATGTACTATAAGCGGAGCACTAAGGGGAGCAAAGGCTGCAACTAGATGGTTCTCACAGAGAGAGAACACATCTGACAGCTCTAAGTCTAAGCCATAGGGAAGACTAAGAAAGCACGATCATCATCATAACGCCACTAGGCGAGAGGAGACCTAATCAGCAGCACCCAAGAGTGGAGGCCTCTGCAGAAAGACTCTCAATCAAGAGGAAGCCTACAACACCCTGACAACGCTCACCGTGGCAGGAAAATCTAGGAGTGGAGGTCTTAAACAACACAACTCACTAACAATGAGGGGAGACCTACTACACTTAACCCCAATATAGTAATGAGGCTCAGTAAGCCTACATACTAAACTACCATCTGGACAGAGCTTTAAGTGCCTATACAGGGTTCAAAAGTGAACTCTGGAGGTCCAACACAGGGCTTCGCCAAGGGAAGACCTGCCACAATACGCTTAGTGTAAAAGCGAGGCTCAAAGGAGCCTACAAGCTACTAGAACTATCCAGTGCTGATAGAACTGTGAAAAATTGGCCTAAACATGAACCTCTAAAGAGGGGAAATCTCCTCGGCGCAAATCTCAGAGATAGGAGGCCTGAATAAAAATACTCACAGGGGGGTTTACTAAACTTTCCTCTTCCTAAAAATTTAGAAGCAGAGCCCTGGGGAGCGTGGGCTTCAATGCACTGACTCACAAAGAGAGGCAGCCTACAACACTCAACCCTAGGTTGCTTATACTAAAAAGTGGGTGGAGATCTCATCCAAATCTCTCGGCTTTATACTTAAAATAAAGAGCGGAGTCTCTGCCAAACTCTTACCACGGGACGGGGAGTCTGCCACACCCAGTAGGTGTGTAAACATGCATATGCAGGTTTAAATAATGCCTAAGCCGAGCTCAAAACAGCGGAGGCTTCAAAGGATAATTCTCCAGAATGAGAGGAAGCCTGACAACGCTTAACCCCCACCGGAGTTATTTACGAGTGGAGGTCTCGGTACACTACCTCACAAATGAGGGAAGACCTGGCTACACTCGACACTTAGGGACCGTAGAAGCTCAGTATGGAGCTCAAATACTAAAGTCTCACCCAAGCGGAGCTGGTAGACAAACAATACATACATATACATATATGCACACCCACATATATGTCAGTTCATGTACCGGGCCAACAGATTGAGTTTATCAATCTATCATCGGCCCAGCCCCAGAGTCTTATGGGGGAAAAGGGCAGGCGGCCGAACGATAGTGAGGGATAAGGGAGAGGATCATTTCCCTACGATCCCCTCTCCTATATTGCGCATCACGTCTCCTCTGAGACCTACCCCTCCCAGGAGGATGGTCTCGAGTGGCCACACAAACCGCCTGGTCCTGCCTCCAGCCCGCAGGCCAGGAGGGGCCAGGCTCCCCCCTGCGTTTGGGTGGGGAGGAAGACCGGTGAGGAATAACAGACCCAAAAGATCCAAAAAGATTTAAGGGATCTATTAGCCGCTGAGCACACCTCCACCTCCCTGAATTAGTTGACCACCGTCTCAACGGATGTACAGACTAATTCGGAAGGCGAGACTGGCGCATCGAGGAAAAGCACTTCTCTTTCTCCCCGATGTCTGCCAAATTCACCTACAAATCTGTGGTGTGAAACAGCTCAGCCATCTCCACGGGTCTTTATCCTCCAGCAGATCAGCCTGGTACGCCTGCAACACTGCCACTGTGTGCAGGCAGCACCGGCCCGACCCGCTGCCACGTATGCCCTCAGCGTCGACGCCAGCCCCGCTGAGAGACAGCAAGCAGATCTTCAGGCGATGGCATCGACACCACGCCATACTCACGCACTCACTCTGCATCAGCATAACTAACATGCTGATATAGATGAGTGCGGGCTGAATATGGTTTATCCCATGCCCTCCCGATCTTATTATATAGATCAGGAAGGAAATGGGATGCACATGGGGACTGGTCTGTTATGGCCAGGGAGAAATTGCCCATATAAACTGCTATGAGCAATCTCCCCCTGCACGTGCTTTCAACACAGATCAAAGCAGACCGCAGCGCGGTTCATAACAGACAACAGCTCATCATACGCGGGGCAGGCAGGCTGTGAGAGCTCAGAAAATACCTTTTCGCCAATAACAGCCACATCCTGTTCACCTGGCTTAAAACCAGTAGAGCACTTGCTGCTGTATCAAAGGATGTCAAATAACAATACATCCTTCGCCCGCAGCTCGCCCTCGTCAGCGGCTGACGAGCGTGAGAGATTACACGTCTCTCAACTCGTGAACGTGCTTCATCTGTAACCGCCGCGGGCTCGTTCTCCGTGCAGCCTCAGCTGCAAGGGGACCAGAGCCGCGTAGGGCAGATAAATGTCCCAATTTCCCTCGAGAAAGGGGACAAACGAGAGCGGAGTTTCCCTAGAGAGAAACTCTCACAATGAACGCGCTCTGCACTCTCAAGAACAGAGCGTGCGTGCTCTTCACCCAAACACATAACAAACAGGTTGTGCACGTCATCTGGTGTCAGATTTCTCTGACACGGATCCGCACACTTCCTGAACTGTTTACTCTAGGAATCATCATTCTACTCACGCTTAGAACAAGGTCAGTCTGAAGGACAAAAAGATGGTTGATGTATTCACAAGCGCCCCTTTTATACTGGTAGGCGCCTTGTGATGATGTCATAGGATGGCGCCGGCCAATGTCAAAGTTCATTGTTGTTGTTCTATAAGAGCTTCAGAACCGGTAACGCTGAAGGCAGTTCCCATAGTGTCCACCAGGACGCAGCATAGAGTTCCCTCCGGAAGGGAACTTAAATTATTCCATTGCATAAGTATTCATAGGGCAGTTGATATTTAGCTCAGGAGCATTCATATTGCTTGTAGATGTTACTACATTTCGAATGAAGTTATTCTGTGGCAAATTCAACTGAATGGGTATGATTTGGAAATGCGCAAGCATCTTAATATTAGGTCTAACAGCTGAAAATGCCTATCAGAGCAAAAACCAAGCCCAGAGGTAACAACTGTCTGTAGGGCTCAGAGACAGGATTGCATCAAGCCACACATCTGGGGAAGTGTTCAGAAAAAAATTCTGCTGCATTGAAGGTTCATAGAAGCATGTAGTCTCCATTACCCTTAATGGAAGAAGTCTTCTTCTCAGTGAAGACACATGAAAACACACAAAAAAATTGACCCTCAGACTGTGAGAAACAAGATTCTCTGGTCTAATGAACCTCAATTCTAAGCATTAATTTTTTTTTTGGACATTTACATTTATGCATTTGGAAGACACTTAGTCACTTACATTACTGTTCATTCAAGATATAAATATGACCAATTCATCTATTTCCTGTGAATGAAACCCAAGACTGTGGTGTTGCTTGCAATCTTCTACTATTTAAGCTACAGGAACATTTCTTAACAAAAACATTTACTTTTTTCAAATTGAGGGAAATTATGTTTTTAATGTATATGGTGTACTGGTACTAGCATTAGCATGCGCATCCCCATCCATCACGTTAAGCTACAACTACTACATAAAGTGTCCAATAATCCACATTTAATTTTTTTTTCAGGTTAACAAGTACATTGTGAAGTACATTATACCTAATTGCATTTCTCAGTGTGAGCACAATGCTCGCACTACATACTGTATAATACAAAAAGGTGTAAAATAGTGTAAAAATCTGCAAATGGTGATACAGACATTCACGTCTTTTTCTAGCATTTTTTTTTATTTTTATTTTTTAATTTTGGGTTGTTCTTGTCATATCTTGTCCTGGATCCTACATTTCAATGCTATTAAACTCTGCTCTAAGGTTTTAAATCGGCTGGGAATAGTTGTTACAGCTGTCAGTGCAATGAAAATGTCTGTACGTATGTAACATACGTATGTAACTGGTTCCCTGAGGACAGGGAACGAGGCGCTGCGTCCTGGTGGACACTTTGGGAACTGCCTCCAGCGGGACCGGTTCTGAAGCAAGCTATAGAACAACGACAATGAACTTGACATTGGCCGGCGCCAGCCTATGACATCATTAACAAGGCGCCAAACAGTATAAAACGGGCACTTGTGAATACATCAACCATCTTTTTGTCTGACGGAGACGTAAGCAGGCCTGAAGCATGGCTACGAGACTAGTGTTGTTTTTGGCAGACGATTTTAATTTTAGTTTTAGTCTAGTCTTTGTGTGAAGCTGTCATTTTAGTTTTTATTAGTTTTAGTCATGTTCATACTCTTTTTAGTCTAGTCAAGTTTTAGTCGACTAAAAGTCTGAGCATTTTAGTCTTATTTTAGTCAGAATTACCCATGAATATTTTCATCTAGTTTTAGTCGACGAAAACTGATGACATTTTAGTCTAGTTTTAGTCGATGAAAACTGATGACATTTAGTCAATTTTTAGTCAATGAAATTTGTATTTTAGTCTATTTTTAGTACTGCAATTTTATTTAACCCAGTCAATATAGTATAACTACCTAGTAGTATAGACGAAACCAAACTTACCCCTTCAGTCGAATCACTTCGACGTTACATTGGGATCTCGCTTGAGAGACCGATCACCTCTGAGCCTTATTAAAAAGGCCAATTGAAAATTGGCGAGTGGACGTGTGCGCCGGCCACGCCCCCAGGGTATATAAGATGGCTGCGCGCACCACTCAGTCAGACTTTTGCTTTCAGAGCCGATGTGTCGAGCCTCTAAACAGCTGAGAAGAGTTCTTCAGAGTTCATGCTCCCTCCTGCTGCTGCGCTGCCATAACTAAAAGAGTGTTTCACAGAAAGAGCATTGTTTGGCAGCCGCCAGCGCGATCCCGCGGGCGGCCGTTTTCACGGCCATATAAAGCCTTTTTGCATTCCAGCGAGCAGCCCCGGCAAATGCACGAGTTGCCCCGCGGCGCCTCCCTGGGCAAACCGGGATCACAAAAGAGCAATTTCTAGCGGCCGTTTTAGACGTTCTTTTCAGGATGTGTTTTCGGCCGTGCGTTTCTGGGTGTGGTAGTTTCCTCTCCTCAGCGAACGGACATGAGCGCTGCCTCACGTGTTTAGGCTTGAGCACGCTGGGGTGGTGCTCATGAATGGTTCATGCGGTGAAAGCATGACCATGACCACGCTGAAGTCCCGCCGCTCGTTCGCGAGCTGGCTCCCCCCGCCTCCCTCCCGTGGTCAGCCGTTGAGCCGCCTATGCTCTTCGGCCACCGCGGTAGGGCGCGGGGGGGGGACATTCAAATTACGATAGACAGCGTTCCGCCGGCTCAAAAAGCCCTGCGGACCTCTCTATCTCAGCGCGGTCCCGTTGAGTTTCCGCAGCAGACGCTTCCCCGCCTGGCGGGCTGAGCGTCTCCTTCGGTGCTCCTGCAGAGGATGAGATGTCTGTCACAGCATCAGAGGGAGAGTCAGACGGTGACACATCTCTTCCCGCGGCGCGGCGCCCACCCGTGGTCGCTGCCCCCCCGGAGGTTGATGTCGAACTGTCGGCTATGCTTCTCCGGGCAGCCGGGGGGGATCGGTTTGGAGGTTCCTCAGGGGCCTCCGGCCGATCCTTCTAGGCTGGACGACTGGTTCCTGGGGGGGGCACCGGCGGCAGCGCCGCGCTCCCCCCCGGTCCCGTTCTGACCGGATGTGCATGAGGAGCTGACAAAATCGATGGCGCCCTATTCATTTGAAGCGCTCTCCAGCTCCTCTCCCCTCGCCACTCTCGGCGCGCCATCGCGGTGCACCTTTGCCCGTGGGCGCGGCCGCCTGGTGGGGCCCTCCGCGTCCCCCTTTTAGGGCATGTGAAATTTCTTCCGCCCTCATCGGCTGGGCCTTTTCTGCGCCCCCCGACACGCTGCCCCGCCCTGCAGGCCATGGCAACACTGCAAAAGTGCCAGGTGTAGGCACCTTAGGCCTGCACGAGAGTGGTCCTGACCAGGGGGTACTTGAAGAACTCCGCGCCGCCACTGACTTCGCCCTTCGGGCCACTGCCCGTCGCCGAGGGCGTCCCCCCGCAGCTCCGTCCCCTGCTGAGCCACACGATCCAGGCTCGCAGCCGACGTCGAGCCGCCCGTGGGAGAGGGACGCCGCTCGCCTCTCAGGGTCCTGCGAGGGAAGACCCTCGCAGGCGAGCTTCGAAGCGTCCCTGATGCGAGCATTCTTTATTCGGAAACAGGCGTGCCTCTGTTCTGCCTGCAGAGGTCGCGTTCCTACTGGCGAAGGACGCGATCCAGCCTGTCTCTCCAGCCGGGACGAGGTCGGGGTTTGATAAGAGTCCCGACTTCACGTGTCCAGTTAGAGTGGTGGGTTAACATCCGCCCTGGATGGAGCTCTGTTCCGATCCCTTCTTAGGCTGTCGGCACACATGCTCACGACGACGCACATACAAGTATGTTTCCGTCTCCAGGGCTGGGTTGCAGCCATCTGCCTGAAGGGCACCCGCTGTCGCGTCTCGATCTTCCCCTGCGCACACCCCTTCGGCGGTCTGCCCCGGGGATCGAGCGCTCAGCGCGAGGTGCTTCCATTTGGCTAGTCCCTCTCCTTCCTGCCTTCTTAGGCCATGGGAGCTCCCCGTCCCCTCTTCGGCAGACAGGAATTCGCGTCTTCAACCGTCTCTTCGACTGGTGCTTTACCAGCCCACTCGTGAGTTCCGTTGTGCGAATACAGGGACCTGGTGCCTCGGCACCCCCGCCATCTGGTCCTTCAGGCCAACCGAGGGAATCCTTTTCCTCGGTCGGGAGCCCGACTCGGTCCACAAGACGGCCCGCCTTGCTACCAAGAGCGCGCAGTTAGTGTTGTAGTCCCTGAGCTAATCAGGCACTATACAGCGGTCCTCTCAAAATCAGAGGCTCCTGGGGCACATGACAGCTCTAGCCGCTTACCGCTAAGCTGTTCATGTGAGACCGCTGCAGCACGATCGAGTCCCATGATGGGCATGGCATCTCGGCTCTCTCCGGACTGGCGTTTTCCCGCAGTATTGCCGACAAGTCAGCCCGTGGCTTACCACGGGTTGGGTTGCCATGTACAACAGAGGCTTACAGCTCCTCCCATCTGCTCCCATGGAGTCCGACGTGGCAGATTTTGCTACTTGCCATTCATTTGAAGCAGGGAAACTCAACCGTGCAGCCGGCCGGTTCCCACGACAGTCCACCCACCTGCAGAATGGCGACTCCACCCCGTGACGCAGCTAGTTGGAGTTATATCGGCAGGCCCAGCCACATCCGCTCGCCCTCCCGATTCCTCCCATTGCCAGAGTAACTCTGGCACATAGCTGCCCTCCGGGGCTCAAGTACGCCCTTCCCCAGTGAGCCTCCTTGCGCAGATTCTGTGCGAGTCCAGGGAGGACGAGTAAGTCTGTAGGTTGCGCTGCAAGGACGGCCCACCCGGACTTAGGTCTTAGTAACCATCCCCTCGCGGCAGTCCCTCCCTGTAAGGGCACGGGTTGACACCGTAGATCTCTCCGGCCTTTCACAGGCCGTGATACAAACTATCACTCGGTACTGAGCTCCCTTGACAAAGGCTGGCTTACGCACTGAGATGAGGTCTATCTGCTGGCATTCCTCTTGCTGAGAGGCACAGAGATACACGATTGCAGTAGTGCTTCCTTTCCTGCAGGAGAGTTGGAGCGCAGGCTGTCCCCTCGACTCTCGGAATATATGCCGCCGCTTAGCCGCATATCACATGCAGTAGATGAAGCAAAATAGGTAAGCACCCACTGGTCGTGAGGTCCCTCAGAGGTGCCAGACCGCGCCTCATACCCTCTTGGGACCCCCCCGTCGCCCTTCAGGGCCGCGGGGCGCTCCATTTGAGCCTCTGGCCTCAGTCGAGCCAGAATTCCTGTCATTTAGACAGCGCTCCTGATTGCCCTGGCTTCCATCAAGAGGGTAGGAGACCTACAAACTTTCTCTGTAGGGAAGCTTCCCCGTCGCCTTCTCAGGCCGCGGGGCACTCCCTTGGAGCCTCGGGCCTCAGTCGAGTGAGAAAAACGCTCCTGACTGCCCTGGCTCCCATTGAACGAGCTAAGGTTCCCCAGAGGTGCTCAGTGGGCCTCAGTCGAGTCCTGTCATTAAGACAGCGCTCCTGACTGCCCTGGCTCCTATTAAGAGGGTTGGAGACCTACAAGCTTTCCTTGCCAGCAAAGTGTGTCAAGAAATTCGGGCCCGGCGACTCTCACGTTACTACCTGAGACCCCGGCCCGGCTATTGTGCCCAAGGTTCCCCACCACGCTTTTCCGCGGTCAGGTGGTGAACCTGCAAGCTCTGCCCTGGAGGAGGCAGACCCAGCCTTGCGATGTTGTGTCTATGTGAAAATGAAATCGGTCGGCACTTCAGACGCACCTAGCAGCTTATCTGCTTTGGGGTTCAGCAGAAAGGGAATGCTGTCCCCAAACTGAGGTGGCTCTTTGGGTGGTAGATGCCATCTCCCTCTCTTATCTATACCAGGGAGAGCCATGCCCCTTAGGTGTTCATGCCCACTCCATTAAGAGTGCTGCTTCATCCTATGCGTTGGCTCATGGCGCCTCACTAGCAGATATCTGTAGAGCTGCAGGCTGGGCGACACCTAATACCTTCGCTAGGTTCTTCAACCTCCGCGCAGAGGCCGTATCCTCCCGTGTCTTAACATAAGACTTCAGGCGAGCGGGGGGACGGCTGGTGTCGGCTTGCTGCGCCATTCCCACGTGGATCCGTGCGCTATCTCCCAGAATGTTCCCTC
>NC_133372.1:20955575-21062186 GCF_049309525.1 Garra rufa | reverse complement strand
ATAGGGAAGACTAAGAAAGCACGATCATCATCATAACGCCACTAGGCGAGAGGAGACCTAATCAGCAGCACCCAAGAGTGGAGGCCTCTGCAGAAAGACTCTCAATCAAGAGGAAGCCTACAACACCCTGACAACGCTCACCGTGGCAGGAAAATCTAGGAGTGGAGGTCTTAAACAACACAACTCACTAACAATGAGGGGAGACCTACTACACTTAACCCCAATATAGTAATGAGGCTCAGTAAGCCTACATACTAAACTACCATCTGGACAGAGCTTTAAGTGCCTATACAGGGTTCAAAAGTGAACTCTGGAGGTCCAACACAGGGCTTCGCCAAGGGAAGACCTGCCACAATACGCTTAGTGTAAAAGCGAGGCTCAAAGGAGCCTACAAGCTACTAGAACTATCCAGTGCTGATAGAACTGTGAAAAATTGGCCTAAACATGAACCTCTAAAGAGGGGAAATCTCCTCGGCGCAAATCTCAGAGATAGGAGGCCTGAATAAAAATACTCACAGGGGGGTTTACTAAACTCTCCTCTTCCTAAAAATTTAGAAGCAGAGCCCTGGGGAGCGTGGGCTTCAATGCACTGACTCACAAAGAGAGGCAGCCTACAACACTCAACCCTAGGTTGCTTATACTAAAAAGTGGGTGGAGATCTCATCCAAATCTCTCGGCTTTATACTTAAAATAAAGAGCGGAGTCTCTGCCAAACTCTTACCACGGGACGGGGAGTCTGCCACACCCAGTAGGTGTGTAAACATGCATATGCAGGTTTAAATAATGCCTAAGCCGAGCTCAAAACAGCGGAGGCTTCAAAGGATAATTCTCCAGAATGAGAGGAAGCCTGACAACGCTTAACCCCCACCGGAGTTATTTACGAGTGGAGGTCTCGGTACACTACCTCACAAATGAGGGAAGACCTGGCTACACTCGACACTTAGGGACCGTAGAAGCTCAGTATGGAGCTCAAATACTAAAGTCTCACCCAAGCGGAGCTGGTAGACAAACAATACATACATATACATATATGCACACCCACATATATGTCAGTTCATGTACCGGGCCAACAGATTGAGTTTATCAATCTATCATCGGCCCAGCCCCAGAGTCTTATGGGGGAAAAGGGCAGGCGGCCGAACGATAGTGAGGGATAAGGGAGAGGATCATTTCCCTACGATCCCCTCTCCTATATTGCGCATCACGTCTCCTCTGAGACCTACCCCTCCCAGGAGGATGGTCTCGAGTGGCCACACAAACCGCCTGGTCCTGCCTCCAGCCCGCAGGCCAGGAGGGGCCAGGCTCCCCCCTGCGTTTGGGTGGGGAGGAAGACCGGTGAGGAATAACAGACCCAAAAGATCCAAAAAGATTTAAGGGATCTATTAGCCGCTGAGCACACCTCCACCTCCCTGAATTAGTTGACCACCGTCTCAACGGATGTACAGACTAATTCGGAAGGCGAGACTGGCGCATCGAGGAAAAGCACTTCTCTTTCTCCCCGATGTCTGCCAAATTCACCTACAAATCTGTGGTGTGAAACAGCTCAGCCATCTCCACGGGTCTTTATCCTCCAGCAGATCAGCCTGGTACGCCTGCAACACTGCCACTGTGTGCAGGCAGCACCGGCCCGACCCGCTGCCACGTATGCCCTCAGCGTCGACGCCAGCCCCGCTGAGAGACAGCAAGCAGATCTTCAGGCGATGGCATCGACACCACGCCATACTCACGCACTCACTCTGCATCAGCATAACTAACATGCTGATATAGATGAGTGCGGGCTGAATATGGTTTATCCCATGCCCTCCCGATCTTATTATATAGATCAGGAAGGAAATGGGATGCACATGGGGACTGGTCTGTTATGGCCAGGGAGAAATTGCCCATATAAACTGCTATGAGCAATCTCCCCCTGCACGTGCTTTCAACACAGATCAAAGCAGACCGCAGCGCGGTTCATAACAGACAACAGCTCATCATACGCGGGGCAGGCAGGCTGTGAGAGCTCAGAAAATACCTTTTCGCCAATAACAGCCACATCCTGTTCACCTGGCTTAAAACCAGTAGAGCACTTGCTGCTGTATCAAAGGATGTCAAATAACAATACATCCTTCGCCCGCAGCTCGCCCTCGTCAGCGGCTGACGAGCGTGAGAGATTACACGTCTCTCAACTCGTGAACGTGCTTCATCTGTAACCGCCGCGGGCTCGTTCTCCGTGCAGCCTCAGCTGCAAGGGGACCAGAGCCGCGTAGGGCAGATAAATGTCCCAATTTCCCTCGAGAAAGGGGACAAACGAGAGCGGAGTTTCCCTAGAGAGAAACTCTCACAATGAACGCGCTCTGCACTCTCAAGAACAGAGCGTGCGTGCTCTTCACCCAAACACATAACAAACAGGTTGTGCACGTCATCTGGTGTCAGATTTCTCTGACACGGATCCGCACACTTCCTGAACTGTTTACTCTAGGAATCATCATTCTACTCACGCTTAGAACAAGGTCAGTCTGAAGGACAAAAAGATGGTTGATGTATTCACAAGCGCCCCTTTTATACTGGTAGGCGCCTTGTGATGATGTCATAGGATGGCGCCGGCCAATGTCAAAGTTCATTGTTGTTGTTCTATAAGAGCTTCAGAACCGGTAACGCTGAAGGCAGTTCCCATAGTGTCCACCAGGACGCAGCATAGAGTTCCCTCCGGAAGGGAACTTAAATTATTCCATTGCATAAGTATTCATAGGGCAGTTGATATTTAGCTCAGGAGCATTCATATTGCTTGTAGATGTTACTACATTTCGAATGAAGTTATTCTGTGGCAAATTCAACTGAATGGGTATGATTTGGAAATGCGCAAGCATCTTAATATTAGGTCTAACAGCTGAAAATCAGAGCAAAAACCAAGCCCAGAGGTAACAACTGTCTGTAGGGCTCAGAGACAGGATTGCATCAAGCCACACATCTGGGGAAGTGTTCAGAAAAAAATTCTGCTGCATTGAAGGTTCATAGAAGCATGTAGTCTCCATTACCCTTAATGGAAGAAGTCTTCTTCTCAGTGAAGACACATGAAAACACACAAAAAAATTGACCCTCAGACTGTGAGAAACAAGATTCTCTGGTCTAATGAACCTCAATTCTAAGCATTAATTTTTTTTTTGGACATTTACATTTATGCATTTGGAAGACACTTAGTCACTTACATTACTGTTCATTCAAGATATAAATATGACCAATTCATCTATTTCCTGTGAATGAAACCCAAGACTGTGGTGTTGCTTGCAATCTTCTACTATTTAAGCTACAGGAACATTTCTTAACAAAAACATTTACTTTTTTCAAATTGAGGGAAATTATGTTTTTAATGTATATGGTGTACTGGTACTAGCATTAGCATGCGCATCCCCATCCATCACGTTAAGCTACAACTACTACATAAAGTGTCCAATAATCCACATTTAATTTTTTTTTCAGGTTAACAAGTACATTGTGAAGTACATTATACCTAATTGCATTTCTCAGTGTGAGCACAATGCTCGCACTACATACTGTATAATACAAAAAGGTGTAAAATAGTGTAAAAATCTGCAAATGGTGATACAGACATTCACGTCTTTTTCTAGCATTTTTTTTATTTTTATTTTTTAATTTTGGGTTGTTCTTGTCATATCTTGTCCTGGATCCTACATTTCAATGCTATTAAACTCTGCTCTAAGGTTTTAAATCGGCTGGGAATAGTTGTTACAGCTGTCAGTGCAATGAAAATGTCTGTACGTATGTAACATACGTATGTAACTGGTTCCCTGAGGACAGGGAACGAGGCGCTGCGTCCTGGTGGACACTTTGGGAACTGCCTCCAGCGGGACCGGTTCTGAAGCAAGCTATAGAACAACGACAATGAACTTGACATTGGCCGGCGCCAGCCTATGACATCATTAACAAGGCGCCAAACAGTATAAAACGGGCACTTGTGAATACATCAACCATCTTTTTGTCTGACGGAGACGTAAGCAGGCCTGAAGCATGGCTACGAGACTAGTGTTGTTTTTGGCAGACGATTTTAATTTTAGTTTTAGTCTAGTCTTTGTGTGAAGCTGTCATTTTAGTTTTTATTAGTTTTAGTCATGTTCATACTCTTTTTAGTCTAGTCAAGTTTTAGTCGACTAAAAGTCTGAGCATTTTAGTCTTATTTTAGTCAGAATTACCCATGAATATTTTCATCTAGTTTTAGTCGACGAAAACTGATGACATTTTAGTCTAGTTTTAGTCGATGAAAACTGATGACATTTAGTCAATTTTTAGTCAATGAAATTTGTATTTTAGTCTATTTTTAGTACTGCAATTTTATTTAACCCAGTCAATATAGTATAACTACCTAGTAGTATAGACGAAACCAAACTTACCCCTTCAGTCGAATCACTTCGACGTTACATTGGGATCTCGCTTGAGAGACCGATCACCTCTGAGCCTTATTAAAAAGGCCAATTGAAAATTGGCGAGTGGACGTGTGCGCCGGCCACGCCCCCAGGGTATATAAGATGGCTGCGCGCACCACTCAGTCAGACTTTTGCTTTCAGAGCCGATGTGTCGAGCCTCTAAACAGCTGAGAAGAGTTCTTCAGAGTTCATGCTCCCTCCTGCTGCTGCGCTGCCATAACTAAAAGAGTGTTTCACAGAAAGAGCATTGTTTGGCAGCCGCCAGCGCGATCCCGCGGGCGGCCGTTTTCACGGCCATATAAAGCCTTTTTGCATTCCAGCGAGCAGCCCCGGCAAATGCACGAGTTGCCCCGCGGCGCCTCCCTGGGCAAACCGGGATCACAAAAGAGCAATTTCTAGCGGCCGTTTTAGACGTTCTTTTCAGGATGTGTTTTCGGCCGTGCGTTTCTGGGTGTGGTAGTTTCCTCTCCTCAGCGAACGGACATGAGCGCTGCCTCACGTGTTTAGGCTTGAGCACGCTGGGGTGGTGCTCATGAATGGTTCATGCGGTGAAAGCATGACCATGACCACGCTGAAGTCCCGCCGCTCGTTCGCGAGCTGGCTCCCCCCGCCTCCCTCCCGTGGTCAGCCGTTGAGCCGCCTATGCTCTTCGGCCACCGCGGTAGGGCGCGGGGGGGGACATTCAAATTACGATAGACAGCGTTCCGCCGGCTCAAAAAGCCCTGCGGACCTCTCTATCTCAGCGCGGTCCCGTTGAGTTTCCGCAGCAGACGCTTCCCCGCCTGGCGGGCTGAGCGTCTCCTTCGGTGCTCCTGCAGAGGATGAGATGTCTGTCACAGCATCAGAGGGAGAGTCAGACGGTGACACATCTCTTCCCGCGGCGCGGCGCCCACCCGTGGTCGCTGCCCCCCCGGAGGTTGATGTCGAACTGTCGGCTATGCTTCTCCGGGCAGCCGGGGGGGATCGGTTTGGAGGTTCCTCAGGGGCCTCCGGCCGATCCTTCTAGGCTGGACGACTGGTTCCTGGGGGGGGCACCGGCGGCAGCGCCGCGCTCCCCCCCGGTCCCGTTCTGACCGGATGTGCATGAGGAGCTGACAAAATCGATGGCGCCCTATTCATTTGAAGCGCTCTCCAGCTCCTCTCCCCTCGCCACTCTCGGCGCGCCATCGCGGTGCACCTTTGCCCGCGGGCGCGGCCGCCTGGTGGGGCCCTCCGCGTCCCCCTTTTAGGGCATGTGAAATTTCTTCCGCCCTCATCGGCTGGGCCTTTTCTGCGCCCCCCGACACGCTGCCCCGCCCTGCAGGCCATGGCAACACTGCAAAAGTGCCAGGTGTAGGCACCTTAGGCCTGCACGAGAGTGGTCCTGACCAGGGGGTACTTGAAGAACTCCGCGCCGCCACTGACTTCGCCCTTCGGGCCACTGCCCGTCGCCGAGGGCGTCCCCCCGCAGCTCCGTCCCCTGCTGAGCCACACGATCCAGGCTCGCAGCCGACGTCGAGCCGCCCGTGGGAGAGGGACGCCGCTCGCCTCTCAGGGTCCTGCGAGGGAAGACCCTCGCAGGCGAGCTTCGAAGCGTCCCTGATGCGAGCATTCTTTATTCGGAAACAGGCGTGCCTCTGTTCTGCCTGCAGAGGTCGCGTTCCTACTGGCGAAGGACGCGATCCAGCCTGTCTCTCCAGCCGGGACGAGGTCGGGGTTTGATAAGAGTCCCGACTTCACGTGTCCAGTTAGAGTGGTGGGTTAACATCCGCCCTGGATGGAGCTCTGTTCCGATCCCTTCTTAGGCTGTCGGCACACATGCTCACGACGACGCACATACAAGTATGTTTCCGTCTCCAGGGCTGGGTTGCAGCCATCTGCCTGAAGGGCACCCGCTGTCGCGTCTCGATCTTCCCCTGCGCACACCCCTTCGGCGGTCTGCCCCGGGGATCGAGCGCTCAGCGCGAGGTGCTTCCATTTGGCTAGTCCCTCTCCTTCCTGCCTTCTTAGGCCATGGGAGCTCCCCGTCCCCTCTTCGGCAGACAGGAATTCGCGTCTTCAACCGTCTCTTCGACTGGTGCTTTACCAGCCCACTCGTGAGTTCCGTTGTGCGAATACAGGGACCTGGTGCCTCGGCACCCCCGCCATCTGGTCCTTCAGGCCAACCGAGGGAATCCTTTTCCTCGGTCGGGAGCCCGACTCGGTCCACAAGACGGCCCGCCTTGCTACCAAGAGCGCGCAGTTAGTGTTGTAGTCCCTGAGCTAATCAGGCACTATACAGCGGTCCTCTCAAAATCAGAGGCTCCTGGGGCACATGACAGCTCTAGCCGCTTACCGCTAAGCTGTTCATGTGAGACCGCTGCAGCACGATCGAGTCCCATGATGGGCATGGCATCTCGGCTCTCTCCGGACTGGCGTTTTCCCGCAGTATTGCCGACAAGTCAGCCCGTGGCTTACCACGGGTTGGGTTGCCATGTACAACAGAGGCTTACAGCTCCTCCCATCTGCTCCCATGGAGTCCGACGTGGCAGATTTTGCTACTTGCCATTCATTTGAAGCAGGGAAACTCAACCGTGCAGCCGGCCGGTTCCCACGACAGTCCACCCACCTGCAGAATGGCGACTCCACCCCGTGACGCAGCTAGTTGGAGTTATATCGGCAGGCCCAGCCACATCCGCTCGCCCTCCCGATTCCTCCCATTGCCAGAGTAACTCTGGCACATAGCTGCCCTCCGGGGCTCAAGTACGCCCTTCCCCAGTGAGCCTCCTTGCGCAGATTCTGTGCGAGTCCAGGGAGGACGAGTAAGTCTGTAGGTTGCGCTGCAAGGACGGCCCACCCGGACTTAGGTCTTAGTAACCATCCCCTCGCGGCAGTCCCTCCCTGTAAGGGCACGGGTTGACACCGTAGATCTCTCCGGCCTTTCACAGGCCGTGATACAAACTATCACTCGGTACTGAGCTCCCTTGACAAAGGCTGGCTTACGCACTGAGATGAGGTCTATCTGCTGGCATTCCTCTTGCTGAGAGGCACAGAGATACACGATTGCAGTAGTGCTTCCTTTCCTGCAGGAGAGTTGGAGCGCAGGCTGTCCCCTCGACTCTCGGAATATATGCCGCCGCTTAGCCGCATATCACATGCAGTAGATGAAGCAAAATAGGTAAGCACCCACTGGTCGTGAGGTCCCTCAGAGGTGCCAGACCGCGCCTCATACCCTCTTGGGACCCCCCCGTCGCCCTTCAGGGCCGCGGGGCGCTCCATTTGAGCCTCTGGCCTCAGTCGAGCCAGAATTCCTGTCATTTAGACAGCGCTCCTGATTGCCCTGGCTTCCATCAAGAGGGTAGGAGACCTACAAACTTTCTCTGTAGGGAAGCTTCCCCGTCGCCTTCTCAGGCCGCGGGGCACTCCCTTGGAGCCTCGGGCCTCAGTCGAGTGAGAAAAACGCTCCTGACTGCCCTGGCTCCCATTGAACGAGCTAAGGTTCCCCAGAGGTGCTCAGTGGGCCTCAGTCGAGTCCTGTCATTAAGACAGCGCTCCTGACTGCCCTGGCTCCTATTAAGAGGGTTGGAGACCTACAAGCTTTCCTTGCCAGCAAAGTGTGTCAAGAAATTCGGGCCCGGCGACTCTCACGTTACTACCTGAGACCCCGGCCCGGCTATTGTGCCCAAGGTTCCCCACCACGCTTTTCCGCGGTCAGGTGGTGAACCTGCAAGCTCTGCCCTGGAGGAGGCAGACCCAGCCTTGCGATGTTGTGTCTATGTGAAAATGAAATCGGTCGGCACTTCAGACGCACCTAGCAGCTTATCTGCTTTGGGGTTCAGCAGAAAGGGAATGCTGTCCCCAAACTGAGGTGGCTCTTTGGGTGGTAGATGCCATCTCCCTCTCTTATCTATACCAGGGAGAGCCATGCCCCTTAGGTGTTCATGCCCACTCCATTAAGAGTGCTGCTTCATCCTATGCGTTGGCTCATGGCGCCTCACTAGCAGATATCTGTAGAGCTGCAGGCTGGGCGACACCTAATACCTTCGCTAGGTTCTTCAACCTCCGCGCAGAGGCCGTATCCTCCCGTGTCTTAACATAAGACTTCAGGCGAGCGGGGGGACGGCTGGTGTCGGCTTGCTGCGCCATTCCCACGTGGATCCGTGCGCTATCTCCCAGAATGTTCCCTCCGGCGAACCTGGGTCCTCCATGCCCCGCAGTCAGGGCTAGATGCGGAGTAGTCCTTGGCTGTGATCCTGCCTGGGTCTCCTTCTCCCCGCAGGTTGTGGCTATACTTTCCAATATTTTCCAGCGGAGGAGACCGCTGTTTCCCTCGTGTATCCCTAAGAAGCCTTATGGATATATTGAATTATTCTCATTTCCACATGCACAAATTCCATGTGCCCCCCCCCCCAACCCATGCTTCAGTACAACTGGCATCCCTGCAGGCCCCCCTTATAAAAAAGGGGCCTCGGGGCATTGGGAAGGTTACGTTCAATGACCGCCTGCGGACACGTCTGGGAAGACCTGCCGGCACGTGGCGTTGTGCGTAACGCGGCGTCAGGGTCGTGGCCTTTTCCATGGGTCTAAGTTCCCAATGTAACGTCGAAGTGATTCGACTGAAGGGGTAACGTCTAGGTTACGAAGGTAACCCTCGTTCCCCGAAGGAGGGAACGGAGACGTTACATTCCCCTGCCACGCCCCTGGCGTCGCGCTGACGCCGGGCTCTCCCGGCTCTTCAGCAAAAGCCTGACTGAGTGGTGCGCGCAGCCATCTTATATACCCGTATGTACGGGGGCGGGGCCGGCGCGCACGTCCATTCGCCAATTTTCAATTGGCCTTTTTAATAAGGCTCAGAGGTGATCGGTCTCTCAAGCGAGATCCCAATGTAACGTCTCCGTTCCCTCCTTCGGGGAACGAGGGTTACCTTCGTAACCTAGACGTTTTCTTTTAGCCAAACCCATTCCAAACAAGGTTATCTTATTATATTATTGTTAGGCTACCTTATAAGCTCAAGAATACATCCATTCCAGACATGGAAGATGCTCTAATTAGAAATTAAAACATTTATTTTACCTACCAAACATGTTAGAATAACACACATAAATTGAAATAAAATAAATAAAAACAATAAATAAAATAAAATAAAATAAATAAAATAGCATCACATGACAATGCCAGAAAAAAAATTATACATTCAAGTTTAACAAACGTGACTGCTTCGTATTCTGATTCAAACACGAACCCCTTGCGCAGGTTTCAAGTGTCATTCACTTGTTTATTAAGAATAAATCATAATACGAATAAATATGTACGTGTAGTTTTGTGCATGTTTATTTAGTAGTAATTCCCGCTTCAAAAGCACTTCTAATTAATAATAATATTAGTCAATTTAACAATATTCTTAGGGCTGCCCCCGACTAAAGATATTCCTAGTCGACCAACACTCCTGCATTTTAGCAATTAGTCGAATAATCGTTCATTTATGATATTAATATAATAACTTGCGTATATACAAGGAAAGGTACAGTCCAAGTTGAAGTTTAACACTTCCATATTACAGAAAATGCTAAAGCATGATATTAGCGCGTTCAATTTGAAAATTGAGCGCTTAAAATAGAATAGTAAAGTGTTTAAAGTATACAGGGCTTATGGACACAAAAATCAGTGGTCGGAACGTTATAGGCTAATTATTATAACATAAAAACAGCAATCAGACTGCCTGTGCATTTTAATAATTTATTATAAAATACAAACTGTAACAGTTACATGTAAAAAAAGTTTAAAAAAATAAACTAAAATTCGTTCTTTAAAACAAATCAAATAAACGTATTAGTAACTTAGGCCTAGTACAAAACAAGGCAAAAAAAAAAAAAAAAATACTGTAGCAAAAACGCTGTTTGGTATAAAAATACAGTGGAAAATCAATATAATTTTTAGATTGTTCAAAAGGAAAATGAACACAAACGAACAATTTAATAAATGCACATGGCACATCACACAACGCCAAAACTTAGAATAAAAAAGAAGGCGGCAAACAAATTAACAGCCTAAGTATTTGATTAAATTGTTTAGAACAACTATATTTCAGACAAAATGTGGAACAAATAATTTAAAGAACACTAATACAAATCAAAAATATCAGAGCAAAGCCGCAAACTGCCATTAAGACGACGGATGAGTCTTGACCTGAAACAACAAATTGCAAACATCAGACTAATTTTTCTAACAGAATAAAAACAACTTCTGCATTATATAAAAACGAATAAATAAAAATAATACGTATTTATTTATTTGTATAGCCTACCCGTTATAAAAATAGCCGTTATTTCAAATATAGCCTAACGGATAGCAAACAGAAACACTACAAAAAGGAAATTAAGCATTCTTACCTAAGCTTTCAATTCGATTTTATTTTTTTCATATTATGTGAGAGGAACACCAGCTTGTCCACATTGTTGGGAAGAAGGGAGCTTCTCGACTTGTTCACAATGAAGCCGGCCTTTGAAAAGATGCGCTCTGATGGAGTGGATGTGGAAGGGATACAGTGGAGGCGTTTAGCTGCTTTAGCGAGCTTTGGATAACGATGTTCATTTTTTTGCCACCATGCCAATGGTCCCGAATCAACCTTTGTTTTATCTGCCAAGTACATTTTTAGTTCATCCTTCTCTTCTGCATGCTCCTCCTCATCAATGGCAATCTGCATGGATATATCGGCCTGCTTTTCCTTTTTCGGTTCGGGCTCACCCTCCTCTGCAGGGCGAATGCTGTCATGATCACTTTCTGGCGCAGCTTCTGTAGATAAACTTTCTGCCAGATCCGACACTGTGGAGTACGCATCTTCTCGTTCGAGTTGGTCAAAGAATGACAAGCTCTTAAAACGTGGGTCTAAGATAGCAGCTTGTATGTAAATGCTGGTCGCGATATTTTCCGTCAGTTGCCATCTCGTGTAAATTTCTTTTGCTAGTTCTGTCTTTAGTGCTTTTGTGGTGGGACTGTCTTCGTTGCGCAGCACCAAATGTCGTCTCTTCATGTTTATTAACATGGGCAGTGTGGCAGATAGGGATGCGTTTAAATCCTGAGAAAGTAGCTCAGTGAGAGTGATCATAGGCATTAGCACTGCGACAGTGTCCTCCGCTGTCAGCCAATGTGCTGTTGTGAGATCTAGACCTCGTTCAGACCGTTTGGTAATTTCAGGGTCTGACAGCACAGCTGTAACCGGCCATCTCTGTTCCAAGAGTCTCTCCAGCATGAAGTACGTGGAGTTCCATCTTGTGGAGACATCTTGGATAAGTTTGTGTTCCGCAACATTCTGCTGCTTCTGTTTATGAGTCAGAGCTGTTGTAGCCTTGGTACTTTTCTTGAAATGCCCCACAAGGCGTCTAGCAGCAGCGATGCATCGACATATGGGGTCAGTTTTAAGAGCCGCGTTTATGCATAACTGTAACGTGTGCCCTGCACAACGGACGCCCTTCGCATTACCCCAAGATGGATCATTAGAAATCAGTTCTGTGCACAACACCATATTAGCGGCATTGTCATGTACGACTGCTACCCTCTTTTCTCCAGGTATTTTAAATTCTTCCATCACTTCACTGAGTCGCTCTTTTATGTTGGTAGCTGTGTGGCTCTCCTCCAGCACTTTTGTTTCCAACACAAAAGAATGTAGTTGCCAATCTTCAGACATGAAGTGTGCAGTAATGGTCAGGTAACCCTCACTCTGGATAGAGGTCCATGTGTCTATTGTAAAGCTGACTGCTGTACAACTTACAGTACAGTATTTTCTTAACAAGAATTTCTTTAGTTGTGTTGAACTTGCTTGTTAAGCCATGCATTATTGTGTCGCGTTTGGGAATGGTGTAGCCTGGTTAGAGGAATTCAAACATTTTTTTGAACCCGTCACCACGGACAACGTTGATCGGTCTCATATCAAGTGCAATGAAATCGACGATTTTCTCTGTGATTTCTCGCTTTCTTTTTTCACTTAGAGGGGGTCTCAAAACTAATCTCTTCTGCATCATTGTTGACTGCGAAGTCGAAGCGCACGACACCACATCATCGCTGCTATATTGTGGATGAGCCTAGAGACAAATGCATGTCAAAAACCATGAATATGATTTAACTTAACAGCGCAAATGTTTGTATCCTTATTGTTAAAACGAGGGGCTGTGTGAGGTGGTTAACGTTACTTACATGTTTTAAATGATAAGACATATTCGATGTTGACGAGTGATAGGCAAATGTTTGCCTGCAGAGTTTACAAACAGCCTTTTTAGGGTCGTCCTTCGACTTTTCAAAATGATCCCACACTTTGGACTTTTTTCCTGACATAATTATTAGCATCAGCCAGACACCTCTCCCACACGTGCGCTTTGGTATACCGCAAGGCACGAGATCGCGTTGATCTCTCGTTGCTGCGCAGCCCCTGATTGCGTAATTTCACGTGATTTTTTTTTTGCGACTAACCGACTAATAAAAATGTATTCGACCAAGCCCTCTTCATATCGACTAACGTTTAGTCGACTATTTGGGGGCAGCCCTATTCTTAATTTACTTGGCTACACAAATCATGCTTGTACTTTTATACGTTTATTTGCAGATTAATTAATTTGTGTAAGTAAAATATTTCTTATGGTTTTCGTAGCACAAATTGATTCATTTTATGAAACTGTCCAAAAATCGCTTTGACATCTGGGACGCAAAACAAACGTTTTCCACCTTTGACCACAAGATGTCATTAGAGTACAACGTGTTGAAAAGCTTGCTTTAAAAAGGTTAATTTTCCTATCACTACTAAAGAGTAGGAAAAAATGTATGTGTCCTTTCTTCTTTTTCTCCCAAAGACGAACCACAGCTGACCGGCCATCGCTCCCTTTCTCTGTGTCAGACTTAACTTTGTTTGTATTCGTCTTCTAGTAATGCCGCGAGTGTGGGTTGAGGGAGTGACGTCGTCTGCGGTTTAGGCTAATCCCTTCTAGCTCTGGCTACTGGGCACGAGACATACTAACGTTATAACATTTCGTTTCGTCTAGTTTTCATCGCCAACAATGAAGAGACATTTTAGCAAAGTTTTTATTTTATAAACCACATTTAGTCTCGTTTTTATTCGTCAACGATATTGTATTATACATTTTATTATAGTTATCGTCACATGACCAGAATTTTCGTTTCGTCTCGTCTCGTTTTCGTCACGTGATAAAGGTTCGTTGATGGCGATATTTAGTCATAATTTTCGTTGACGAAAGCAACACTATACGAGACGCAGCGTCTCGTTCCCTGTCCTCAGGGAACCAGGGTTACATACGTAACCTTAGACGTTCCCTTCCGGAGGGAACTCAATGCTGTGTCCTGGTGGACACTTTGGGTACGTCTATACCAACGCCGCCATGCTGAGGGATAAGTGATCAACTGACTGATTGAGGAGTCAAGAAGGAACATCACCCCTGCTTCCAGCGAAAATCGCTTGGGCCAGAGCCTGAGCTCAACCTCACAGGTCAGCTCAGAGCTTCGTCACGTCATAGCTAGCTCGGCTACCCAAGCATGGAACTCTCAAGAGTGGAGGCTTTCTAAGCAAGAGAAGACCTTACTACACTCAACGCCACAGAAAGTAATGAAGCTTACAACTAAGCCTTCATACTAAGCGGAGTTCTGAAGAGCGGAGGCTTCGGCAGAATGACTCTCTAAACGAGAGGAAGCCTGGCAACACTCTGTGCTTGCAGGAAACAACTGTAAGAGTGGAGGTCTCATGACCTAGCTACACTCAACACTGGAGGTAATCAGTGAGGCTCAAAACAGCCTACACACAGAACTACCTGAGTGGAGTCTCTGGAGAGTGGAGGCTCCAGCAAGAAGACTCTCTAAACGAGAGGGAGCCTAGCGACACTCAATCCTAGTAACAGTGTTACCTGGATTAGAGTTGGAAAAACCAGAGGTTTTTAGAACCAACCCGAAGATGGGAACGAAGGGACTGCGTAACCCACACTGTATAGGTTTTCAGGAAAGAACCCAACACTCGGGGGGAACTTTACCACTAACGTGGATTTCAGGAAGTGCTTAAAGACTTGCACTTACCACTCATGTGGATTTGAAGGAGTGCTCAAAGACTTTGCATGAGTACTCACCACTATTGTGGGTTTGAAGAGGTGCCCAGAGCATAGCGAGGGATCACCATATTACTATCTTAGGCGGTAGTAAGCCTGGAAGCGGAGCTTTTGGAGAGCTCTCAGGAGTGGAGGTCTCAGCATGATAACCCTCTAGGTGAGGGGAGACCTAGCTACACTCAACGCTTGGAAGTAACTAAGTAACTGTGAGTAAGACTCACAGAAGAGCTCACATGCTGAAAGCAGAGCTCTGTAGAGTGGAGGCTTCAAAACTGAATCTCTAAAGAGAGAAAAGCCTAACAACACCCAGTCAGCGAGGCTCAGAGGAGCCTCCAGCTGATATAACTGTGAGAATGGGCCTAGTAAGTGAGCTTCTTTGGAAGTGAAGGTCTCAGAAACGACTCTCAACTGAGAGGAGACCTGATACACCATGCTACCAGACATAGAGTTGGAAAAAAACATCTCGGGTTACTAATGTAACCTTAGTTCCCTGAGGGAACGAGACGCCGCGTCATGGAACGCTATGGGGAACGCCATTGGCGGGCAGCACTATGAATCATGTCTACAACCAATGAATGACGGGGGTGACGTCACAGGCGTGGTGACGTCATCGACCAGGAAGTATAAATCACGTGCGTTTGACGCCCGCGGCAGCTCTTAGGAATGAAGCGAGCGCCGCAGGGTGCGGGAATTATGGTCCGAGACGCGGCGTCTCGTTCCCTCAGGGAACTAAGGTTACATTAGTAAACCGAGACGTTCCCTTCCGGGAACTCGAGCCGCGTCATGGAACGCTATGGGGAACGAGACTACCAACGCCCCCATAATTTCCAAGCCCTGCGCAGTGTCTGTTCAACCAGGGTGGAAAGAGAGAGCCCTTGTCTGGCCCTGTAATCCTCGGTCCTCGGGCACACGAGGAATGGTAGTCTTCCTCTGTCTGGTCGCCAGCCAGAACGAGAGGTACTCCGCGGCCCTCAGGCACACGCAGAGTCTTAGTCCTTTGTCTGGGAGTTAGCCAGAACAAGAGGGACCGCAATGACCACTGTCTAGCATTCACACGAGGCACACGAGGCACACGAGGAGAGGGTGATCCTTTGTCTGGGGGTTCAGCCAGAACAAGAGGGATCCAAGGCTCGGCCTGGAGCTACGCCAGGACGCGAGGGAATAAGCCGTTGTCTAGCATTACGTGGACAAGAGGGCACTGCAATCCCCGGCCCTCGGGCACACGGGGAAGACAGTAGGGGCCTCTGCCTGGTAGCCAGCCAGCGCATGAGGCACTCCTCGGCCCTCAGGCAGACGAGGAGTCTTAGTCCTTGGTCTGGGAAAGGCCAGAAACCAGAGGGACCGAAATACACTCGGTTTGGTAGCATCCTGTGCCAGAACACGAGGAGAATTAAGCCATTGTCTAGCATTCCGCGGACAAGAGGGCTGTATGGTTCTCGGCCCTTAGGCACACGAGAACAGTGGACCTCAGCCTGGTTCGCCAGCCAGTGCAAGAGGCACCCCTCGGCCCTCGGGCACACGAGGAGTCTTAGTTCTTTGTCTGGGGATTCAGCCAGGACAAGAGGGACTGAAAGCTCGGTCTGGTAACAGCATCAGAGCACGAGAGTAAGAGCCTTTGTCTAGTTTTCCACGGACAAAAGGCTGAGGATGCAGATCTCTTTTGTGGCGAAAGTGACTTCTCTTCTTTCCGCAGAAAGAATGCGCCTTGAGAAGTCTCCTCCTGGCTAGGGAGGTGGCTGACTCTCTAGACCTAGTCTCGCTAAGCCGAGAGAACAGCGGAGCCTGGAGCGGCTCTGAGGTCGAGTTCATAGTACCTGACAAATGTCAGGGGCGAGGACCAACCCGCAGCATTGCAGATGTCCTGGATGGGGACACCTGCTGTCAGAGCTCTCGAGGCAGACAGACCTCGAGTGGAGTGAGCCTTGAGTCCCAAGGGAGAAGGGAGACCAGAGGACTCATAAGCAGTAGTAATGGCATCGATGATCCATCTACTAATAGTAGGCTTTGCAGCCGGGCCCCCCCTCTTTGGGGGGGCCGTAACAGACAAACAGTTGTTCTGTTCTACGCCACGTGGCAGCTCTGTGGACGTAGGCGTCTAAAGCTCTGACTGGGCACATGCAGTTAAGCTTCCTGTGATCCGGCTCCGTGAATGGAGGAGGATAAAACGCTTGTAGCGTTATCGGCTGTGGCGCTAGGGAGGGGACCTTCGGGACGTACCCGACTCTAGGGTAAAGAAAGGCCTTGGCCATCCCTGGAGCAAACTCTAAATGAGAAGGGGCCACCGAAAGGGCCTGCAGGTCCCCAACTCTCTTGAGAGAGGTGAGTGCTAACAGAAGCGCTGTCTTGATAGTGAGTATGCGATCTGTAGACTCCTCTATGGGCTCGAATGGAGGCTTACATAGAGCTTCTAGTACCACAGCCAGGTCCCACGTGGGAACCCTGGGTGTCACTCGAGGCCTCAACCTGAGTGCACCGCGGAGGAAACGAATGACCAAGGGATCTCGGCCCACTGAGAGACCACCTAGAGGGGCGTGGTAGGCACCTATAGCCGCCACGTAAACCTTCAGGGTGGAGTGAGCTAGCCCTGCGGAAAGGCGAGACTGTAGAAACTCCAGAACTGTACCAGCCGGGCAGTTAACTGGGTCTAAGTGGCGCTCGCGGCACCATCTCGCAAACAAGTTCCACTTAAGGCCATACAGTTTCCTCGTAGAGGGAGCTCTGGATTGGAGAAGGGTCTCAACAACCTCAGTTGAGAGACCCGCTCCTATGAGTTGTGCCCCCTCAGGGGCCACACCCATAACCTCCACTTCTCTGGGTGGGGGTGGCAAATTGCGCCCCCGGCCTGAGACAGGAGGTCCCTCCTGACGGGAATCTCCCATGGAGAGCCGTCGAGGAGAGATATCAGGTCCGAGAACCACACTCGGGCCGGCCAGTACGGGGCTACTAGTAACAGCCGTACTTGAAACCGACGGACCCGTTCCAGAACTCCCGGGAGCAGAGCGATCGGGGGAAAGGCGTACAGACGAAGCCTCGGCCACGTCTGTACCATGGCATCCAGCCCCAGTGGAGCTGGAGGAACTAGAGAGTACCAGAGGGGACATTGCGATGTCTCTCGAGTCGCGAAAAGGTCCACCTGTGCCTGGCCAAACACTCTCCAGATCTGCTTCACCACCTCTGGGTGAAGCATCCATTCCCCGGGCCTCGGCCCCTGCCTCGACAGGATGTCTGCTCCCACATTCAGATGTCCAGGAATATGGACTGCTCTCAGGGAGAGGAGTTTTCCTTGTGACCAGAGGAGGATCCGGTACGCCAGCTTGAATAAGGGGCGTGAGCGGACACCTCCTTGATGGTTTATATAATAAACTACCGCAGTGCTGTCTGTACGGACCAGCACGTGACCGTTCCTTAGGTCTGGAAGAAAACTCCTCAGGGCCTGGAACACAGCCAGCATCTCTAGGCGATTTATGTGCCATGAGAGGTGGTGAGTGCTCCACAGGCCTTGGGCTGAGCGGCCACTCATGACCGCTCCCCATCCGGTAAGGGACGCATCTGTCGCTAGCGTGACGCGGCGGCAAGGTGCCCCCAGAACCGGACCCTGAGAGAGAAACCAGGGTTTCTTCCACATGGCCAAGGCACGTAGGCAGCGCCGCGTGACCTTGATCTTGCGGAATGGGTTTCCCCTCGGGGAGAACCCCCTGGTTTTGAGCCACCACTGCAGTGGCCTCATGTGCAGCAGTCCAAAAGGTATTACGTTGGAAGCGGCTGCCATAAGACCTAACAGTACTTGGAACTGTTTGACAGTGAGTGACTGGCCTAGCTTGACTGCATTTACTGCAGAAAGTATGGAATCGATCCGAGCAGGTGACAATTGTGCCTGCATCGTGGATGAATCCCACACCACGCCCAGATAAGTGGTCCTCTGTAATGGAGAGAGCACACTCTTCTTGGCGTTGAGTCTCAACCCCAACTTTTGCATGTGAGCGAGAACAACACCTCGGTGTTGAACCGCTAACTGCTCTGAACTGGCTAGGATAAGCCAGTCGTCTATGTAGTTGAGTATGCGGATGCCCTGGAGTCGCAGTGGAGCCAGCGCAGCATCCACACACTTCGTGAAAGTTCGGGGTGAGAGAGCTAGGCCGAAAGGAAGTACTCTGTATTGGTACGCTTTGCCCCTGAAAGCGAACCTGAGAAACTTCCTGTGTTGAAGAAGGATGGAGACTTGAAAGTAAGCGTCTTTTATATCTATCGTGACAAACCAGTCCTCGGACCTGATTTGTGACACGACCTGCTTGACTGTGAGCATTCTGAACTTCAGTTTTCTGACTGAGCGGTTTAGAAGCCTGAGATCTAAGATGGGCCGAAGCCCCCCATCCTTCTTCGGAACAATGAAGTACCGGCTGTAGAACCCGGATTCCCTGTCTTGAGGAGGGACCACCTCGATGGCCTCCATCCTCAGAAGAGTTTCTACTTCCTGTTCCATTACCAGACCCTGCTTGGGGCTTACTAAAGTTGGAAATACCCCGCTGAAAGGTGGCGGTTTGGTGCCGAACTGAATAGCGTAACCTTTCTCTACAGTACGCAGGACCCACATTGAAACATTTGGCAGTAGTTTCCACGCTGCCAGAAAGTTTACTAAGGGAACCAGCCTCTTGAGACTGGTGTCTGGATTTATCTGAGGAACTAATTCGGAAGCCTGTAACAGTGAACTGGCAGGGAATTCCTGAACTAGCTCCTCTGAAGACCTCCGCGGGGGCTGCGAACTCTCCAGGGCCGCTACGTTTCCGGGTGGTGCTAGAGAATGATGTTCGCGGGAGACTGCCGCGCCCTGTAACACTGGCAGGGTTAGCTGACCAATCTACTGAGGGGCCCGAGGGGGTTTGAAACCCGCACCTATGGGTACGGTGCAAACCCGCTCGAGAGGGGCTGCCCTCAACGGCCCTGAGCCACAACCGTCAGGGCCGTTTAGCCGAGGACCTCTTCGATTGAAGGACGACCCTCAGGTCGGGCTTCTTCTCAGAGGCCCTCGACTTAGAGCGTCGCCGTCCCCGCCCTCTAGGCTTGGCCGGAGGGGTACGGGTGGCGACACTCTGTTTTTGCGCCTCACGGTACAAGGAGCTCGTACACGGCTGGGGCTGCTCCCGTCCAGCAGCCCCAGAGAAGTAAACTCGGCGAGGGAGGAAGGTCCTGAACGCTGCTGCCTGCTTGCGAGCCTCCTGGTGCCTGGCGACAACTGTGTCGACCGAGGCACCAAAGAGGCCAGATGGTTGCAAGGGGGCGTCCAGGAGCGTGACCCTGTCCTGTTCTTTTACTTCGGACAGGGTCAGCCAGAGATGCCTCTCCGTGGCCACCAGGGCTGCCATAGACCGTCCCACAGCACGGGCGGTCTCCTTGGTGGCGCGGAGAGCGAGATCTGCAGTACGTTGCATCTCTGACACGTTAACTTCCTCACCATCTCTCAACTCCTTCAGCAGGTCGGCTTGGTACGCTTGAAGGATTGCCATTGTGTGAAGGCATGTACCAGCCTGACCTGCCGCCGTGTACGCCTTGCCCATCAAGCCTGATGTTACTTTGAGTGGCTTAGTGGGCAAGGGCGGAGCCTTCAGGGACGACGCCGAGCCGGGTGAGAGATAGCCCGCAAGCGTCTGCTCAACCCGTGGCATCGTCCTGTAACCGCACTCCTCCGCGCCCCCCACATTTCCATAATTCTCAGCGGGGTTAAACAGGCGGAAGGAGTACGGCTTCTCCCACGATCTAGAAAGTTCTTTATGCAGATCGGGGAAGAAGGGAAGACTTTGTCCGCAGGAAGCGATCATCTAATGCGCTTCGCTGCGGCTCATGAGATCTTAATTCTTCCGCGGGCCAAGAGATGTTGAGCTTGGCCACTGCGTTAGTCAGCACCTCCAGTAGCTCCTCGTAGTGAGGCGAAGGAGGTGGCGGTTGTGGCTCATCTTCCAGACCCCCGAAGTCAACCTCCTCGGAGGAAGACAGCAGGAGCTCTGGGATCCCCTCCGGAGGGGAAGTAACCGCAGTGCGGGCTTCCACGTCCAAGAGGAGATCGCTCGACCCGCTGAGTGAGGGCGGAGATAGGGGTTCACCCGTCTCCATACCCTCCAGCAGATCGAGCTGCGAACCCCACGAGTGCAGCCGCCGCTCCGCCTCGGCGGAAGCGGGGCCAGACCCGCGGGGAACACTGGTGAAAGCCCCCTCCTCGAAGAGGGCTTTCCGGGAGCGAAGCACCCGCACTGGAAGACGATCACAGTGCGGACAGCCAGCCTTTTCGAGGGCTGACTGTGCGTGCTCCGCCCCCAAGCAAACCACACATAGACTGTGTGTATCCCCACCAACAATGAAACGTTGGCAGGGAGGGACACACCGTCTATGTGGGCGCTTAACCGCCACCAAACTCTCTTTCTTGCAAGGTTGTTTTGAAGCCATTGCTACTCAAATAAAAGTGTACCAAACTGGGCACGAAAAAACAGCAGAATGGCTTCGGACAGACACAGACATAGAGCGCTCTCGCTGAATGACAAAAGCTGCCGCGGGCGTCAAACGCACGTGCTGTATACTTCCTGGTCGTCGACGCCTGTGACGTCACCCCCGTCATTCATTGGTTGTAGACATGATTCAGAGTGCTGCCCGCCAATGGCGTTCCCCATAGCGTTCCATGACGCGGCTCGAGTTCCCGGAAGGGAACAGGGGTTTTTAGAACCAACTCAGGAATGGGAACGGAGGGACTGCGTAAACCATACCATAAAGGTTTTTAGAAAAGAACCCGACACTAAAAGGGAACTTTACCACTTGCGTGGATTTCAGGAAGTGCTCAAAGACTCGCGTGTGCACTTACCACTCATGTGGGTTTTAGGGAGTGCTCAAAGGCTTGCTTGAGTACTCACCACTCATCGTGGATTTGAAGAGGTCCCAAGCTCAGCGTGGGAACCTATGTTTACAATGGTAGCAGATTGCTCACAAAAGGCCTGAATTTCTGGAGAATGGAGGCTTCAACAGAAACACTCAAATGAGAGGGAGCCTGGCGACGCTCGATCCAAATGGAAAAGCTCTAAAGAGTGGAGGTCTCAGCATGATGACCCGCGGTTGAGGGGAGACCTGGCTACACTCAACGCTAGGAAGTACCAAATTCACATAAGAGTCTACATGTAGAGTGGAGGCTTCATGGAATTAATCTCTAAAGAGTGAAAAAGCCTAACAACACTCAACCTTGGCAGAAGGGCTTTAGCACAATACCAAGAATAGTTAGCGAGGCCTCAACAGGGCCTACCAGCTTTTATATTGTGAGAATGGGTCTAAAATGAGCTCTTAAGAGTGAAGGTCTTAGCACAACGACTCTCGGACCGAGAGGAGACCTGAATACACAGTGCTACCGAGAATGGAGTTGGGAAAACCAAGGTTAAGACAAACTCGAGGATGGGAACGAAGGAACTGCGTAACCCATACCGTATAGGTTTTCAGAGAAGAACCCAACACTTGGAGGGAACTCACCACCATGTGGATTTTAGGAATTGCTCAGAGACTTGCTTGTGCACTTACCACTGAATGTGGATTTGAGGGGGTGCCCAAGCTCAGCATGGGCCAACACCATATTAATATCTCATGATGGTAGCAGTGCTCACAGTAGACCTATGAACTAGAAGCAGAGCTTATGGAGAGTGGAGGCTTCAGCAGAAAGGTGGGCCGCGTGGGGCAGATGAATGTCCCAATTCCCTCAATAAAAGGGACAAACGAGAGCGGAGTTTCTTAATAGAGAAACTCTCACAATGAACGCACTCTGTACCCTCAAGCATGTGATGCTTTAATTGGCTGTGTAGCTGTTCATTATTTGAACTAGTATTTATTTGATGAATTAGAGGGGAGGTCCAGTTAATAAATCAGCTGAATGATGAATCAAGGCCTTAAGTAGGATATTAAGATTTATATCAGCAGCCTGGTACTCACTGACAACTACACAATCACTCCCCAGCTCACAGCAGACAAATCCACATTGCTGCAGACAGCCCGATTCCTTATCACAGAGAGAGAGCGAGAGAGGGAGGGGGTGAGGTGCCCAGGGAAGAGTGATGGAGCTCAGCTGCATTAGAGATTGAAGAAGGAGGAAGAGGGTAAAAAAAGAGAGAGGGAAAAAAAGAATAATGTACACGGGCATGAGAAATGGAGGGTAGAGAATGAAGGGTAGAGATGAGGAGAGCTACAAAGGAGAGGACACATGTTTCAGAGGAGAGAGGAGTTTCTTATTAAAGGCTGGCACATGAGAGGGGTGTGTGTATGTACGCCCGTCACACTCTGCCTCACTCTCAGCGCTCGCTGATGGTGAGTTATTTACCCCAGTGCAGGCTCTGGAGGTCACAGTAATTGCTTTTTCCTGTTCCTGCAGCTCAGAGGGAGGAGAGAGGCTTTGTTCCTAAGATGCAGGTGATGTCCACCACCTGCCATCTCTTTGTAGAGGAAAATATTCTGATAGAAAGGTGATGGGAAAGATGGCGTCCTTTACGTTAGAGGAGGAGGGGACATGTCCCAGCAGTGTGTATGTACACTACAAAATAAATAAGTTGAAAGAGGTATATGTATCTTATTTTCCAGCAATATTGTTTAAACATTCTTAAACAGGACACATTTGTTTGAGGAAAAATTGTGTAAGCTAAATTGACTTGTTTTGAGAGTAAATATCTTAAATTAAGGATTGTTTATTTATTTATTAATTATTGTTAGTTTAGGAAGAGATCCCTTACAAGGGGTTCATAATATATCTCTTGGTCATTGGCATTAAAAAGTTTTAAACTAAACTCTCAGTTTAAGAGATTTGATTTGTGCTTAAAACAATGAAGAAAGTTAAAACAATACAGTTATGGCACTGACACAAAGTGATGCCTATTGAGAAGTAGAAAAGAAAGACAAAGCAGACAGATGCAAGGAGATGAGCAGAGACAAAGTGAGAAGAGAGAGAAACGGATCTTAATACAGTAAATAGAGTGAGAGAAATGAGAAGAGATTCAGAGAGAATGAGTCTCTTAACTGTTTCCCCTCTTTCAGGAGCAACATCCAAACAGGCGTGAAGGAGAGTAATTGATGTTGTGGTTGTGGCTGTTGAGGATGTGAAGCCAGTGTATGAGCTCTATTAGAGAACTAACAGATGGGTTTTCACCCTCGCTCATAATTAAGCCAACAGAACAATTGAACACTCGAAAACCATTTAGTTGCCCGAGTAATGAGCTAAATTAAAGGTCTGACGAAAAGAGCAGGATTACCTTTAGACTCAGCAGCCATAACGGAACCTATTAAAAGAATAAACACACACACACACACACACACACACACACACACACACACACACACACACACACACACACACACACACACACACACACACACACACACACACACACTTGATTTTCTGGGTAAACATTGTTACATAACATGTCACACACCAGTGATAATGGCATTCATTGTCTCAGAATAATAGGATATTGAAAACCTGTAATTTAATTCTCTCACCTTAAACCCACCTCTTACAGCATCATATAGTTATAGTATTATAGTAATATAGTATTATAGTTATAGTATTTTGTCCCTTATATATTTCCCCTATATTTTTAGTGGTGCTTCCTTTCAAGTACGCAAACACTTATGTAAGTGAAAATGCAATCCAAGTAGACAGTCTCATCAGACATATAGTTCACACAAACATGAAAATTCTGTTATAATTTACTTGCCCTCATGTTGATCTAAACCCATAAGAATTATTCATTTTCAAAAAAAATTAAACGCACACATAACTGCATAATGCAGTATTCATAGTTATATACATTATTCTAGCAAACACACATAGGTGCTCAGATCCTGATGTTTTTAGATACGTGGAGCAGGAAGACTGTCCTGATATATGGTTTGGGAAATGAGGAAGAGGGATATGAAAAATAGGAAAGAAAGCCCTTGAGTGAGCCATTACACATGTTTACAATACAAGGGCTGATGGAAAACATCTGTCCATCCAGCTGTTTGACACATGCTATATCATGTTCATAAAAACATGTGTGTATGCACACATTCACAGGTTCAGAACAACACAGCAGGAACACACAATATAACATGTTGCACCAACACAGGAGATAATAGATTGTTTCTAACATTGTTTAGGTTTTAAGGTTATGTCAAGGCCTTGAAAGGTCACCAGATCTGCTTTTCTTCAGAAGTTATTCCATCTCAGATAAAGATAAAGATCATGCTTCATGCTTTTCAATTGAAATCCTCTCGGCCACTCAGACTGAGACAAAAGACTTCATTGAGTGTCTGTCTGCCAAGTTTTAATGTTTCACACCATTGGCACTAGTCAGAAGAAAATTCATCAACTTTTTGGCTGATTGAACATATTAAATTAGTGTCTAAACTTATCAGTGAGAATCCGTGAGAAAGACCAGTCTGATCACTACCGAAAAACAGTAATATAGGAAGGGTTATCCTGACCTATTAAGATTTTGCTTACATCTTCCTTGTAAATATATATATTTTTCTATTTTATTAAAAAGTTTTCAGAGGTAAATCAATAACAATTATAATTTTAACAATATTTCAAGTGTGATTTATGAGATTTGTTGTATTTTGAATCAAATATGTCTTTGTAAATGGCAAAAAGTTAATCATACTTTTTAGTTGATCATAGTTTAAATATACATTGAACCAAACATTGTCATTACATCTTAGTTGATTTAGTATACTTTATTATTGACAAAACATCCCATGTTTCGGTCGTGATAGCGCATTTTCGGTAGTGACAGTAATGTTTTGGTAGCGACCACATCACATTACAGAATTGTATCCCACATACTAAAACGCTACTAAAATATGCTAAAATACAAAAAAATTGCATTACTAAAATGTTCATTTCCCCTAAATAAAGGATTATGTGTTCCCTTTTGTCACTTCTGAAACAATGATGACATGTTTCAATAATGACTGTTACGGTACAGACAATTTTATGGGATAACACCCTAAAAAGACCAAGATGTCACTATCGAAACATCACCAAATGTTTCAATCGTGACTTTTTCGGTAGTGACAATTTTAGATAATTCCAAACCTAGCTCAAAGATGCTAATCAGCAAATGGTTAGCTAGTACAGTTCTGAACAGTTTTACACATAGTAAAAACTAAATGTTATGGAATAACTCCCAAAAAAGTGTGTTTTCAACATAAGTCGAAATTTAGAGGTTGGGATTCAGGACAGCCACCTCCCACCTCCTATATATATTAAGCTTACTGATATTTTAAATATTATTGTGGGTTTCAATCTAAGATTTGAATACTTAAATGCTTTTTAAATGTGCTTTTTGGTTGTGGGACAGCAGTTTGCATCAATTCTGTAGAATTCTGTAGGCCCATATCAAGATACTTTATTTCAATATGTGAAAATATTAAAAAAAAATATTTATAAATGCCATGGCTGTCTGTAGTGTATAAAGTGAAGTCCAACTAATCAAAACTAAGAGTATTTAAAGCAATTGCTGCTTTGTTTACAGTTTGTATATTTGCAGCCCTGGTACTATTTTTTAATCTTTTTTTTCAATGACGAATACAGACTACTGCTGTTGTGGAAAGTTTATTATTTTAGTATTTTATCTCTTGTAGGCGCAGAACGTACTTGCTAGGAGTCTGTTGGCTGTAGTCTTTGTGATTTTTTTAGGTGCAATTTTTGGCCCAGACGTAGGTGATGCAAGGCAAAACCAGTCAGCTTTCATTGCCGTTCGTTCTTTGATGTTGGCTTGGTGTGTCACGGATTTAAAAGCAGTTGAGCAGGTGCAGTTGTTCAACTTGGCAGATTACTATATCATTCCTTAGAGACTGTGATATTGCAAATATTATACTAAGCAGAGAGAGTATAAGCTCAATTTTGCAGCTGTAGGAATGCTGTAGAAATCCCACGTTTCAGTAAAAAAAAAATTAAGAATTCAAAATAGTGTTAACTGGACTAGCCTGTAAAATGTATAATTTTTTAAAGGATTTTTTTAGCATGATTTGAGAAAAAAAGCTACATTTATGATACCAATATTTCAGGATTTTTACTTACATCAGAGATGTACTGGTATGCTATACAATATAGCTCCCCTGGGTAGATATTGGCAAGATAATGAACAAGACGAGAATTTGCCCTTAGCAGTCTGTAAAACTTGCCAATGGCCATGCCCAACTGCACACAAGGTGATTTAAAATTATTTCAATTATGACAAAACAAGCTTTGAAATAAATGAAAACAACACAATAAGATATTTAAATTTAAATGACCAATGCACTATTAACACTATAGTTACTAGTGTTAACTAAAAAGAAACTCTGATTAACAAATCAGTAAGTGGTAGGTAAACATCTCTAGGTTACGTATGTAAGAACAGGGAACGAGACACTCCGTCCTCTAGAGGGTGCTTTGGGGAACGCTGCAGCGTGACTCGTGTCTGAAGAATACATAGAAAAACTACATGAAATGGCCGGCGACAGCGTATGACGTCACCGTGGCGCGCACGTCGCTGCCGCTGCGTCACTACCGGGGACCATACCATAAAAGGGCGACAGTGCAACACAATACATCTTCAAAGTCTGAAGCTTATCGTCCGAAGCATGGCGAAGAGTCTAGAGGACGCAGTGTCTCGTTCCCTGTTCTCAGGGAACTGAGGTTACATACGTAACCTAGAGACGTTCCCTTTCGAAGGGAACTCTCACTGCGTCCTCTAGAGGGCGCTTTGGGGAACGGATATACCCACGCTGCCATGCTGAGGGGAGTGCCAGGGCACAGCTCTAGGCTTGGAATTAGAGTAATTCCTTCTGAGGGAAACGGCTAAGTTTCAATGGAAACTTCGACTCGTCAGAACAAGGAACTACCGCAACATAGGGCCTAGTTCCCTCAGGAACTGGCTCCCATATGAGGGCAGCAAACCTGTCCTGGGTCCGTTCAAAGGGCCACTAGTAGTGGCACGCCCTGATAGTGGATGGTCGATAGACATCAACAGTGATATCTAAAGAGTTGAACCCAGGGGACCGGGGTTGTAGGCCAACTCCAATAAATGGGAACGAGGCGATACGCGCAAGGGTTTAAGGAAGAACCCAAGACTTGGTGGGAACTTACCACACACATGGATTTTATAGAAGTGCCCCAGGTGTATGTGCACTCACCACTCTTGTGGATTTTAAGAAAGATGCCCAGGCATAGCGTGGGACACTTATTGAAATGATCGGATTTAAGGAGAGTGTTTTCCCAGGGGGTTTCACTACCAGCTCCATGCCATCTAAAGAGACGGAAGAAGGGGATAACCCTCATGATGAGGGGATTGCCATGCTGCACCCTACTCCGGACAGAAGCTCGCAAGCTATCTGTCAACAGAGATAACCATGGAGCTGAGACCATCCTGTAATAGTGGACGATAGTAGAGGACAAATTCCTAACCCTGATCCACAGGGAGGATCGCTCTCCAGAAGGGGGCACTGCTCTCAGGGAACCCTTAATGAGAAGGGGGAGCGTTCACAGCCCGGTCCACACAACCTGTATAAAGGTCCGGCAATCTCATGAAGGTGGGTTGGTGCTCATAGAGGACCCTTCCAAAGAAGGGGAGCTGCGTAACCCAACAGGAGCGAATGCTCTCACTGTTACCCTTCGTAGAGGGGAGCATACATCCAGAATACAAGGCTGGAGAGTAAAAACCTGAAGTATGAAGGTCAAGCTCCTAACCCTGGAGGAAAACTTGACCACCAAGGAGTGGTGCTCTGATTTAGTGAACCCTTGAAAAAAGGAGGCACGCCAACGTTCTTGTAGAAGGTTAGTAACTCTCAATAGTCTACCCGGGGTAGACTCCCACCCTAAGAAGGGAGGAAGACTTTCCGTCCTGAGATGGTGCTCTGAAGGGAACCCTAGACAGCAAGGGAGCTATAAGGTCGGTTCCAAAACCCTGCCCACAGGGAGGAACGCGAGTTCTTATGCTCTAAAGGAGAGCCATAAGCCCATTAGTTCCCTCGGGAGCTGAACGTGCTGAAATTTACCACACCCACGTAGCTGAGAGCCGTGCAAGTGGGTATGAGAGCGTGCCTTTCATTAAAACCAAGCAATGAATGCACCGATTGCATTCTACTCTCTCAAGAGCTAATCTTGCTTGCATTATCCCCTCATAGTTCGGGTAGTGTGAAAGTGCGGGTATTAAATTACCACACACGTCACACGCAGGTCTCCGATGAGAGAATACATGCACTCCTAGACAAAGAGAAGCTGAAGACAGCGAAGATGTATTGTGTTGCACTGGCACCCTTTTATGTTATGGTCGCCCGGTAGTGATGCAGCGGCAGCGACGTGCGCGCCGCGGTGACGTCATACGCTGTCGTTCATGTAGTTTTTCTATGTATTCTTCAGACACGAGTCACGCTGCAGTGTTCCCCAAAGCGCCCTCTAGAGGACGCAGTGAGAGTTCCCTTCGAAAGGGAACGTGGTAGTTCACTATTAGCTAATTAGTAGTCTCGCGTAGCCAGACCTTCAGACTGACGGCTGAAGGTCTGGAATTCATGGCAGCCTTCATTGGCCAAGGCCTGCCCATAAGGCCATTTGACCGACATGCCAAACAACCAATCACAGTTCGTTTCGTTTAGTGTCACGTTTCGGTGCGTGGAAATGGCCTCACAACAACAGACTGGCGTGCAACAAGTCAGTCATTGAAATAACCAGCACTGAAAGTTAAATAAGAAGAGGGAGAACAAGCAGAGTAAGTCCATAATTTGTTTGCGAATGTTGCAAATGTGTATAACAACAATGGCGTCTGCATAAGTACATTTTAGCAAAAGCCGAGTAGATCAGTCTGCACTTTGTTTCCTGGCAGACTGAAAATAAACGCGACACTCACGTCTCCCGGAAATCCGATCAAATTCAATTAATCAGATGACGACTTCGGCATTCCTGAAATGTTTCCAGTTAAGTGTACCATATGCATCAGACGTTTAGCCAACGTTCCGTGGGCGTGACGTCTGAGGCTGAGACTAGCTAATTAGTAACTACTATTTTTTTTTTCATATCTCCCAGAGACCTATTAAGGTTTCTGTAAGGTTCTGGATAGTAATACTTGCAATGGCTTTGGCAACACTTGAGTCGTTACCATTATCTTCACTTTAGAATACTGATCCAAATAATCAGTAATTTCTTTAGAAGGATGTAGTAAAACTCGAGTCATTACTTTCCAAAACCTTACATATACCTCAAAGGCTTACAATGATGTAAATGAAAATCATGTAGATTCATGAAATAACAAAGTGGGATCCCTGAACAACATTTACAAAAACTGTTATATTAGCACACAGAGTTCATGGTCCTATAACACGTAGAATTCCCTGCTCTATATTTTTATTTATTATGTCAGAACTTTCAGAATTGGTAAAAGTTCAAACAGATGACATTTACACACATTTACAGACAAATAATAATAGTAGTAGTAGTAATTAAAAAAATGAATAGAACATTTTTATTAAACTCAATACAATAATTAAAAAACTATTTAGAGAACTGTCTTTTATGATTACACAATTAATCACTGCAATAACAAGAACACCACCATAATCTAAAGCTGTCTGTTTTAAGCCTCATTTGTCTAGATTATTCTGACGAATTGTTTTTGCTTTATTGATGATGGTTAATTGAGTTTGTTCATTGAAACCATTTTCTTTTGAAAATTATATATTTCCTAACTCAACACCGCAGCCTTACACACCCATCGATCTCCATCCCCACATTCACTTCATCTTCAACCCTCTTTTTCTCCTCTCAGCATACCCGCTTTGCTTTTCTTTCATCCAATTAGTTTTCCTCAGTTCACTGCCAGCACTAGACTGCCCATGTAAGGTCTTCACACAGACTCCCCCCTCACACCTCCCCTCACTGTCTCTTTAATGGTGAAAGAGTTAATTAGGCTCGTCTCTCACACTCTCTCTTTGAGCGTGTACCCATGGGTAGAGACGCCCCTCTTCTTCACTGATCACAGCTTTATTTTTAGTAACACAACACAAAAGAGTCTGCTGAAGGTCACATTGGCTTTTCAGCATGCGTGTGTGTGTGTGAGAGAGACGCCATTAAAAACTTGGCTGACAGACTTGTCTGTGGAGAATAATGGATCAGCTCTGCTGGAATAATACAGTGTGAAAACAACACTCAATTTAAATTTTTTTCAGAATATGAGACATTTTAGAATAAAAAAAAAAATAAAATTTTTTTAAACATCCTAGTCAAACAATATGCTTTCAAAATGATGTGATTATTTGAGCAATACTGTAAATTACCATGAACACAAGAATAAAAGGGAATAAACTTTTTTAGCAAATGAATGAAGTGGGTAAAAATAGGTAAAATACATAAATATTTATTATTTGAGTTAAATTAATTTAGAAGCTTTATGTTTATATTTGATAAAGAATATTAAAAAAAAAACTTTGTATGCTTCTGTCTTTTATTCATAAAAAAATCACTTGAAGCAAAAGACACAATTAATGGGTAATTATGGGAAATAACTGTTTTCCCCATACACTTTCAATGCCTGTTTTACCCCTATGACCCATAACCCTGCACCAGCCCTCCTCCAGAGCACCTCTTAATTAACAACATACTGTATCATAGCAACATACTCCTTATTCTCTGCATGCAAGGGCAGGCGATACATAGTGTTAATTAACAGATATAAAAGTGTGAGCAAACAGAGTTGTACTGCATAAAATGCTTTCTTAGTGAGATCCACTAAGAGGACATGCAGTAGGCTAATAAAGAAAACTAGAGCTAGACAAAAACAACAGATAATCCAGTAACAGATTAATTGAAAGCAAATAATTTAGACACGCTTTATACATTAAGTGTCTGTGACTATTATGTACTAACATTTCAATTGATTATTTGACACAACAAATTACATTGTACATACATGCATGTAGATACATGCTTTAAATTGTACTAAAAAAAAACTACATCTAATTACATCTGCAATTAATTTAGGTCTGGTTCTCATGAGAGCAGCTGGAGATTTGGTTTGGCACTCATACTGCACATAGTGTCACACTTTAAATGTAACTTAAAAAAAAAAAATAATAATAATAATAATTATAGCTGCAAGCAGCAATTATGGAGCCAAGCACACCAAAGGGAAATGAGAATGAGCTAAGCATGGCATGGAGTACTAGTGGCTTAATGGCTTATCACTTTTCACCAGCAGGTGGCGCTGTTATCAAATCAATGTGGTGTGTTTAGTGTGAGGTGACAAAGATACACACAAAGTATGGTGTCATTAAGTCAAAGCTTTGCAGAGATAAAGCCTCAGAGTCATTTTGGCATCAAGCCTAAAATTTGTAGCAGCGCTGTACGATAACAGTTTCATCTATCAACATGAAATTCATAATTGTTTGGCAGCACAGTCTGAAGATGATCTGACTCGATTTCGGTGAAAATCGGATGAACGGTCTAGGAAGAGTTCGAAAAAGTAGGTTTTCAACATAAATCAGTACACTCAAAAAAATGATTCTACCACACTGTAGAGTTAATTTGAAAAAATCTTTTTCATTTAACACCATTGTGTTAGGTTTCCCATTTAAACAACTGCATTGTGTTAAACTGATTTGAAACAGTTTCGTTTTGGTTCAACTCAATATTTTCATTTTGAAAGAACGTATTTCAATTAAGTAGAGTTGAGAGTAGATAAATTATTTTACTTGTGTAACTAGGAAGTGGATTCCCCCTTCCCATCATGCTTTGCACACGGCTGGATAAGGAGAGTAAATGTTGAAATAAAATTTTATTTTATGCATTTTTTTAAATAAAATGATAAAATTGGGAGACTTGTTAATGTTTAATGTTCTTTTATGTTTGTATTTAAAACAGTTTCTGGTATGGTAGTGTTTTTGGGGGTTACCATTGTGGTGAATGCATGGAGCATGTGCTTGGGTTGAGGACCTGATAACATAAGTTAAAGTTGTTTTAATAATAAAATAAACAACTACTTTGGGCATGCCATGGATGTAACAAAGCCATCTTATGGCTAATGCCTAATAAGTTGGTTAATGCCTAAAGTTAAGTAAATCCAATGTATCATTTTTTGAGTGTAGAAGAATTTCTGCCTAGTTATGTTTTCCAGTTAAATGTTTTAGATTGAGTTCAACAAGCATAAAATAATTACTTCATAAACGTATCAATTTCATTGAAACTATATTTGATCAAATTGAGTTGGCCCAACTCAATTACATTTTATTGCATGAATTTGTTTTTTATGAGTTGGGGTCACACATATTTATTGGATGGAAATCCTGCCCTCAATTAAATTGAGTTCATCCAATGACTTATTTTTTTGAGTGTATGGAAGACAGTAAGTTTGGCCAACTATGGTTATCAAATTGATGTGCTGTGGTCAGTGTGAGGTTACAATGGCACATACAATATTTGGTGCAAATACAGTGGGTACGGAAAGTATTCAGACCCCCTTAAATGTTTCACTCTTTGTTATATTGCAGCCATTTGCTGAAATCATTTAAGTTCATTTTTTTTCCTCATTAATGTACACACAGCACCCCATATTGACAGAAAATCACAGAATTGTTGACATTTCTGCAGATTTATTAAAAAAGAAAAACTGAAATATCACATGGTCCTAAGTATTCAGACCCTTTCCTCAGTATTTAGTAGAAGCACCCTTTTGATCTAATACAGCCATGAGTCTTTTTGGGAAAGATGCAACAAGTTTTTCACACCTGGATTTGGGGATCCTCTGACATTCCTCCTTGCAGATCCTCTCCAAGTCTGTCAGGTTGGATGGTAAATGTTGGTGGACAGCCATTTTTAGGTCTCTCCAGAGATGCTCAATTGGGTTTAAGTCAGGGCTCTGGCTGGGCCATTCAAGAAAAGTCACAGAGTTGTTGTGAAGCCACACCTTCGTTCTTTTAGCTGTGTGCTTAGGGTCATTGTCTTGTTGGAAGGTAAACCTTCGGCCCAGTCTGAGGTCCTGAGTACTCTGGAGAAGGTTTTCATCCAGGATATCCCTGTACTTGGCCACATTCATCTTTCCCTCGATTGCAACCAGTTGTCCTGTCCCTGCAGCTGAAAAACACCCCCACAGCATGATGCTGCCACCACCATGCTTCACTGTTGGGACTGTATTGGACAGGTGATGAGCAGTGCCTGGTTTTCTCCACACATACCGTTTAGAATTAAGGTCAAAAAGTTCTATATTGGTCTCATCAGACCAGAGAATATTATTTCTCACCATCTTGGAGTCTTTCAGGTGTTTTTTTTTAGCAAACTCCATGCGGGCTTTCATGTGTCTTGCACTGAGGAGAGGCTTCCGTCTGGCCACTCTGCAATAAAGCCCCGACTGGTGGAGGGCTGTAGTGATGGTTGACTTTCTGCAACTTTCTCCCATCTCCCGACTGCATCTCTGGAGCTCAGCCACAGTGATCTTTGGGTTCTTCTTAACCTCTCTTTGCCAGCATAGTCTGAAGATGATTTGAGCTAATTTTGATGAAAATCAGACAAACCGTCTGACGAGTTCGAAAAAAATAGATAATACTATTAAAAATAGAAAAAAAAAACCTAAACCTTACGATTTCTGAATTTTGGACTTCATTCGCCTCGGCATGACCCAAGGATTCAGAGAAGAATTTTGATTCTGTGCCTTACAGTTCAAAAGTTATTAGCATAAAGAAAGTTAAATTTGGACAAGTGGTGGCGCTAGAGAGTTTGAGTTAAAGACTTCAAACTTGCTATGGTTAATGTTGGGACTGTCCTCTATCAGTGTGCCAAATTATACAACTTTCCCGCAAGCAGTTCTATTGGCTGCCATAGACTCAAGAGCGGAAGAAGAAGAAGAAGAAGAAGAAGAAATTATGATTTTCATTTCATTTTCATGATTTTCAAACTGGTAGTGCACAGCCTAGATTTATGCTTTAAGTTCAAATGGAAATCTTGCCAACCCAGGATAATGAAAATACGTGCCTCTGTATACTTATACTATATTTCTATACATTTACTGTATTTCGGCAACACTGCAATGAAGCACGTTTTGCGACTGTTTCAAAGTGAAATGTCCAGAGACTGGCGCTAAAATACACGCTCAATATGTGACAGTGGCACGTTATTAATACTTAATGCTGTCTAAACCACGGAACAAAAACTGTGGAAGTTGTTAAATCATATAGAGAACAACTTAGTAAGCAGGAAAGGGCACACTATTTTGACAAAGTAAAGTTAATGTGGTAAAGATACGTACAAGCAGTATTAATTAAGATATTAGCCTAATATTTCACCTACCTAACTGGAAATGATAAGAACAAACATGAATGTTGTCAAGTTCCCTTTCGAAGGGAACTCTCACTGCGTCCTCTAGAGGGCGCTTTGGGGAACGCCGCAGCGTGACTCGTGTCTGAAGAATACATAGAAAAACTACATGAAATGGTCAGCGCCAGCATATGACGTCACCGCGGCGCACACGTCGCCGCCGCTGCGTCACTACCGGGTGACCATAACATAAAAGAGGCGCCCGTGCAACACAATACATCTTCGCTGTCTTCAGCTTTCTCTGTCTGAGAGTGCATTGGAAAGAAACGGTAAGAATCCTTTCTTTAACTACTATCATGGCGAGCACTAGCAAATCGTTTAAGAGGTGTATTGATCCGTGTCCTCGTTATTTGACACCTGATGACACACATGATCTTTGCGTATTTTGTTTGGGCGAAGAGCACCCACGCGATGTCCTTGAGGGGGCATCGTGTGTTCATTGCGAGCGCTTTTCTATGAGAAAGCTCCGGTCTCGTCTGTCTCTCTTTCTGAGGAAAGATGAGCGTCCACTTGCCCCTCGCGGTTCGGGTCCGGCCGCTGCCGAGGCACGGAGGAGATTGAGCTTGTGGGGTTCGCAAGTAGAACTGGCTGACGAGCTTGAAAGGGGACTTTCCCTTTCTTACTCGCCAGCCGGAGACGATGACAGTCTCCTAGCTGATGATGATGCGTTATCTCTGACATCATCAGATCCGGGAGCGAGTGCTCTTTTGGGTTCCACCCAAGAAGAACAGGAAGAGCTAGAGATGGATGAGGATGCTGAGGCTGAATCCTCTCAGCCTTCCTGCCCTGCATACGAAGAGCTGTTGGAGGTTATGGACCGCGCCACGGCCAGGCTTGACCTACCGTGGAAGCGGGCTAGAAAGGTAGTATCGCGAGGCCGCCTCGACGAGAGCTATCTTTAAGGCCATAACCACCCAGCTCCAGTGAGCCTCCCATTCCTTCCCGATCTTCATGTAGAGATCGAGAAGGTCTGGAAGAAGCCATACTCGTCCCGCATCCATAGTTCATCTATGGCGAACTATGCTAACATCGAAGGGTTGTGCGACCACGGCTATGAGAAGATGCCCCCTGTTGAAGAGACGCTAGCCTGCTATCTCTCCACGGGGCAGGCATCCTCTCTAAAGACTCCCTCTCTGCCTTCTCCGGCCCTGCAAGTAACATCTCGGTTGAATGGCAGAGCGTATGCAGCAGCAGGTCAGGCGGTGGGTGCATTGCACACCATGGCAGTGCTTCAAGCCTACCATGCCGATCTGCTGAAAGACCTGGACAATGGTCAGGGTCTCTCCCCTGACCAGGTGGCTGAGCTCCGTCGCACCACAGATCTTGCTCTTCATGCCACCAAGCAGGCCGCTACCCATATGGGTAGGGCTATGGGGGCTATGGTGGTTATGGAGAGACATCTGTGGGTGAACCTGGCTGATGTCGGGAGGAAAGAGAAGGGCTTTCTTCTCAACGCACCGGTTTCGCCGTCTGAGCTTTTCGGTGCCTCCGTCGAGACGGTGGTCGAAAAGTTTAGAGAAGCGAAGACGCGCTCAGCTGCCTTCAAGTCCTTTATTCCTCGAAGGTCCAGGTCTCAGCCCGAACACCACAGGGGTCCTGCTCCGTCTCCTTCTGAGGAACAGAGGCGAGTGCAGAAGGCTAGTGTTGTATCCCGCGCCCCTCCTCCACCTTCTGGCAGGTCTAGGAGGCGACGCGGGTCGAAGGGTGGCAGACAGGATTTGAGGGAAGTGATCCAAGCGAGACAACGTTCTCGCAAGGATCAGAGCAGTACGTAAAACTTTGCCTTCCCTCTGTCCAGTCTGGTCACCATATTAATTCCCCTGTCTCCATCGGGACTTCCTGCACTCCCCGGACCTATGATGTTCTTTGGTGGTTCTGCCTGCATAGAACCCTAATTTACTGATGGTCTGGAATCTATCGTTTAGGCGGTTTCTAAGGGAATCCGCCTTTTCAACACGCAGGGTGTTCTTATGGGTGAGTACGATCCATATTTATTTTTCAAAGTAAAAATAAGGGAACTTCATGCTGTCTCAGGCCTGTGTATGTTGTTTTCTTTTCTTCACAGAAGAAATACGATGAGTCTACGGCGGATGCTCCCCCTCTGATCCTATGGATTAAGGTTACGGCAGTGTTCGCCCTCTCCACGCCACAGGCCGTGCGGTAAACCAAACCCTTACAGCATATGTTAGACATAGGACTTCTGTCCTCTTCAAGGTAAGCTCCCTAAGTCTCTTTCTTAGGTTTGCCTTTGGCATGTTTAACGCTGTCCGTTGCAGGCCTATTTTAGGCTCTATGTCCTGATGAGGCAGGAACATAACTCCCTAATAGCGCCCCCTACGAGATGGGCGTTTGGCCTGCGGGGTTAGGTTGCGTGTTGTGTTTATTCCTTAGGAAGGAATACGGATAATTCGACGGAGCACCCCTCCCTACCGGTCGCATGGTGGTGTCCGTCTGCACAACACTTATTCCAGCAGGGACAGCCTACAGTTCAGGTTTCCCCCCTTCAGTGGTTAAACAAAACAAGGGAAATCTTTCCCTTCACCTAGGTAAGCATCTTGAAATATGCATTTTTAGGATTGCACTAGCATTTTTAACTCTGTTGCAGATGGCCTGCGTACGAGGATCCCCTTCGTGTCCTCTCCTAAGTGAACTACAGGATTCCGCTGTAGGTGAAAGCCCAGAGGATCTTCCTCTTTTAGCTCCTGGTTTCCATGGAAACGGAGCTTCTTCAACCTGTTGAGACAGGAGTTCGCTTAAATAGGAGTGCCAGCAGGCCACCCCCTTTATAATATGCCTGAAGGCGGGGGTGGGGGGGTGGGGGGAAGTGCTTGCTGCAGACTCGGAGCGGCTATGGATGCTCCCTTTTTCTGCAGAAAAGGTTTAATTGAGCACCACCTGGTGATCGCTTTCCAGCTTTGGGTCTTGATTCCAGTTTACTTTGGTGAACGCTCCCCTTTCTGCGGAAAGGGTTTTATGTAACTGAGCGTCACTCTGTGACTCATCTTAAGCCACCTCATTCTAGCCTGAGGGCTGAGGTAGTGCTTGATGTAGAATCTACACCCAGGCTGACGAATGCCTCTCTCTATGTGAGAGGGCTTGAGCATCCTTCGGTATTTAAACACCTTAGAAAGCTGACACCTTAGGATCGATCCTCGCTCCTCAGGCCTCATTTCACTTCCCTTTTCCAGGAAAGGTTTTTACGAAGTGGTAAATCATAGGATGGTTTTTCCCCCTGACCTCGGGGTTAGGAAGCTGTCCTCATGATATAATTCTGGAGCTACCCAGAATTCTGTAAGGCAAACCAAACAGTGCTCCCCTTTCTGAGGAAAGGGTCCCTTAGAGCTTAAGAACTCACGTTCCTCCCTGTGCGCAGGGTTTTTGGAACTGACCTTATAGCTCCCCTAAGTCTAGGGTTCCCTTCAGAGCACCATCTCAGGGTGGAAAGTCTTCCTCCCTTCTTAGGGCGGGAATCTACCCTGGGTAGACTCTGAGAGTTACTACCTTCTACAAGGATGTTGGCGTGCCCCCCTTTCTCAAGGGTTCACTGAATCAGAGCACCACTCCTTGGTGGCCGAGTTTCCTCCCTGTGCGTCAGGGTTAGGCTTCAGGCTTTTACTCTCCAGCCTTGGATTCTGGATGAATGCTCCCCTCTACGAAGGGTAACAGTAAGAGCATTCGCTCCTGTTGGGTTACGCAGCTCCCCTTCTTTGGGAGGGTCCTCTATGAGCACCAACCCACCTTTGTGAGATTGCCGGACCTTTATAAAGGTCTTGTGGACCGGGCTGTGCACGCTCCCCCTTCTCATTAAGGGTTCCCTGTGAGCAGTGCCCCCTTCTGAAGAGCGATCCTCCCTGTGGATCAGGGTTAGGAATTTGTCCTCCACTATCGTCCACTATTACAGGATGGTCTCAACTCCATGTTTATCTCTGTTGACAGATAGCTTGCGAGCCTCTGTCCGGAGTAGGGTGCAGCATGGCAATCCCCTCATCATGAGGGTTATACCCTTCTTCCATCTCTTCAGAGGGCATGGAGCTGATAGTGAAACCCCCTGGGAAAACACTCTCCTTAAATCCGATCATTTCGGTAAGCATCCCACGCTATGCCTGGGCGTCTTTCCTAAAATCCACAAGAGTGGTAAGTGCACATACACCTGGGGCACTTTTATAAAATCCACGTGTGTGGTAGGTTCCCACCAAGTTTTGGGTTCTTCCTTAAACCCTTTATGGTATGGGTCACGCGTCTTGCCTCGTTCCCATTTATTGGAGTTGGCTTACAACCCCGGTCCCCTGGGTTCAACTCTTTAGATATCACTGTTGATGTCTGCCGACCATCCACTATCAGGGCGTACCACTACTAGTGGCCCTTTGAACAGACCCAGGACAGGTTTGCTGCCCTCATATGAGAGCTAGTTCCTGAGGGAACTAGGCCCTATGTTGCGGTAGTTCCTTGTTCTGAAGAGTCTAAGTTTCCTTGAAACTTAGCTGTTTCCCTCAGAAGGAATTACTCTAATTCCAAGTCTAGAGCTGTGCCCTGGGTTCTAACCCAGTCTAGGTAAGTGGGTAACAGTTCAGGTCTCTGGCCGTGGGGGATAACGTCTTGTCAGCCGTCACCACGTCCTAGTAGGGGCAATTCTTCTCAGAATTGTTGCTTAGTGCTCGCTGACACAGCATGCACTCCCCTCAGCATGGCAGCATGGGTATATCCGTTCCCCAAAGCGCCCTCTAGAGCAGGGATTCTCAACCGGACTCTCACTAGTGGGCCTCAGTGATCCTCCAGGTGGGCCGCGAGATGGCTTAAAATTAATTTAAATATTATCCTAAAATGATCAAAGCACGCCTCTTTCGTGTTCTGTGATGGATTGCTTTGGACTCGGCGCAGCAAGCCTCATCGCACTGTTAAATACAGACTGAACGGCGGCTCAAAACTTCTAACTGATGCAGGCAAGCGTCGTTAGATAGCTGCAAGGAACCAGAGTATGTGAGCGGAGTGGAGCGGCAACATTTTCCCCTCCGCGCTCCTTGAATTTAATAATCACTCCGCTCCGGGTTCATTATTTACCGCTCCCGCTCCACTCCTCGCTCACTGATATCAGAAACACCGCTCCGCGTCAAAAAAAATTCAGTATGTTTGAAATATAACAGTCCTGTTCATAACATATATTAAAACACAAAAAATGATCAAATAAAATAACAAGAGAGTTTGGAACACTACTGTGCAAACTATTTTCCTACCACATGCCAAACTAATAACACTGTCAGCATTAAAAGTATAATTTCTGCTTTTTGCAGTGCAAAGTTTGTAATGAAAATAAGAATACGTTTTCATCATAGTTATTTCTGCTCATTCGAAATCAGATAGCCTACCCTTACATTTGTTTCAATGCATTGCTTGTGAATAAGTGTTGTTCACCTAAAAATATTCAGTATCTAGAAGGAACAAACTAATTCCTTTTGAACTATAATTTACCGCTCATGTCTATTGCCGTCATCATAACCTTCACATTCTTTCTGATTTGCGTGATCCATCTCTATCAAGCTAAATATGTTTAACATGTGAATTCTTGCTTAATATGCAGTTATATTAGGCTAGTTGGCGTGAATTGTTCTCATGATGGAGCGGTCTTGGAGCGAGTGAAAACCACGACGCTCCGACTTTTAAAAAATCCGCTCCTCCCTCCATTTAAAATCATACCGCTCCAGTCCGCTTCACTCCGCGCTCCGATCACATACTCTGCAAGGGACGGATTTTTTTGTCCCGCGCCCGCCGGCTCCCGCAGAAACCAATGTATGTTATTTCGTCCCGCTCCGCCCGCGACATTCGTGTTTTGTCCCCCACCCCCGCCAGCAAAAGCCCGCATAAAAGTAACCTATACCCCGTGGGAAAACAGGTCTCTACTTCATCTCTTGGCTGCATGAAACAAACATACTCGGTTACTAACGTAACCTCTGTTCTCTCTAGAGAGGGAACGAGTACTGCGTAAGTATCTTACGCTAGGGGGAAAATCCTTTTCTGCGAGATATTGAAGCCAAAAATTATCCTTAATTTTGAAATAATGTAAAGCGCGTTGCAGCAGCATACAGACATAGGCGAAACAGCTTGCGCGCCTATTGGCTGCTCTGCGGCAACTGCAGCAGCCTATTAGAGCGAGGCCTGACGCGACGCCAGATCCAATGGGGGCATTTCGCGCCCTTTGCGTCGCTTCGCGCCCTTTTCGTAGCTTCCCGCCTAAAAGGGCGTGGTCCAGACCTATAAAGACCGCTCGTAGGCAGCTATTATCTGGTTTTTCATCATCGAAGCAACCAGAGCATGCGCATGCACGGCAAGATACGCAGTACTCGTTCCCTCTCTAGAGAGAACAGAGGTTACGTTAGTAACCGAGTACGTTCTCTTACGAGAGGTCTCTCGTACTGCGTAAGTATCTTACGCTAGGGGACCCAGTGTAAAACGCCGTGCATGCTGAGATCTGACACCAAAGACCCAAGGGCGAAAGCCCGGGGTTCATACAGTTCATAATCACCTATAGAACTCACAGGGAGTCCGGGGAAGAGGGAGGGGCAACGCCGCACTCTTCCACATAGTGCAGCGTCACTCAGACGCTAAGTAAACGTACATACAGGGCGGGGTTACGGCCTGAGCTGACGTAAGAATAAGGGTCTTCACACAGTTTGCCCAGACACATCTTGTGCTATTACTTTCACTGTCGACCCTAGAGCTGTGCTCAGTAGACGCAGCATTCCGAGCTGATAACATCAGGTCAGACACCACTGAACATCTAGACTGACAGCAATCTGGCCTGTAAGGCGGGAACCTCCAGGTTGTAAAACCTTATAAATGTAGACGGAGAGGCCCAGCCCGCCGCCGTACAAATATCTTGCAAGGCAATCCCACTCGACCAAGCCCACGATGAGGCCACGCCCCTCGTGGAATGTGCTCTGACACCTAGCGGGCACTGCATGCCCTTGGAAGCATATGCCAACGCAATAGCATCAACTATCCATCTGGATAAGCTCTGTTTCGACGTGGCCAGTCCCTTGGGACGCCCGTAAAACGAAACAAAAAGCTGCTCTGTCTGTCTAAAAGCAGACGAGCGAGACACGTAAGCTCGTAATGCCCTGACTGGGCATAGGAGGCTCATGTCCGTTTCCTCATCAGTGACCGGTAGGGCTGACAGCGCGATGACCTGTGCCCTAAACGGTGTGTTGAGGGATTTTGGAACGTAACCATGTTTGGGTTTGAGTATGACTTTAGAGTCATTAGGTCCAAATTCCATGCACGTCGCACTCACAGAGAGTGCGTGCAAATCCCCTATGCGCTTCACTGAAGCGAGAGCCAGCAGAAACACAGTCTTAAGAGACAGGTATTTCAAATCAATCATCTGCAGAGGCTCGAATGGTCCACCTTTCATGGCCTCTAGTACCACAGAAAGGTCCCATACGGGGACTGAGGGAGGTCTAGGGGTATTTAGTCTTCTAGCTCCCCTCAGGAAGTGAATAACTAAATCGTTCCTTCCTATTGACTGACCTAGCGTTGTGCTCGAAAACGCTGTTATGGCCGCCACATAGACTTTGAGCGTGGACGGGGTTCTGCCCTTGTCCAGCAGCTCTTGTAGAAAGGAAAGCACCTCCATCACACCACAGTTAGTGGGTGACGAGCCGCGGGCTGCGCACCAGCCCGAAAACACTGACCATTTTGAGGATTAGAGCCGTCTCGTAGAAGGGGCTCTAGCCTGCGTGATCGTGTTTAATACTCCTTTATGGAGTTCATCATATATTCGCTGGTGGCCCAGACATGAAGGGACCACAGCTCTAGGTGAGGAAGCCAAATCGAGCCGCTGGCCTTAGAGAGAAGGTCTCTCCTCACTGGTATCGGCCACGGGGCAGTGCTCGTCAGCTGCATCAGCGCTGGGAACCAGGGCTGGTTTTCCCAAAACGGCGCTATCAGCAGTATTGAACATCCTTTTTCCCTGACCCTCTCTATCACCTGAGGTAGGAGAGAGACGGGGGGAAAAGCATAGAGATGACGGCGGGGCCATTCGTGGGCCAGCGCGTCTCTGCTTTTTGAGTAAAATTCCAGACAGTGAGCGTTGTTCGGAGACGCAAACAGGTCTACTTCCGCTCTGCCGAATTTTTTCCACAGTAGTTGTACTGTCTGTGGGTGTAGAGACCATTTGCCTGCTGGAACATTGTTCCTGGACAGTCTGTCTGGCCCTATGTTTAGAAGCCCCGGCACATGCGCTGCTTTCAGCGAGCGCAGGTTGCGCTGAGCCCATACCAGGAGGCGTTCTGCAAGTCTGTATAGGTTTTTGGACCTGAGACCGCCCTGGCGATTTATATAGGAAACCACTGACATGTTGTCCGAGCGGACTAGTACATGGTTTCCTTTTATTTGGGGACAGAAGCGCATCAGCGCGTTCTGTACTGCCAGCATTTCGAGGCAGTTGAAATGCAGGAGCTTTTCCCGTTCTGACCACTGGCCAAAAGATGGTCTGCCCTCGAGCAGAGCCCCCCATCCCGAGGTGGACGCGTCCGTAGACACCACTTTTATTCTCGAGGAAGTCCCCAGGCTTACACCTGACTGGTACCAGTCGACTGCTTTCCACGGTTTCAGGGCTGTGACACATTTCTGATTGACCGTGAGACGAAGCCGACCGGACGCCCACGCTTGACGCGGGACGCGCGCTTTCAGCCAGAACTGCAGTGGGCGCATACATAGCAGACCCAGCTGCAGAACCGATGACGCTGAGGCCATGAGACCCAGCATTTTCTGAAATTTTTTGAGCGGGACGGACGCGCCGCAGCGGAACGAGCCCGCTGTGTGCTGTGATGACAGCCGCGCTATCATTGACAGCGAGTCCAATTCTGTGCCCAGGAAGGAAGTTTTCTGACTGGGGGACAGGGAGCTCTTCGCCCAATTGACTCTGAGACCCAAATTCTTGAGGTGATCGAGTAACATGGTCGTATGCTGTACAAGCACTGTCTCCAAAATCGCCTGTGACGTGACGCTATCTGTATTTGAAAATACGCGTCTTTCAGATCCACTGACACGAACCAGTCTCCTTGGTGAACTTGCGCGAGGATTTTTCTGGTCGTGAGCATCCTGAACCGACGCTTCACCAGCGCTTTGTTCAGTTGCCTTAGATCTAATATGGGTCTGAGACCACCGTCTTTTTTCGGTACCAGGAAATATCTGCTGTACAGCCCTCCTCCGCTTTGAGCTTGAGAAAGGGGCTCTATGACCCCTTTGCTCAATAGTTTCGCCACTTCGGCTCGAAGCAGGTGTGCTGCTTCTGTCTGCATTGTGGTCTCGACGCGCGCTGTATAGCGGCGCAGGCGTCGGTGAAACTGTAGCGAATAGCCTCCTTTTATAATGTCCAGCACCCATTTCGAAACCCCTGGAAGCTTTTCCCATGCGTTTGCATGAATAGCTAGAGGTTGAATACAAAGCGCGCTCCGTTCTTTCAGTAACGGAGTGGTTTCGGTGTGCTGTGGCACCAGAGACATGCTCGTGACATTCGGGGCGTGGGGCACGCTGATAGCGGGAACTATTATGTCTGTGTGTGGATGTGGTTGTGTGGCAACAGGCACATTTAACACACTGCAAACACCGTTCGCCTGCATGCACTTTAGTTTTGTTTTTACAGAAACTTTTTGACGTGCATAATGTGATGTCTGTGGGCACTGTGAAGTGGGCACGTTTAGCACATGTGAAGCGCAATCGATCTGAGTCGATTTTATGTGCGCGGGGCCTGTGTGACAGGTTGTGCTTGTGTGTAGAGATGGGCACTGGGAAGTGGGCATTCTGACTACACGTGAAACACCATCGGCCGTGGCCGGTTGTGAAGCGCAATCGATCCGAGTCGATTTTATGTGATTTTATTTCGACAGAGCCGGTTTGTTGGCTGCAAAATACACTGGAACAGTCACATTTCTTGGAACTGGACAAGCGAATACCTTTGGTGGGAGTCCGGCGACAGCGGGACTCGTGCACCGTCTTTTTCCTAGCTTTGCTAGGACAGCTTCGGAGGCTCAGGTTTCAATTCAATTCTGGGCCTCTGGCTGCGTCCGACGGGACGGCGGCCTGAAGAGCGGGAACGCGGTCTCGCGCCCTGCATTCGGTGACGCTGCGAAGCTGCTGCGGCGGGCTGAGGCTGAGTTCCTGAGTTCTGCGCGGGCGGTCTTCCACGGCCGGCAACAGAACTAGAACGCTTCGGCAGGAAGTGCCTCATCGCCTGAGATGCTTTCTGTACCTCTGCGAATCTCTCCGCGAAATCCTTGACAGAGGAACCGAACAAGCCAGCAGGTGAGAGTGGGGCGTCGAGGAACGCGGTGCGTTCGAACTCGGCCATTTCTGAAAGCGTCAGCCACAGATGTCTCTCGGTTGTCGTAAGCGTGGCCATGTTACGTCCCATGGCTTGTGCTGCGGACTTTGTAGCGCGGAGAGCAAGGTCCGTGGCGCTTCTTAAGTCGGGCACACAGATCGCTTCAGAGCCTTCCTCGTCCAGCCTTCGGAGGAGGTCAGCCTGGAAGATCTGCAGCGTGGCCATAGTGTGCAGCGCTGACGCGGCCTGCCCAGCGGCGGTGTACGCGCGGCGGAGCAGGCTAGACGTTTGGCGGCAGGCTTTTGAGGGCAGCGCCGACTTAACACGCCGTCCAGCGGAGGGCGGGCACAAGTGGGCTGCAATCGCCTCTTCGACCGGCGGCATCGATAGGTATCCTCTCTTCTCGGCGCTGTCTACAGCAGAGAACGCAAGAGAAGAAGAAGGGCGCACTCTCGTCGAGTGGGGGGCGCTCCAGGACTTAGCCAGTTCTTCATGTAGCTCAGGAAGAAAAGGCGCCGGTTTCGATGCGCTTGAAGCGCGCTCCCCTTTTGGCAGAAAACAGCCATCCAGCCGGTTGCGAGCAGGCTGCTCTGGTGAGGACCACTCGAGGCCAAGGCTCGCCATGGCCTGTGTGAGGATCCTCATCAATTCTGCCTCAATTGACGCTCTCGTACCTGACGGGGCGTGTGCGGGGGGAGCGAGGTCCGCAGAGCTCTCCCAATCCTCACTGCACGACGCCAGGATAGAGCAGGAATCCTCCTCCTCCTCCATGACAGTCCCTTCGTCAGCAGCGTCGACGCAAGCGGCGGCAGACAGCGGCCATTTAACGTCTGAGACGGGGGCTGACGAGATCGGTGAAGCTGGCGGGCGAACCGGCGAGCTTTGTCGGCTGAGGGGGAGTTCCGGAGCTCGCTGGGCACGGCGCTTCTTACGGCGCGACACCGCGGCGAGCGGGGGAGCAGGTTCAGTGAAGAATGCCACGCGAGTCCTCAGAGTCGCTAATGGCAATAGTTCGCACTGAGGGCAGCCGCCCTCAGTGAGCACGATCACCGCGTGCTCCTCACCCAGGCAGGAAACGCAGATATCGTGGCGGTCCCCGTCGCTGAGTGTGGCTCGACATGAGCCGCAAGAAGGCATCTTTATAAAGACCTTTTGCTCTTTTATGATAAGTGTGTATTGCAGCGGCAACACACACTTATTTATTGAAAGGATATAATCGCCGGAAAGCGCAGCAGGAAGGCACGGAAGGCGGCGTGGCCAGCAGCTTCAGTGGCTCGTCCCGCTGAGATGCTTGCAGTCAAACGGCGGCTTCTTATCCGGCTCCAGCGATGCGTGTGCTTCGCTTGAAGGATGAAAAATCAGATAATAGCTGCCTACGAGCGGTCTTTATAGGTCTGGACCACACCCTTTTAGGCAGGAAGCTACGAAAAGGGCGCGAAGTGACGCAAAGGGCGCGAAATGCCCCCATTGGATCTGGCGTCGCGTCAGGCCTCGCTCTAATAGGCTGCTGCAGTTGCCGCAGAGCAGCCAATAGGCGCGCAAGCTGTTTCGCCTATGTCTGTATGCTGCTGCAACGCGCTTTACATTATTTCAAAATTAAGGATAATTTTTGGCTTCAATATCTCGTTTATTTTGTAATGGATACAAACAGCAGATATTCAGTCAGTCCAGTTCAAATGGACAGGTTTAGTGAGTGGAATTTTGGCATCTCCCTGTTGTTCTGTTTGGCAGGTTCACTTACTTAAGAAAAAGTACTCTGAAGTTGTAAAGAATGTCTTAATTAAAGAATTCAGGAGCTTTAAACCTGTATATGTATATATATGTTAAAAAGTTAGAACTGAGCAGAGGGTTTTCTTTTAAATTCAGCTTTAATTTAAAGTTTGTTTGTTTGAGGTTTTTTATAACATGCAGTAGAAGAATAAGGCAAAACAAATGTTTTGGTTATTAAAAAAAGGTTTAAAAAAATGAAATGAGGAAATGTCAGGCATAGGAGGGCCTTGCAAAATTGACCCGAGAAGGAGGTGGGCCCCGGTGTAAAAAAGGTTGAGAACCCCTGCTCTAGAGGACGCAGTGAGAGTTCCCTTTGAAAGGGAACGTCTCTAGGTTACGTATGTAACCTTAGTTCCCTGAGAATAGGGAACGAGACACCGCGTCCTCTAGACTTTCCTCCATGCTTCGGACGATAAGCTTCAGACATTGAAGATGTATTGTGTTGCACGGGCACCTCTTTTATGTTATGGTCGCCCGGTAGTGACGCAGCGGCGGCGACGTCATACGCTGGCGCCGGCCATTTCATGTAGTTTTTCTATATATTCTTCAGACACGAGTCACGCTGCGGCGTTCCCCAAAGCGCCCTCTAGAGGACGCAGTTTCTCGTTCCCTATTCTCAGGGAACTAAGGTTACATACGTAACCTAGAGACGATTTTTGCCCTGGAAATCCTGGTTCAGTTTGGCCAACCACAAATGCCTTTTGTTCCTCAGACAGTTTTTTTCACTCTTCTCCTTGATTTGTTATAACTTTTGGCAGTCTATAGTACTTCAGATGTTTTTCCCAGTCCGACCGATTAATACAGCCCAAAACATGACAATAACTGACCATTTTAAGCAGCAATATTCAGCAAAATATGCGAGTTTCGTTTGGTTCAGTCTCATTGTTTACATTTAACACTGCCAATCTGGCTGAATGATGACACGTTGTGAAAACACTCTATTGCTTTGTTTTTATTATGCTGTTTGAGGTTCATATTGTGGCTGTTCAGAATTCAAATAACTGGGTAATGTCGCTAAAAGTTAATGCTCTATTATGTTGAAAATATCCCCTACACCAAACCCAACCCTAAACCTACCCAAAAGTGTTAACAAATGCAAAAGTGATATAAAAATGGATTTGTTGATGCAGCCATACTATTTTAATGTCCTTATGTGGATTCAAGCTGTTTTGTCAAACTGTAGTTTCACAGGGTTTGCACCGGAGTTACTGAGTAAACCTACTGAATTATAAAACTCAAAGCTGTATATGTGATGACAACGTTCAAAAGTATCAGTTTTCAAATCGCGTAGGATGTTAAAATTGTTTTTGAGTCATAACATAATATTAGTAACAAGTAATTGTGTGAAAAATAGGCTTTATCAATCAAAACTCTGTAGCTGTAAATCATACTTTGTGTGAAAAGGAATAAAAGTTGTCTGAGGTTTACTGCCTCTAGTGCTCATTTCAACTAGAAAATGCAGTAATTCGTACATATAGGTACAAAATTGATGGCAATATTGATGGCCACCAAAACAAACAGATGCATAACCAAAGAATGGCCCTGTTTCCACCTGATATTAATAGATTCGTGCCGTAATCATTATGTTTTCCTTAGAGGTCCATATGTTCTACCTGATCTCATGACGAAATCGTACCTGTGGGAACTTTTCCGCAAGATGCAAAATACATACCAATAAGTACATATCACTCCAGTCTCAAACAGAAATTAACACTAGAGGCGGTAAATGGCAAGCACTTGTAATCGTTTTTGTACACAGTTATGATTATAGCTCCATATGTTTTGTTCACCCCCAACAGATTACTACCCACTTAGTACTGGTAGGTTTAGGGTTAGGTGTGGGGTTAGGATTAGGCAATCATGTAGCCATTTCATTGAGAGGTTGTAATCATTTGGCAGGGAGTTGAAAAAGGGCATTACACCTGGAAAAACATGACTCATGATTTAAGAGCTGAAAGAGGAGAGATTGAAATATAATCTAAAACGGCATACTTGCATTGGCATGTTTACGCCACCTTCGCTTTTGTTCATATTGGGTAGGTTTAGGTGTAGTGCAGATGGTACGTTATTTTAAAACGTCACAGAGCATTGGAGTTATAGTGCCACTCAACGGACATTTCAAGTCAGAACTGTGATGACACCTACAAAAACGTACAAAACGTCACATAAAACATACCATATGTATGTTCCGGGGAAAAAAAACAAAACACTCTTTTAGCACCACTCAGTGGACATTTCAAAATCGAATATGTCACGAAATGTATATGGCGCTACGTATTTTAAACCTTTAGGAAATGCACCTTTACATGTGAAATTAAATTCAGAAAAACTGTGAATAAATACAAGTAATGTACAGTATATTAATGTCAGAGCCTTTGCAGATTGAAGAGAGTGAGAAATGCAAGAACGTCCCCGCAGAGACATCCACAGGTCTTCCATCTCACCAAAACAGACCACAGGCTTCCCCAAGAGAGCCATTAAAATCTTCTCATCACTGCAGAGCCGTTTGTGAATCTCACTTCCTTCTAACCTTGAAACACAAACACACACTCATACATCCAACAGAGAAGAACCTTGAAATAAAACAAGAAAGAGATTAAACAAGAGTCTGACTGCTCTGGCCTTGAAGGAGGCTGTGTGTCTGCTATTTTTCAGCGCTATCTAATATCTGCAGCAGTTTGCTGAGGTAAGAGCCCTCCCCTAGTCTGAAGCTGTGTTTCAGGGGCACGTAACTAACTCTGGGTTCATCCTGCCATAAATATCATCTTATAGGCACTCCCACATATCAAAATGCCACGGTGGTTGCAGTGAAAAGCCACCAGGTGACAGAGTGAGTCAGAGCAGCGGAACTGATTGCAATGTGGCGGCTGTTCCTCTCGGCACCATTATCCCCCACCCCTCTTCAAACCCCCAGGTCCTGCTCTTATAAGCCATGTCTCAGTTCCCTGCTATTGCTGCTGATATTGCCTTGCCATTACATCAGTCATGGCAGCTGCCCCTTAAGGATCCACAGTGCGACACCTGGGAGGGAAAGCTATTTCACTCCTATCGTCAAAACCTACTCCCTCTCTGTTTATAACTTCCCATCAGAGCTCAGACATAGAAACAAAACACAGACAAACCCACTAGAGCTCACTTTTTATGTTTATACATGCAGTGCTCAGCAAGAGAGATGGGCAAAAATGCATGCCGTACGTTTAAGTTGTCCACTTCCAGAACAAATATTTACAGATAATGTACTCACCCCCTTTCCATCCAAGATGTTCAAGTCTTTCTTTCTTCAGTTGTAAAGAGATTTCTCTCCATATAATGGACTTCTATGATGCCCCGAAGTTTGAACTTCCAAAATGCAGTTTAAATGCAGCTTCAAAAGTCTCTAAATGATCCCAGCCAAGGAAGAAGAGTCTTACCTAGTGAAACGATTGGTTAAAACAATTTTTTTTTTTTTTTACAATATATATATACGTTTTAACCTCAAACGCTCGTCTTAGCTCTGTGTGAACTCTGTGTATTACGGTTCATGACTGTTAGGGTATGTCGAAAAACTCCCATCTCATTTTCTCCTTCAACTTCAAAATTGTCCTACATCGCTGCAGAATTACCGTGTTTACAAAGTGAACATGCAAAGAAGGTTAAATGCCCTTTACATAATAAGGTAAAACAGCGATGTAGGGCTATTTCAAAGTTGGAGGAGAAAATGAGATGGGAATTTTTTGACATACCCTAAGTGTCATGAACTGGAATACACACTGAGTTCACACAGAGCCCTTTTAAGCTGCATTTAAACTGCATTTTGGAAATTCAAATTTGGGGGCACCATAGAAGTTCATTGAGAGAAATCCTGAAATGTTTTCCTCAAAAAATATAATTTCTTTACAACTAAAGAACGAAAGACATGAACATCTTGGATGACAAGGGGGTGAGTACATTATCTCAACATTTTTGTTCTGGAAGTGAACCACTCCTTTAACAGAGTCCATCCAGCCTTTACTGTGACCTCAAGCAGAAGTGCACCTCTTACAGAATATTCCTATAATATTTGTCTCTGTTTATTAACAAATTAAATCTAAAAATGTTCCTACAGCGTTTAGGATTGGTTCTCGAAGAAATAACAAAAGTGAAACCATACATTAACGCTGGAAGTACTATGTGTTTACTGGGTCGAAGGTCAAAATCTGTTACAGTTTTTTTCAAATGCTAAAACACATTTCACAAACTTTTCTTCCATGTTCCCCAATGTCTAAACACAACACCCTTTTCTAAAGCTACATAAACACAACCACACCTTCTCACTTCAAAACTCAAACTTTCACACCAAAAGAGCAGTGTAAATGTAAACACTATACACATCATTACACACTACAGCAAAACAATTGAAAACACAATGCTCAATTTGTGAGAAGGTTCTTTGTTTCATAACTGCCAATGCATATCTTTAGAAACTTTACAGTAATGGATCTTCTTAGATCTCTGCAGAGGATTAGGCATTTAGATTTGTGAGTTTCATATGAAGAGTATAAATCTATAGAAAATACTGCATGTACACTACTGTAACACAACTCAATGCAAAAACAGAATCTACTGCACACAACAGTACACTTGAAAACATGATCAGGGTGTGAAGTTTTATTTATTTACTTTATTCACACCACACACACACCACAATCACTGTGCGGCATCATGTCGCTGAGCTGCATCAGGCCACATCACCTCATCCACATCGCAGGCTATATTGTCTCTTGCCAGGCACCGCGGGAAAAACGCCCTGGAATGGTGAAACCATCCTTGGAAGGCCTCCACTGGGATGTCAACACAGGCCAGCTCCATTGCCCTTAGGAGGTTCTCTCTAGTGTATGGTTGTCTGTCATAAACCTTCCATCTCCATTATGAGAAAAACTCCTCTATAGGGTTCAGGAAAGGGGAGTAGGGTGGCAGACAGACGTTTAAAAAGTGGTTACTGTTGGTGGTGAACCACTCTCTGATTTGGTTTGTTCTGTGGAAGCGGACATCGTCCCAAATGATCCCATAAATGTGATGTGCGGGCCCAGGATGGTGTTGTTGGCGGTCCTGGAGGATGTCTCTTAGCTCCTCTAGGAAGGTGAGGAGACGTTGGGTATTGTAAGACCCAAGGACAGCATGCCGGTGGACAAGCCCCTCCGAACCCATGGCCGCACAAAGAGTAATATTACCCCCCCCCCCACCCCCCCCCCCCGCGTCCAACTGTAGAGAGAAAATGTGAAAGTGCACAGGTGTTCAGAACAACAGTCAATCAGGTAGCACAGTATTGTCCAGAAGTAAGGTAGGCCACTGAGCAACACAGTATGTCCACTAACTGTACTGTAAACATGGATGTATACTTACTTGCACATACTCGTAACGTAGGTCTTTGTGTCGTGCAGAGTTGCGTTTTCATCCGCATCTTTTGGCGCCGGAGAACTCGGTCTATTGTGGCCAAGCTGACATCAATGCTCTCAACGTTGACATTATCGGCAATGACTTTGTCTATCTCCTGGAGTCTGATGAGGTTGTTCTCACGAACCATATCCACAATGAGGGTTTCTTGTGCCGCTGTAAATATGGCAACCCTCCCACCTCTATGTGGCATTCTTTCAACTCTAAAGAAAGAAACGTGTTGTCAATTGACATGTTTTACAATAACAACTGATTTGAAACCAATAGACTACTTTCACAGGCTTGTAAAACTGTATTGTAACAAAGAAAGCAATAGAGTACAATACCTGTTGTGTTGTCTGAATGCCCTGATAATAGTGGCCACGGTGAACCTACTCAGGTTTGGACGGACTCTTAGTCCTGCTTCAGCCATTGTCATGCCATGGACAATGACATGGTCAATGACTGTTGCTCGCATCTCATCCGTAATGATGGTGCAAGGTCTTGCTCTCCCTCCTGGAGCTTCTCCTCTCCCTTGTTGGCCTCCTCAACTTCCTCGTTGGCCTGCTCCTCTTCTTCCATGGCCAGCTCTTCTCCCTCCTCTGACTCGAATTCCGCTTCCCCTGACTCTGCCTTCATCCATTGTGTTGTTTAGAATCTTCAGCACTCTGTGCACAAACTGTGCACTCTGAACTTGCTTTTATACATGTGGTCACAGCATTAGCAACAAGTGTCTTCAATTTTGAGTCGTTGTGTGTAATGAATGACGCCAGGTGTGTTCATTGTGTTCAAATATTGCTGACTGTGGCAAGCATTTTGCATCACATGAGCTTTCATTTGAGAATATGAGCAGAGTTCTTTTGCAACTTGTGTTTTAGCAAGGAAAAATGTGTTTAGATTTATGAGAACGGAGGATTGTGTTTTGTGAATTGTGTCTTCATGTGAAATGTGTTTATGATATTGGAAAATGATGGCTAGATTTAGTAAATGTGTTTAGACAACTGGTCATTTGGTTTAGAGGACTGGCTTTTGTGTTTTAGCATTTGAGAAAAACTGTAATAAAGAAATATAACAACTCAGTGCTCATGACATTTGAATCTTGCACATGCAGCAATCATTCTGCATATTCACTTTTTTTTTTCTTTTATAGAACAAAACCTCAAGCCAAAGAGGAAAACAAGCTTCCCTTTCTCATTCCTTTCTGCTCTCCCTCCTCTCTCACTCTTCCTGTTTTGGGCACATGCCTGAGAGATTGATGTAGTTGGCAAGAGTGTTGCCATGGTGCTACCTGACGATGAGGAATGAACCACAAAGTGAACACAGGGTGTGAGTGAGTGAGAGAAAGAGAGAGCATGTATAACACAAGCGACAGACAGTGAAAGAGAGCGAGAATGGGGGGATCTCTGTTTCATAGAGTGTCGACGTAGCCGCAAACTCCATTCTGCAGAATTAAATCACAGTGCTTTCCCATAGACACCTCACTGAATTATTTATGTTCTCTCTACGCCCGCTCCGCCTCTAATAAAGTTACAGCTGCCACTAATCTACAATTTGATGAGGTGAGCTTTAAGCAAGGGATTCTGGGCAAACATTAAGCGCATATTGTCTTTACAGATTTGATTGCTTTTTTATTGTTATTGTTATTAATGCACTAGGCACAGTTCCTGCAAATGCCAAATCACTACACGAGAGAGAGTGACCCTTGACAATGGAGATATTAACCCGCAAATGAAGTCTACATATTTGAAAATACACAATTTTTAATATGAGTACCACCACAAGCCATTTGCCACCGTAACCGACAAGGCAAGCAGCAATTTGTGACTTGAACAAAAAATCCATTTAATTTTCATTTAAGAACAGCTGGGATGCATTATTTGGCATTTTTATTAAGGTTCAAACAGACTCATTGTTCCCAAAGGATTTTTTCCCCTTTGCACAACATTAAGACTAGTAGTTGTCACCATAAAGAGGATAATACAACTACAGGCATGTTTCTGTCATAGGAGTTGATTAATATTAAAACTATTGGATTTAAACTTTTTCTTGTTATGTGAAGCTTACATTTAACTGTCTTGTAATAATTTGTTGACTTCATTCATTCATTTAGCTTGCTCATTTTATGCCAAATTTTATTTCCCTGTACCTACACGGAGGTACTGTATAGGTACATTATGATTGCAAAAAAGTTACACTGTAAATTCTGTTTACTTATGCTGTAAATAAAGTGTTACAAATGTTTATTTTGTGAACTGAGAATTTTTTTTTTTTTTTTTTTTTTTACAAATAATGACTGCTATTCAGTCATGATGGTCAATAGTGTGAATTTAGGATACATAAAATTACATTAAATTATCCTTATGCAGACAAATACCTATTCTGTCATGAAACTCTAGAGGATGCAAGCTGACTTTTTGTTAACGTAACTGATGATATCACAGAGTTATATGACTTGGCACAAACTGATTGGTTCATGTTGCATACGCAACCAATGAGCTTGCAGCTATTTAAATGGCTGGTAGCATTCACTTGGGCATTTCGCAGCGAGCTTTCAGAGTTCCTCTGAAACCCTTCACCTTCCCCAGCTCCACCTTTATAGATCTGCTACAGGTTATTTTATGCTATTTGTGCAGCAGCAGTCTGTCTTTAATACTCACAGCACCGTATCGCCATATGCTTTGGCAGTAGCAAGTTCTGTACTTGCTTGCAGCAGCAGCAGCAATAATCTATAACTACAGCAATAGCCAACAGCAGCAGCAGCGTGGCAGATCTATTCCGTCAAGACCAAATACATTAACATTGTAATTTCTATTACCATGCTAAACTTTTCAGAGAGTTGTCATGACAGAAATATATATATATATATATATATATATATATTTTTTTTTTTTTTTTTTTTTTTTTTTAATGTTTGTAATGTTAAGAGTAAATTATCTCAATTGAGAAATGGTGGCAACGTAAAGTGAAGAAGCATAGTGTTGGAAAAATGAAATAAACTGGTTAGAGAGTGAAACTGTTAAAGAAACACCCAAATTATTCTCACCATTCTATCTGGTAATTATAATAACTAACTATTTTAAACAGAATTTCTTTTAATACATCTTTCTTTACATAGAGTACCACTAGACAAAGACACAATTAGTTCCAGAGTGCCATGTATCGAGCTTGTTAATTGTCCCAGTGGACTGGTATTACAGCACAGACCAGCATGCTGTAGTTGTGAAGGCCATTTCCCTTATTATGGCTTCTATTTGGACAGAGATAAAGTGAACTGGTGCAATTGTCTCTGCTAAGAGATGCTATGCAGCTTCAGTTTAATTAATCAAAACAGGACATCAAGAACAAAGACGCTCCTGGGACCTAGAATTTCATGTCACACTCAATTGTAGCCGTGCCTTTACAAAGAGAGGAAAGTAGCCACCCATTGGTGTGTGTTGTTACTAGGACGTCTTAATCGCGAGTGTACGATGCTGTCAGCTTGCGAAAGCCCCTAGAGCAGCTTTGGAAACATTCTCTTTGGTATAAAAGGACAGGCCTTTTCATCCAGCTAAATGGTTTGTGAAAGGTCCCATTGACTAAATAAGCAGGCTGGGTCTCCAGTGCTCTGGGCTTTTGTGTGCTGTGGCTGAAATGACAGGACAGAACAGCAGGTTCTCTCCAACTGATGGCTGCGTCTCAACATCCTTGACAGAGATGTATCATCCAGCAGACGCATTAAATGCTTGGCCATCTGACAGATGGAAGCACTGAGGATGAATATGATTCTGAAGAACATGTCATTGGAAAGATGTGTAGCTTTACAGATCAATACCACACCCAAAACCGCTCTCTCCCTCACACACAAATACTGCTTCCAGAGTGTCAAAGTGCTCTCTCAGAAGAGAAAAATCTGTTATGAAGGCTGTCATCAATCAGAACGTATTGGCTGTGTGTGTAATAACTCCAGTGCCACTTGTTTTTGCAGTAATGGCCTCAGTCACTGTGGTTCTACTCTTCTCTAATGGTTTAGGCCTCCAGCCACAGTTGATTCACCACTTACAGGTGTCAGACTCAATCTTCAAGGCTGCCATGATGCATGGCTGTGATATACAGTAAACTGATAAAGGGGAATATAATAGAAATAGCTTTCTGGACTCTAAGTGACTGTCAGAAAGACAGTTTGGTGTGTAAAAGTAAAATATTCTTTGTTTGTTTGCTTGTCTGAGTGTGCTAAGTTAACACAAATACTATTGAATGAATCTATGTTACGATAGTGCAGGAAAAGTAGTAAAAAAAAAAAAGATAAAGAGGAAAGCTGTGATTTCAACCATAATTTGTTTTGGTACAACACAGCATAGTTTAAAGTGCTTGTTTTGGTGTGTTTCCACACAATACGTGCCAGAACTATCTTGTTTTCATTGAGTGGGTGGCGGGTAGGCAGAGCTTTACTGTGTCTGGGATGGATGAAGATGAATGCTTAGACTACATATGCAACATGCATTTCTGACTACCTCCATATGTAGTTTCAGTGATGCAATCACAAAACTCTTTAGACCCCATTTACACAAAAACACGTCAACACATGTAAACAGGATCATTTAAAAGGCTTCAGTTTTGATGCTTGTGGCTCATTGCATATATATGTGTATAGCTACAGTATTTTGTATGCCCACTTCGCCCAAATGTACAGAAACAAGCATTTCCAACAAATTCATTTGCACTATATAATATGTTTAATAATAAATATTTAGTCTCTATAATTGTCTGTGTTTGGAGCTGAATGGAGGCTTGCAAAACTATCTCTGAAGTTTAGAGCAGAGTTATAAAACATTACCAGACAACATTTGTAAAAACATTCAGGGGTTAAGCTCCAGAAGCTTGCCTACTGTTGAGAGAAGTAAATACATACAAATAAAAGTGTCAACAGTTACTCTATTTTGACACATGTTGTGGTTACTGAACAGACTACTGTTGGCAGATATCAGTGGTATGTGCAAGATTACAGGAAATAACAACCATTAAAAAAACTGAGGGGTGAAAAAAATATTCATAAGACATAAAGAAAAAAAGAAGGAGGAAGAACAATATAAATATAAAACAGGGACTGTGAGGGAAATAAAGATGAGAATGAAGCAAAACAAGAGACTCTATGGACAAAGGCGAAATGCATTGCTTCTCGGAGAAACAAGGACCAATTCACTTTTCACGTTCCACATCATTTGCATGGTTTATAAACAGTCCTCTCAATAAACCTTTCCATGTAAATGAATGATTCATTATGAATCATAAAGCAACAGAGAGCAGAGAGGAAAGCAGAAGTACATTAACAGAGGCCTGGTGGCCCTAAATCTATTTCAATTAGATGACACTTTCAATATCGTGCTACTGATTTCGAGATATTGAACCCCTTTTTTATGCACATAACCTCTGCTAAAGCAATCTCCCTTTTCTTCTACATGCAATATTCTATCCTTTTTGGGATATTTTGAAGGACAACTGTAATTTCGTGGAATTAGATGAATTTTTAGCACATCAGTGATTCACAGCAGCAGTAGAATGAATAAATATAAAATTAAAGCTGCTTTGGTCAAACAGATACATCACACACCACCTTGATGGCAGTTGTTTATTTCTATCTATTCTCTTTTTCCCTCTCATGTTCTAGCCAATAAAACTCCCATCTAAATGGAAGAATATTCTCCCCTGCGAATGAGGACGTGTCCAGCATTCCCTGCTTTGCTCTTGAAAGGCCTGGGTATCTCTGATAACATGCTGGAGAACAAAGGTAATATTGTAAAACTAATGAAAGAGATCTGGCTGCGAGAATCCTGTCTATCAATCAAAGACTTGGTGGTGAAGTGTTTTTCAAGCAGCAATAAAGAGGCAATAGTTCTCCCCCTCTGGAGGCGATTTCAGCACATTGAAATAAAGAGCAGAGAGATTATTATGAGCAGGGGCGGATGTGTCTATGTCCGACATACCGGTCTCAGCGCTGTGAGACAGATTAGCTTTGAAAACTGAGCCATTTTTTAAACAGCAACATTTCTATTGAGAATACAGTGTGAGATTGTTATGGTGAGAATCTCTCACACCATGAATGTGTTGGCGTTTCTTTGGATGATGGATCAGAGGTGTTGGATCTTCACTAGACATTTTAACACGCTGAAACGGAAACTGAAATTTCCGATCAGCTTCCAAAAGAAGTGTAAATGTTAGAAGTCTAAACACAAACAAACACAGATGGTCAGCTTTATGAAATATTCACACACACATTCAATGTGGTGGAGTTCTGAAATGAGGAGACAGCTTTTTGTGTGTTTGTTTTTGTTTTGTTGTCCAATTTAAGTTCATGCTTCATTTGATGTTTACCCACTTTCAAGTTAAAGGCATTCACATACATGTTTGTACTTGGCAGAGATGTTTTTAGACTTTTTTAGTGACAGTGCATTGAAGGTATATATTTTGCCATTATATTTCAATACAAATATATAATATTTGTATTCACATATTTTACATTTGTAAAATTTATATTATTTATTTACTACTGCTTATGTTGTTAAAGTTATTGTACAATTAATATTTTACTTTAATATTGTACAATATTAAAGTATATATATATATATATTTTTTTTTTTTTTCTTTCTTTTTTTTTCTTTTTTTCAAGTTCATTTCCATCACTTCTAATTCATTTAAAGTTGGGTCTGGGGAAAACGGTCTTGTCACAAATCGTGCCTCTGTGGCTTCATCCGATCACCAGCGGGAACCATCTCCCGAATATTGACTATGAACTCCATTTCCCATCATCCCCGTACCTGGGCTGATCACCTGCACAGGCGCCGGCCATTACATTCAGACTATTTAAACCAGCCACTCCATACAAACCTCGTGAAGTCTTGTTTTGCCATTGCGAACATTTCTGAGCGTTTGTCCTGTATTCCTGTTGACGACTTGGACTGTTTATCCTGTTTGACTCTCTGCTGCCTGCCTTTTGACCACTCGCTTCGTTTATTGGAACTGTCTGTCTGCCTGCCGCCTGCCCTGATATTCCAGCCTGCCCAACGTTTACTCTCTCTGGTTTGTCTTCGTTGTACCCGTTGCTGTTGCCCGACCTCCACCTGTTTGACCATTCTTATAAGTCTTAATAAAGCTGCACATGTATCCCAATCTGCCTGAGGTTTCATCACAGGTCTAGAGTTGTTTGTTTACTTTTTAGTCCATCAGTTTAATCTCTTCAGGCCAATTCACAGAATGTCAGTAACAAATCAGATTGACAGGATAATCTACCAGTCAGAGCGATATGGAGGTATTGCCTCCTTTGACTTTGTCAACATTTCGGCATTACGCCTTATACATTCAACGTAGACTTTAGGAGCTCGGTAAGAACATTGTTTACCCTGAAACTATCCATTGGTTCTGCTCTTGTTAAATTTGTCCAAATTTGTCAAAAAAAGTGAGCTGTAGACACTGTTCAATGTAATGCATCATACAGTAACATTTATTTTGATTTGTTTTGGTACTGCCAAATTGTTAAAAAACAATTGTTGTTCTACTTTAATAAAAACAAAAATGACCATAAAATGTACACTAGTGCAGAAAATATCTCTCTCTGACTCACACACACATAGAGTCAGATTATAGTGATTTGACAGTGGTGCATTTGCATTTTTTCAATTCTTTCCATGCTGTTCATCTCCTCTTATTTCAGACAACAGGCATTGTGCTGCAGAGGCACTGCAGCCGTCAGCTTTGTTCAAGACAGAGAGAGAGAGAGGGAGTGGGGAGGGATGGGGAGTCAGAGGAGACATACTGCACAAGCCATGAATTTCCATTAATCATAACTCCTCTATTCACTCACTCACTATCACCACATACAGGGCACTCCAGAGAGAGAGAGAGACCTGTTAAAAATAATAAGCCACTACAGAGATGGGAAGTGCTGATTAAATTAAACTCTCGTTAATCAGAATTTTGACACCGCCTCATCTCTCTCTCTCTCTCTCTCTCTCTCTCTCTCTCTCTCTCTCTCTCTCTCTCTCTCTCTCTCTCTCTCTCTCTCTCTCTCTCTCTCTCTCTCTCTCTCTCTCTCTCTCTCTCTCTCTCTCTCTCTCTCTTTCTCTCTCTCTCTACCTAAGGGCAGACTTATGATAATATCTATGCCATAAGGTAATATCTATACACACATCCACAAAGTCCAATAAACCCTTTTATCACTGAAAAAAGAAACTAACCACAAAATTACAGTGATTTGACCACACTGATAAAAAAATAAAAAAATACTGAGTTCTGTTTGTACCCCTAGAACCTGAAGAAAAATATAATTTTCAAACCGTGGGTTCTCTCAGGAATTCAGTAAATAAAGACTACAAATACCACAAGTTTGTAAGCTTATGTGCTTGCCAAACATTGTTGTCAAGCAACATTGTTGTCCCTACAGCAACTTCTTAGCATCCTAACATTTTAAAAACTTCAGTAGTTTACTAGATCTTCATTAGTTAATTAAAGGAGAACTCTAAAGCAAACTATAATGTTAACAAAAGCAAACATGTGACAGGCTAATGTTTTGATGTGTTTTCATCAACTGGTATTGCTTACAATGGACGTTTCCATCTTGGTTTTCCGACTTGTGTACTGGAACACTGTCAAATCGTGTGTGACGTCATTCCCAGCTCTGATATCTGACTTCTGAGGTAAACTGAACTCAGCAATATTTTGCTGAGAAAAGGCATAAATATGGAGCTGGTTACATGACAAAAATATCAAAGTGTATTATTTTACAAATCATGAACTATGTTAAAAACAAAAAAGTTTTGTGCTCATAACATAGCATTGTGCAAGGAAGTCATTATTCTATTAATTGCGAGAAACAAGAGACTTGTCATTACCTGGCATTTGCATTGTAATTAACTTGTGAGGAATGTGTCATGTAGCATCTCAAGTTCAATCAAAGCTAATTCTCTGGCAACCCCAAAAATTACAATTATAACAGAACATTAAACAGTAACAACTGGCCTCATTTTCTTGCTTACAACAACTTAAATTAACACTTAATATAGAACATTTCAAAAGTTCACCTACCCATCCATTCTTAATAGCTAATGGTAAATGAACTTAGCTTATTGTCCTTGACGGAGGCTCAAACCCAATGCTCAGTTGTCTGTTGCTAAGTAGCTGTAACATTTTAATACTGCATCATTTCACTGTACACATTTGGCACTGCAATGTGAATTTAACACCAGAACTGGGTTTTATAACAACTATAACCCAGGATGCAGTGTCAAAATCAATGCAACACAAATTACATACAGTAAAGTTATGTTGTGACAAAATGTTCAAGAATATTGTTGTAAAGTATGTTAAGTAAATTGTTAACAGTATATACTGTACCTGTCATCAAAACAATATTTGTTCTTTTATTTCTTTTTTTCATTTGATCTCTTTTTCACTTTCATTCCCTGAATATAGTATGTGAAGATTGATGAGTTCCTTTAGAATTCTGACCCCGCATTTCAAATGTCACTATACTAAGAAATACAGAGTGAGTGAGGGAGAGGGCATTGGAAAAAATAAAACAGAGTGAAGGTGAGAGGAGAAAGGGATAGCCTAGAAAATGAAAAAAAAAAAAAAAAAAAAACAGACTCACCCATGTGTGAAAGACATAATAGAAAATGTCAAAAGATGTGAGGAATGATGCTTCTGAACAGGCTGTAAAAGCCCCTGTGCCTTCAGACTGTCCAGGCAGAATTTTCATGGTGTCTGCCAAAGGCTTCTCTCTCTGTCTTTTTTCTAACATGTGACCTCCTTCTAATCTGCTCAAATTACAATTTAGAAGGACTAACAAGGTCTAACAGTTTAGTATGTTCAGCTTGTGTCAATATGCCTATGATAAAATATGAACTATGTTAGAATTATCAGATTTTTCATTTTTTCATTTTCATTTTTCCCTCATTCCAAATAAGAAATAAGGCTTACATTAAATACTAATTCAGCAGTTCCTTTTATGACATAATTTCCAAATTCTCATTAATCAGCTATTAATTTTTTTAAGGACTTTAATAACAAAAGGACAATTGCTATAAAAGACTTGCCAAACCACTAAACAGCTTTAAAACAACTGGAATTCACTTTAATGTCAACATGAAATGGCATTCACAACCCATTTTAATTCTGTGATGTGACATTTTTTAAATTAAAAAAATGCTGTTTAATAATTAGTACTTTATTTTAATCATCAGAACTGGACTGTGGACCAGACACAATGCAGATGTACAGTCAGTTGTGGAGGATAACACCTCTGAAAGCACATTGACACATAGCAAATATAAGGTTTTAAGATCATATGTATTAATTTTTTTTTTTTTTTTTTTTTTTAGCAGCGATATTTGCTATTATTGATATAACTTTTGTACCTGCATAATCCTGCAGAAAACAACGTCCTGCATCATTTTTGGTGGGAACTTAACACACAAGTAAGCACTGGCTGGATGAGTGAATGAAATCGGTGGTGTTATGGAATTATGTATTTTTATTATATATTGCCATACTCTTTAATAAAAGTAAATATATATTTTAAGTTTTTCTTTTTTCATTTTCTTTTTACATTATCAACCTGCAGTTTGGAGTTCTTGCTGACATTAAGCAGGCATGAGCCTGGTAAGCATTAAGATTAAACCTACATATGACTAAATCTGGACAAGTGTTACTGAGACTGTAATATTTCCAACGAGATGTTAAAATGACATCCTGCCTTCAGTCCTAAAAAAAAGGTATTCCTACAAAAATTGGGGTTTGATGCCGACATGCTGGCCAAATTTGCCTATTGCCCTTTATCAATCATGGCCATATTCTTCTATATCTGTATCCTCTCCATTGATAGCAGGTGTGTAGTGGCTGTTCTAATGCACTATGACTCCTGTATCATCCTCCAGTTGGATGCTGCAAAATGGTGGTGGCAGAAGAGATTCCCCTAATCATGTTTTAAAGAGCATTGGGGAGTTGCTAATGGTCGTCATTGTTCTGTGTTCTCATTGGTTGGTTGCCATGTAGGCGATTTCATGCCCTAGAAAAGTACCAGAATTGTTCACCCAAGCAGAAAAAAAATATGTACTGTTGCCAGAACTGTATATTTTATTGTTTTCCTCAAAGCAAACAATTTGTGAAAATCCATGGAAAACACATTGTCCATTTTTGACATACACAAAGTACTGTACACATTATCTGTGAACATGAATTAAAAAATTTGGTTAACTTAACCTCTATGTTAGGTACATTTTTTATCATATCATGACAATGTTTTAATAATGTTATCTGTTTTGTTTTTTTTTCAGAGGTTAAAAGCATCCTACAGTGTAAGCCAAGTTCTGCTTATAAGGGTTCATTGTGGAAGCTAAATGCTGTGTATGCTAGCATGAATGTGGAGATGCAGACACAGCAAACACGGTCGTATGGAAGCTAATGGGATAAGTGGGGGCTTTGCAAATGTGGCAAGTGAAGTGTGAATACAGTGTTAAATATGCAAATGAAACCAGAGGTCTCACTTATGTCATATCTGTTCACTTCACTGCATCAGCCACCAAACAAGTGTGGTGCCTTGAAAACGTATTTACAACCATGCTCACTTGCATACTTCATGTGCTTGCAAGCAATAAAATACACAATGCACAAGTCTTCTAGCCATACACAACCAGCAACCACAAGGGGCCAGCTGGTTAATGAGTTTTACAGTTGAGTCTTTTGACAGCAAATCAGTCTGTCATTATAAATTCCCTTAAAAAATGCTGAACATATGCTGAACCTACAGTATAACAACATATGGAACAAGACAAGCACTGCTGAGTATGAGTATCCACTTTAAGGGAAATGCAGTCTGCAAAATATTCATTATTGTTTGAAACACATAAATACATCAAGGTCATGTAAGAATTCTTAGACTTTCTAATTTTTAATAAATATTACTGCAGACCAGTATATGATCAGATAAGGGAATACACACATTGTTTGTTCATTTGAAATTCTAGTTTTATCAGTTACCTTTTTAACTAACAACAAAAGCAATTTCAACTTTTGTTAAAAAAATTAAATTGTGTTTTTAAAAAACATTTTAAACATTAAACAACAACAATAATGTACAATGTTTTTTATTGTAACTTACTACATGAAGGTATGTTTTATCAGCACTGCATAGTTATTATTATTTGCGTATCCTTTCACAAAAAACAAACAAAAAACAGTATAAACTGTGGTGCTAACAAAAATATAAGGCTGCTAATATTTGTGCAACTTGTGGGTTTATGCAATGCCTCAGAGAATTGCTAATGACACCAGCCTTGGGAAAATTGGGTTTTAGTAGAGCTGAGGAAATAACGATGACTGGAACCAAAGAACTCTACTCATTGGTGTCAAATTTTAAAGTTTTTCCTGATCCACCGAACCTAAGAGAAATCTAAAAAGGCCAAATCTCCAACTACCTTTTAGAAACAGAGTGTTTCAGTTCCCCTGAAACAACTCACCTTAGTTATTTTCAGCTGAAATGGAATGAAGCACTAAAACAGCACTATTTTGGGGTGCCTTAAAAACCTAGAAGTGCCACTTGTTTAGAAACTAACAGAAATATCTCATAGAATGATATAGAAGCACACAGATATGTGGACTTAAAGATTAACATACACTCAGACATAGACAGAGATGTACAGCAATGTGAGTTATGAAATCAACTAAGCTTATTTAATTGATTCATTAGTTGACTAATTAATAAATTAGCATGGTAGCGAAGCAACATACAATGAAGCAAATGACAAAATTCATTCAAAACTCTATTTAAGATTTGTGAACACATACATTACAAAAACCAATTGCTTGACTTCTGTCTCCACAAAATTCCTATATTTGACCATTTCACATAAGATCAAAACAGCACAATGGCAGTGGATGTTATTTCATGCAGGAGAGCAGATTAGTGAAAAAAAAAAACAATATCTAATCTTTGAAGCTGCTTGTTATTCATACTGTGGTCCATCCAGGGGGGTATGTTTCCTGCTGTGCATAAACAAATAAGGTAGGAAATTGATGGGGGCTGCCCAGAGAGCCTAATGAAATGGCGAATTGCTCTGCCTCGTTTGAAGAACGGTGAGAAGCCCTTAAGGAACACAAGGAGAAATGCGATTTCTCTCCTCCTTTTGCTCCTTCTTTTCTTTTCTCTTTGTTCTTTCGTCCCTCCCTTCTCTGTCCCCCCACTCTCACCCTTTCTATCGCTCACGTTCTGTCTCTCTTACATGCACGCACATATACACATTCCCCCTCCCTATTTTTCTAATTTTCCTGAGGACAGAGCAGCTTGGCACATGACATTGATTTCCATCAGCGTTTGGAAATAACCTCGCTGTTGCCCAGGCAACACACATTTACCTTTTCTGTCTTTTTTGCATATTGGTGCGAGTTTTTCCATCAGTGAGGGAAAGAATGTGGAACGGTGATGACAAATGTGCTCAGGTGGGGCAGCGAGCAGTAATGCATGTGTGTGTATATGTGTGTAAGTAATAAATGGTGATGCCCAGCGCGAGCAGGGCGATGCAACGGGACTGGGGGAAGGGTAAAGAGAGTGCTTGGGTGTTGAGATGAATATTTTTCTGTGATCAAATTGCAGACCAGAGAACCACTCTCATTCTCCCATTAACACATTTCAAATGCTAAAAAAAAAAAAAACATTTCTGGAAGTGTTCCAGGAATATAGTGGACAGTCTGTACTTTGCATTTTCATTTTGGGAAACTTTTGTTTCAATATATACCAAAGCATTAATTTTTGCTATATCTTTGTACTACATATAAGCAATGCTATTTATGTGTTATGTATAAACTATTATAGTACTTAATAATATTTAAATTTAGCTTTTACATTTTTATATTTTCAGTTAATATTTTTTTTTTTGTTTGTTTAAATATTTTTTATGTGCTTATGTCATTGTTTTTGTATAAATATTTTTATTTTGCTTTAGTTTTACTATATTTTAGTTTAGCTATGTTAGTTTCATTTTAACATTTAAAGCTAAGGCAGTATATCTTATTCCGAGACCTGACATCTATAGTCGATTGCAGCAGTTAACAAGTCACTGCCTTAATAATCCATTCAGAGTGAGACTTAAATTAAAATATCACTGAAATGTTCTCCACAAAAGTGTGCAGATTTCTAATAATTCATAATAATGTCAGATGGAGATGTAACCTATTTTAGCTCAATCCTGACTGTGTGTGAAGAAGTACCATTTATGTGTGTGTGTACAGTGCCTTGCGAAAGTATTCATACCCTTCTTCTTTTTTCAAGTTTTGTTATGTTTCTACCCTATGTTAAACTGCTTTAAATGCTGCAAAATGTGCGTCTGCCACCATCCAAGCAGACAGAGCTTGACAGGTAAAGAGTTGAGATAAGAATGGCAGATAACTGCCCATGTGCAAAGCTTGTCGTATCATACCCCAAAAGACTTGAGGATGTAAAGGTGTTTCAGCTAAGAGTTATGCAATGCACTTATTTCAGGTTTTTTATTTTTAATAAATGAAATATAAAGTTGTGAAATTTCTGTTTTTGTTTTTGTTTTGGTGTACAGAGTATATATTGATGTGTGTGTGTGTGTGTGTGGGGGGGGGGGGGTAATTTAAAGCAGTTTAACATAGGGCAGCAACATAACAAAACATGAAAAGAAATTAAGGGGTATGAATACTTTCGCAAGGCACTGTAAATACACACAAACGGTAGTTCTTTCAAACACAGTATTTTCACTTGCCACATTCAAATACTTTTGTACTTTTATTCAAGTACAAATTTAAATTTACAGCATGTTCTTAGGACAATGTAGCACGATATTGGTGGTGGGAATGTCCTTTGACAGGACATTACTATAATGTACTGTGTTGGCAGATGTTGGGCCGTCTGAAGTGGTTAACAGTTTGGCTTCCAGAGCTCTGATCGTAATTGCTATATTATGAACCTTAAGTCCTTCCTGTCTAGAAGCCAATATAGTGAGAGTCTAGAGGGGGTGCCAGCAAAGGAAAGTGCTGGTGAGATGTTAATAAATGTGTGTGTGTGTGTTTAGGGTTTAAATATGAATGTGTGTATGTTTCTTAAACGATTTTGCATCTTCAAGGACAGCAGCATAAAAGCACCCCACCTGTAACCCACCTACACCTCCAATCTACAACTAGTCAAAGTGCAACCAGGAGGAATTTTTTTTTCTTATTGCCTGATTATAGAATCAGGTTTCACTTGGAGAGTCTTTATATTCCATATCTGTATTTCACTCAATATCACATTCCCACATACACACAAATTGGAATGAACAGTAATGATTGGAGACGAGGTTCTTCAAGTCTCAGAAATAAAGACTGGCATTGGCAATATGTTGGTAGAAAGCAATTTGCACCTGAACTGGGTTCTGTCTCCAATTTCCCCACCATAAGTGTGCTGCCCAGTCCCTTCTCACTCAGACATTGTGTGAGTGTGTCACATGAATGCAACACATAGATCCAGCCAGTCCTTCAAATCACAAAGACTGAATGAACTGGTTAGGTAAAGTTTGATATGCAGAGCTGCACAAAAAAAATTAAAAAAATAAAATTTAAAATAAAATTAAAATTAAAAAACACATCCGTTTCCATCATCTCAAGATTCGATGTGGGATTTGAAGAGTTTTTAGATGTATTAGAGTGTGTCTGGGGATTGAGAGCCCAAATCATGTTTCACTGGAACTCAAACGCACCCCATCTGCTTATTCAGTGTAGAGTTCATTTTGATATGAAGATAGAAGGCTCGAAATACCCTTATAAGACTTCAGCTGGGTCTACATAAACAAATTTGTTATTACCAAATTCATGAGGAGGGAAAAGAATCCAACTTAGATGTGGATTGCTCCTGGAGGGCAACGTTATTATTTTTTGGCCACTGCAAATGTATTCCCAGCAATCAGGTATTTGGGAAAGGACAAATTTGCATAGCTACCATAGGAGAGTAAATCTGATCATATAAATGTAAATAAGGAAAGATTTAAGTGTGTTTTCACATAAAAATAAGTTGAAAACTGCATATGCATGGGCATGTGTGTGGGTGAGACTGACATAGTAAGGGGTGATAGAAAGAAAGAGTGTGAGAAACATGAAGGGCTGGAGGGCACTATAACTGTGAATCTGACAGCAGACTTAATTAGCATTTTCCCACCGTCTCATAGAGCAGAACAAGACACTACACCCACCTTAACACAAGGGGGCAGCAGATATTTAATAACATGCTTGTCCATATGGTAAAATTACATTATAGCTTTAAAGGGACTCTATGTTGAATTGAAAAATGCTTGATTTTAGTGACACCGGTGGCCGCTAAGTGAACTACAGCCAGCAACGATTCAATGCCTCTACATTTTATACTCACGGCTAAGTTCTTTTTCTTTCTTTGCTTAGTAAAGCAGCGTTTAGATTAATTTCGCTACACACTTTCCTCTCAATAACAAAACAAACACAACAAAATGACAGCGGTGAGAAAACAGCAGTTATGAAAGCATCAGATCATAGAGATATGGATATGCACCAGAATCAGAATATGCACAGTATCATGTCAACAGATGAGGTAATTGCAATTACACTATTTACACTACAGGGCCATTGTATGCTTGAATCTGACTGGCTGACGAACGTTCTAAGGTGTGCAATTATTTTCAGGGAAACGCAAGGCAAACCTAGTTCCAGGCATCGCTTGACCGCATTACAAATATCACTTCACCAGACTTACCACATCACTTACAACAGCAAAATAACCAAAACCCACAACGACACTGGCCAAACAAATAAATACAGTAAACAATAGGATTGTCACGACCACACACACAGGGAGAAGGTGAGTATCTTTCAAGGTATTTATTAACAAACGTGCACAGTTCAACACACGTGCAAACGGGTGAATAAAGGTCTGTGGTCAAATCTTCAAACACAACACAACAGGTGAGTTCAAGTTCATAAGTAGTATAGCGTTAGCAACAGTCACTTCCCTTATACACGATCAACGTGTTTCACAGGAGATCATCGGGGAAATCCACGAGGAGCATTTGAGGTGTTTCACAGGAGAACATTAGAGCAATCCACGGGGAGCACAGGAGAACATTGGAATATCCACGAGGAGCACAGGAGAGACAACAGGAGGGGGAGAAGATCCACAGAGAAACATCCATGCAACTTCGATACCAGCCGGTGAGTGAGTGACAGAGGTAAGTATATGAAGGGTGTGGTGATTGCTGGTGCAGGTGACGGTGATTAGAATTCTGGTGATGGTTCACGGGTGTGCTGTGGTGGTGATTGGCTGGTTGGTGGAGGATCGTGGTGATTGGGGCTGAGGGAACGTGCAGAGGGTGTGACATCACCCCCTCCTCCACGGGTGACTCCTGGCACCCAAGAACGGCGACGGGGACGACCACGACCTCTGGGAGCTGGGCGTTCGGGATGTTGGCGGTGGAATTCCTCGAGGAGAGTCGGGTCCAGGATGTCGTCACGGGGTATCCACGATCTCTCCTCGGGTCCGAACCCCTCCCAGTCCACTAGGTACTGGAGCTGGCCGTTCCGCCGCCGGGAGTCTAGGATTTCTTGGACTTGGTAGATGTTATCTCCAAGGATCTCTGGCGGGTCGGGAGGAGGAGGTGACTCCGATTCTGTGGAGGAAGGGAACAGGGGTTCAGTGTGGCGTTTGAGTAGGGAAACGTGAAACGAGGGAGCGATTCTGTAATGTGGAGGTAGGTTTAGACGGTAGGTGACAGGGTTGATTTGTGAGTGAACGGTGAAGGGCCCTATGTAGCGGGGACTCAGCTTCCTACTGGGCAGCCGGAGGCGTATGTCTCGAGTGGACAGCCATACCTGGTCCCCGGGGAGGTAAACTGGGTTGGGTAACCTACGACGGTTGGCGTGTTCCGTATGCCTCCGTACTGCCCGCTGGAGATGGACGTGCGCTGAGTCCCACACCCTCTCGCTCTCTCGGAACCAGTGATCTACCGCGGGCACCTCGGAGGACTCTCCAGTCCATGGAAACAGAGCTGGTTGATAACCTAGAATACATTGGAATGGGGTTAGACCAGTAGAGGTTTGACGGAGGGAATTTTGCGCATACTCAGCCCACGGTAGATACTGGCTCCAGGTGTTTTGATGTTGGGAACAGTACGTCCGAAGGTAGCGGGAGATTTCCTGTATTTTCCGTTCGGTCTGCCCGTTCGTTTGAGGGTGATATCCGGATGACAGGCTGACTGTGGTACCCAGGAGTTGGAAGAAGGCCCGCCAGACCCTGGAAATGAATTGGGGTCCCCGATCGGACACGATGTCTTCTGGGAGTCCGAAGTTCCGGAATACATTGTGGAACAATGCCTCTGCGGTTTCTAGTGCTGTGGGGAGACCTTTGAGAGGTATTAATTTGCAAGCTTTTGAGAATCGATCGACTACCACTAAAATTGTGGTGTAACCCTGAGAGGGGGGCAGGTCTGTGGCGAAGTCAATGCCCAAGTGTGTCCAGGGTCGGCGGGGAATAGGTAACGGTTGTAATTTACCTTCGGGTAAGCGGCGTGGGGTTGTGTTGACGGCGCAGACCGAACATCCCTGGACGTACCGTTCCACTTCCCTGCTCATGTTGGGCCACCAATATTTCTGCTGGAGGAGCGAGAGGGTTCGCCTGCTGCCAGGATGTCCTGAGCCGGGGGACGTGTGCGTACTATCCAGCAGAAGGGGTCTGAGACGGCTTGGGACATAGACACGACCCGGGGGAAGCTCCGGTGGTGCAGGTTCCTCGAAGGTGGCGGCCCGTATATCTTCATCCAGCTGCCATAGTATGGGTGCGAGAAAGACAGATGGGGGTAGAATTGGATCAGGATCGTCAGAGGTAGGTTCAGGTGAGTACATACGTGATAGGGCGTCTGCTTTGGTGTTTTTGTGGCCGGGTTGGTAAGTAATGTTGAAATTGAATCGGGCAAAGAATAGTGACCAGCGAGCTTGGCGGGCATTTAGTCTCTTGGCGTGCTGAATGTACTGGAGGTTCTTGTGGTCGGTTATTACGGTGAAGGGGAACTGGGCTCCTTCCAACCAGTGCCGCCACTCTTCGAGGGCGAGCTTTATTGCCAGCAGTTCGCGGTCTCCAATTCCATAATTCTGCTCGGCTGGGGTGAGTTTCTTGGAATAGTACGCACACGGATGGAGGGATCGGGGTTCATCAGACCACTGGGACAGCACAGCTCCTACGCCTACGTCCGCCGCATCTACTTCCACCACGAAGGGCCTTGAAGGGTCGGGGTGCTTGAGGATGGGAGCGGTGGTGAACATTAGCTTTAGACGGTCGAAGGCTTGCTGAGCCTCTGGAGTCCACTGTAGTACCCGGCGTCCTCCCTTTAAGAGGGAAGTGAGTGGAGCCGATAGGAGGCTATAGTTTTTTATAAAGCGTCGGTAGAAGTTAGCGAAGCCTAAGAAACGCTGAAGCTCCTTCACCGTCCTGGGTTCCGCCCACTTGGCCACTGCGTCCACCTTACCGGCTTCCATACGAACTCCCTCCGCAGTGATCACGTATCCGAGAAAGGAGATGGAGGGCTGATGGAATTCACATTTTTCTAATTTCAGATAGAGTTGGTACTCACGGAGGCGTTGGAGAACCTGGCGGACGTGGTCTTGATGTTCCTTTAGGTTACGTGAGTAAATGAGGATATCGTCAATGTAGATGATTACGAATCGATGGAGGTAGTCGCGGAAGATTTCGTTCATGAAATTCTGAAATACGGAAGGACTGTTAGCCAGGCCATAGGGCATCACCTGATATTCATAGTGACCGGTCGGGGTGATGAAGGCGGTTTTCCACTCATCTCCTTCTCGGATACGGATCAGGTTGTACGCACTGCGGAGGTCGAGTTTGGTGAAGATGCGGGCTTCCCGTAATTCCTCCAATGCAGCTGGCACTAGAGGAAGTGGATAGGCGAATTTCACCGTGGCGTCATTGAGCACCCGGTAGTCAATGCAGGGTCTGAGCCCACCATCCTTCTTGGGGACGAAGAAGAAACTGGATGCTGCTGGGGACGTGGAAGGTCTGATGAACCCCTGTTGGAGAGCCTCCTGGATGTAATTCTCCATGGCCTCCTGCTCAGGACGTGAGAGGGGGTAGATCTTCCCGTGGGGTAGTTTGGCGCCTGGCAGCAGGTCGATACTACAATCCCAGGGCCGGTGCGGTGGTAGTTGTGTGGCCCGTTCCTTGCTGAAGACATCGGTGAAAGACTGATAGACGGGGGGAATGGCGGTGGCGGATTGAGTGGCAGGGCTCTCTATGGTGGTGGCGTGCAGAGGAATAGGACGGTATGGAGACTCTGCATCCGACGAGGAAGGATGGTAGCCGTGGTTCTCACACGTTTTGCCCCACTCCAGGACCTCTCCTGTGCTCCAATCTATGCGGGGTTGGTGCTTAATGAGCCATGGTCTGCCCAGGATGACATCCACGTTGGCTCGCGGGAGTACTAGGAGGGTCAGATGTTCACGGTGGTTGTGTTGGGAGACGAGGGTCACTTTTCTGGTCCGGCGAGATATCTTACCATCGCCCAATGGTGAGTTTTGGATTGTGGTAATTTGGTATGTGACCTCATTTTGAACGGTGGGAATTCGATGTTTAGCAATGAAGTGTGATGAAACAAAATTGCCAGCCGCTCCGGAATCCACGAGCACATAGATGGGGAGAGTACGAGAGTTTACTATTAGTTCAGCGGTAATATGGGGTAAGAGAGACATGGCTGGAGTAATAGATACGGTACTCACCATTGGACGAGGCGGGCGGACTGGACAGGCACTGATGAAGTGTGAGGCTTCTCCACAATATAGGCACAGACGATTATTAATTCGTCGTTTCCTCTCCGCAGGATCCAGGCGATAGGAGTCGGTAATCATAGGCTCTTCCGCATCTCGTTGGGGTGACGGTGTTCGGAGTGGAGGGAAGCTGGGTACAGACTTTGTAGAAGGACACGCTGAGAGATGTTGAGAAATGCCTACTGCCTTCTTAATAAAGGTTTCCAGCGGTACATTGTCATCGTAAATGACCATATGCTTGCGGATCTGGGGTTTAAGCCCCTTACGGTAGGCTGCTAGGAGAGCGACTTGGTTCCAACCACTGGTGGCCGCTAGGGAGCGGAAGCGCAGGGTGTATTCATGAATATTGGACGTACCTTGATTCAGAGTGATCAGTTCATCGTGCACGGAAAGGGGAGTGAGCGCAGCTCCAAACACGTCCTTGAAGTGGGCAACGAAAGCATTATAGGAGATTAAAGCGTCGCTCCGTGAATTCCAGAGTGCGTCTGCCCATTGAAGTGCCTGCCCAGTGAGGAGGGAAATCATAAAAGATATTTTAGAAATTTCGTTAGGAAACTGGTGTGCGTTGGCTTCGATATAGAGGGAACTTTGCAGGAGGAAACCATTGCAACCACCCGGGTCTCCGGAATAACTCATGGGGCGAGAGAGGGGCGTGTTGGAAATCGTCGTTGGAGCAGCAGGTAGAGATTGACGAAGGACGTTTACCATATCCGAAAATGGGTCGGGGGTGTCTTCGGTGATAGCGGCGCTCGCCTCCATGAGTGACGCGGTGAGTTAATACTTTTGGGCTGGTATCCTGTCACGACCACACACACAGGGAGAAGGTGAGTATCTTTCAAGGTATTTATTAACAAACGTGCACAGTTCAACACACGTGCAAACGGGTGAATAAAGGTCTGTGGTCAAATCTTCAAACACAACACAACAGGTGAGTTCAAGTTCATAAGTAGTATAGCGTTAGCAACAGTCACTTCCCTTATACACGATCAACGTGTTTCACAGGAGATCATCGGGGAAATCCACGAGGAGCATTTGAGGTGTTTCACAGGAGAACATTAGAGCAATCCACGGGGAGCACAGGAGAACATTGGAATATCCACGAGGAGCACAGGAGAGACAACAGGAGGGGGAGAAGATCCACAGAGAAACATCCATGCAACTTCGATACCAGCCGGTGAGTGAGTGACAGAGGTAAGTATATGAAGGGTGTGGTGATTGCTGGTGCAGGTGACGGTGATTAGAATTCTGGTGATGGTTCACGGGTGTGCTGTGGTGGTGATTGGCTGGTTGGTGGAGGATCGTGGTGATTGGGGCTGAGGGAACGTGCAGAGGGTGTGACAAGGATAAAAACGACAGATTATTTCCACAAAATTTTATTATGTATGGAAAGCACATACTCTATTTTCTCTTGCTCTTTTTCCCTTACAGATGCACACTCATACAGTTTGCACATAATGTTGTTAGCACTGCTCTGACAATTTTATTTGTAACATAAACACATTTAACAACTTAAAACAACATGACATTTCTTACAAGTGAGGTAACAGCAGCTGAAGAAAGGACTTAATCCTACTCCCAATAGCATTTTAAGGACAAAAGCCAGACGAATATCTTGAAATACATTATCTGATCGATATCTTGAGGTGTGGTAACATAGTATAGGAGGAATAATTGACTTCGGTCTTGACTCCCGTCATCAATTATTCCTACATGATAGTTTGATTATAAAGCATATTTGAGCTTATAGATCAGGCATGGGCAAACCTGACATATTGACATTACTGTACAGAATGACTTTGGTATTATCCTAAACATGTAAGCATTCATTTCATGTAAAAGGCTCTCAGTAAAATACGTAAATGTCACATCATTTAGATTTCCCAGTCATTCACATAAAAATCAGTCTACAGGCTAATAGACAACCAAGGAAGTCAGGAAAAGTCTCAGTTTTTTTAGGATTCGTCACAAGCCATTCACACATTGGCAATAAAAAAGTTATTAATACATGGAAATTCTTACATATAGCCTCTATAACAAGCATTTTAATACATTCTGTAACACATTCTACAGTTGAAATTAAGCAACAAAAGTCCAGTGCTTCCACTACCACATTAAGCCATTTATGCGATAACAAACCTGTCACAGGCATTTAATAACTGATCTGACTATTATACAGATACCTTTCACTCTGCTACAGTCTACAGAAACTTTTAATGACATTTAATTAAAACAAGTAGCATAACCGTAGGAAGCATGTTTATTTTTGCTTATGTGATTCATTCAACAATTTGCAAATGATTAAAAACACTTAGATTATCAACTTGTAATCGTGTTAAAAATAACATCACACACACATACACACACAAATCTAAAGAGCCTTGTTTGTCTCTCAACATGCCCACAAAACAGAGAGCACATGAAAAAGATTCACCCATTCAGGAAGGAAAGGCACTGTCAGTACTGTTCATTGTGACCCAAGGTATTGACTGTTTTTCCCCAGCTTGGCACCTTGTAGTGACATTAACAGTAACAAAGGGAGAGGTATGTTTGCAGCAGTTTCATTCATCTAAGATATTTAAGTAGGTCTGAGGACCTTAAATTCTGCTTAGCTCTTTATTAGGAAAAACAAAAACAAAAATTGGATGTAAAAGTTACATAGTCAGGGTCTTGAAGTAGGCTCTGTAACAGAGGCAAAGTGAGCGTGAATTTTCAAAACAGTGAGAACTGCAGTAAAAATCAGAAATGCAGTAATCTTTGACAGTCCAAACAGGCACAGCAAGTTGAAAGCTCCTGCTCGTTATCAGCTAAATAAATTGACAACTGAACCTGGTCCTGTAACATATAGTGCTTCTCAAATCTGTGCTGGAGACCTCTGCTCTTAATAGCATAACCATTTGTTAGAAATCACTGAGTGGACAATATAACTGAACCATTTTGTTTGGATGCAGCAATGAGATGAACTGAGTGCTGTAGATGCTCTCAGCTTGTATATTACTAACAAAAACAGATAACCTTGTCTGAAAATGGTCTACATTTATAGAACAGGTTTGCAAAGAACTTATCTATAATTCTTGACAGTAATAAAAATAAATAAATTCTGGTGTACATATCAAACCAATAAAATGCTGATTTTGCATATTTTCAAATGACTAATATAATCATAAATATGAGGGAGGCTGACTCTTAGTTAAAGAATCTATGTGCACATTAGTTAAGACAGCTCTTTTAGGCTTCTACGATGTTATTCTGGCTTTTAATGTTACACAAATCATTAAACAATGCAAGAGGGTTTTTCATCAGTGATGTTCAATAGAAACGCCTCATTGCCCTTCGTAAAAGATCTGCAACAACATACCTTTCTCTTTATCCCTGTGTTTACTTCAACTGCAAGACTGGCAAACATTAATTCAAGCAAATCACTCCCCTCCAGAGAGGACCGGCATGATATTTCTCTCTGCTGTAGAATCTAATTAAATTTGCAGCTGTCTTTTAATCAAAATGAGGCTAATTTGCATATGGGCAGGGAAACAGCCCCACCTTCCTTTGTAAAAAAGGACTTGGCATCATGCCAGGAGACAGTCAGAGAATAGGGTCTCGGTGTGAGGATACCGCGTGTACATATGTGTCCATGTGAGTATTAATTTGAAGAGGGTGGGGGAGTAGAGGTAAAAGGTGACAAGCAGATGAGGTAGAATGGAAATCAAAATTACGCAAGCGGACAAATTGATTCTAGCAATTTAGAAAGACTAACAAACAATGTGGGCATTTGCAAAATTGGCTCAAGGGTATTGCAAACAGAGCAATGCGGGGAGCAGTCTCACCAGAGAACTCAAAATCACTGAATTGCATCAGGTTAATTACTAAAATTAGCAAGTATAACGAAACATGCACATTAAATATTTCAAAGTGGTTAATATACAGCAATTCATTATCAGCAATTACCTTGGTTTTCTTGGTCTGAACAGATGTGTTAGCGTTGCGACGATTAGCTGATTTTTAGAAGGATGACAGGCTTTTGTTTTGGAGCTTGTTGACTTTCATAGAAGAGGATCAGAGGGAAAGGAGAGAGGACGACGACTTCCTATGAGGAGACTAAGGACTTGAGTTAGATGGCTGTCTGCCACCAGTGTGTGTACACTCACACATGCATGCACACAAAACTGATTACCAAGCTATCTAGCTACATAGCTATCTTAACTGAGACTTCTTCTATTGCCAAATAAAGCACATTTTAAAGCAAATTTTACATTTTAGAATAAGACACAGGATGATTCCAAAAACTCATCTCTGTAAGCATAATTTGTATATGTTGTTCTGCTTTAAAGAAAAATATTAAACTGGGGTTTTGATACAGTGGTTGAGATGCAATATGCAAGATCATTGAGAGCAAGACAACATTTATTCACTGCTAATCTGTAAGCCCTTACACACATACACTAATATGTCCTTTACAAATCTAAAAGGCCATAGTTTCTATTAACTAGCTTAACTTGAACTGGCTGAACATTATATAGCTGTAGAATAGCAGACTAGCAATGCATTTAAATATATGCTTAAAACAAACCTATTTACTTCCTTGATATGAAAAAAAGGATGAAACCACAAAATAACCATACATTTTGTGTTGTTTGTAAAGTGTAGTTTTACATACATACATATACATACACATATATATATATATATATATATATATATATATATATATATATATATATATATATATATATATATATATAAACTTTAAACGTTTCACTTCCTGTCTACTGAGATACCTTCATCTGATCAGTGTATCATTTACTGCCTATTTCCCACTTCACTGATTTTCCACTACCCTGTTGTCATGACACAGAGAATACATGGAGAGTAGGATCTAAATGCAGATTTCACAACGATAACCAACCAAACTTGCTGTCACTCCCTCAACATTTGGGGTTATTCCTGGTATGTTGGAGGTATTTGTTTATTTTAACTAATGCTTTTACACTTTTAAATTTCCTTTTAGTTGAATAGTTGAAAGGTGAGTAATCACTACTTTGTACCCAGTTAATTATCTTTTTCCATTAAGGGAGCAAACATTTCTCTGATAGTTTACAGTTTAAAAGCAACACAACTGGTAAATCAAATATTTGCTTAGTTATCTCAAATGTTGTAGAACATAGGACATTATGCTGCCTCAGAAGCTTGTGTAAAATCAATTTCAGGAGATAACTTCATGCGCAAACACTGCCTGAAAAGTCATAATAAGTCATAGGACAGAGCGGCAACAAGTCAGTTGCTTAAGCTTCTGGACACAGCCGGAACCTTCACTCTCCTGACAAGCCCCTAGAAGAACCAGAATTCTTTAAGCAACCTAATGTTAACCTCAGTCCCATCCAGTGGTCCGTGGATGATCATATAGTGGAGGACGCAGCCACCGAGCCTGCTCTGCTGGGTTGCCTAGCTGATATGACTTTCACCTCTACCTCTCAATGGCTTACACTGTGGTCAGTTTTTTTTTCCTCTGTGGGCACTGGCCACCCAGGGACCAATAGAACCCTCTCAAATCTTTAGGACTTCTGGTGACCACGAATAGACAAAGATGTCACAAGTCTGTCCAGGGATGTCAGGAATACACCAAGAACCCTTTTGAAGAACATTTTAAAAATCTAAAGAATATTTTTCAACCTTTTCTGCATTTGAAAGGTTCCATGGCTGTTCAAAGTTCTTCATAGAACCATTGATGCCAATAAAGAATCCTTATTTTTCAGAGTGTATGACCCCACTGCTAGAAGCCTTGCCCAAGTTACATTGGCTCCTTCACCAAGAGTTTCCAAAATTTACCTTCTCCATTCCTTGTCTTCAACAATATCATTCGGAACTTCCACGTTTCCAGCAGTCTTCTGTCTCCCAGTCTCCAGCAGTCTCCCCCCTGCTTACACTCAAAATAAAGGTTCCAAAAGGGTGTTTTTGCAGTGATGCCATAAAAGAACCATGTTTGGTCCTTGGGGACCCCTGCTCTGCACATTTAGCATATCTCCCTTATTTAACACACCTGATTGAGATTATCAGCTCGTTAGTTCAGTTTATGGATCTCTCTCCTAATGAGCGGATGATCTTAATCTTATTTAAGGTGCGTTAAATAAGAGAGACATGCAAAATGTGCAGAGCAGGGGTCCCCCAGGACCAGGATTGAGATCCTGCTTAAAATAACCATTTTGAAGAACATTTTAAAAATCTAAAGAACCTTTTTCGACTATTAAGAACCTTTTCTGCATTTGAAAGGTTCCATGGATGTTCAAGGTTCCTCATGGAACTATCGATGCCAATAAAGAACATTTATTTTTAAGAGTGTACGTCTATTTACTCACCTGTAATCCACACTGCTACTGGCCTGCACCCATTAACCGTGTTGTCTGCCAGTCTTTTCTACCTGCTATACTAAAATGCTCTTCATCTAGACATCAGTATCAGCTGTTATTTACTCACCTGATATACTTTACCTGATATGTTGTCTTCATTCAACTCTGCTGTAAATAAAAGCTGCTTTGAGTTCAAACATACCATCTTGTCTGAGTTCTCTGTAACAGGTATCCAAATGAAAGGAAATACGTAGAAAATACGTCTCTATTCATGTGAATACAGTTGTACATTTAGATTTCTAACTATATTCATGATTTATAGAGACGATACAATATAAAAATCAAATATGGCAGTCTCAAGAGTATTGCCAGCCACTATTGAAATAACCTTTTAATGACTTATTTTCCACTTTCTTGTAACTTACTGAATATACACACATGCCCAAGGATACAGATTACTTCATTTACAATCAATTTCTCTCTCTCTCTGCTGGAGGCTCCTGGTGAAATGACATTTTGATTATTTCCATAACTGGATAAATATATAAAGTGCTAAATAAATGTTTCCTGTTTTCATTAGGCTTCTGTACAGAATATGGCCTGTTTCATCGCTTTGTTTTAAATATTATATTTTCACTATGCTATTCTTATATTGAGTTAATTTCCTCATGATCATTACCTTAGAGACCTTATAAGGAACATATTACCCTCTGATTCATAAACTTACATCAACATGTGATGATATGCAAAACAAATCACAAGCCCAGCAGTCTCTCAATTTAGCCATAATTTAGCTTTATGTAATACATTCTCTCCTACAACATGAAGGGCTTGAAAATATATTTCTTAATTTAACCAATTCTTTGTTAAGACTAAGAAATAAGCAGATACAAAATTAGACGACAATAAAAAATAGCAATCTTTATTTTTTCCAAATCTACAATAGTAAGATAAATCTTACCTTATACTACAACAAAATACAATGGGTGTACAATATTCATAAAATAATCTGTTTTAACGTATATAATATTTCTGGCCATTCGGGGCATGACACTGCTCAATATGGGTTGAATAGAACATTACAAGACTATAAGACTGGAATATGTGGTTTCCATTCATAACATGTCTGACACCAAGATTTTTTTGACAGCCACATTGAGACAACTGTCGTTTTTCAGTTGTTATGCAAATCATTAGGCAGCACTGGGTGGGACTTAGTAAACCTGAGACTAGAATCTAAACTGTCCATATTTTTAAGCAGTATGCATAAACTTTTGGTAAACAAACAAAAAGTAACAACATATGCCAACATACAACAAGATATAAATGGTGTCCACATGGTCAGAACTTTTCCTTTAAATAGAAAAATGGTTAGCATGTGTCTCATATATTAAAAATGGCTAGCATATATTATTCATCTTTTCCCATATTATTCAAATATTAGCCCAGAAAATATTTTTACAATTTTGGACACTTTAGTCACATATAAAAATGTATGAAAATACTTCACATTTCTTAGCTATTTTTGTAATTACTTTTAACTTGAAACGATTTCAAAGTCAGATTTAGTGGATGCATAATAACTGCTTTCCTCTAGTTCTTATATATATATATATATATATATATATATATTAGTTGATCACAAAAACATGTTCCATTAACATTTTGTAAAAGTGTTCTGTCACTTTATTTAAAGTGAAACAAAAAACTTTATAAATGAACATGTTGAGAGGCTACTTGTTTTGATATTTTGTGACTTTATATAATGTGAATACATCCATGCACGTTAAAGTGTGGCTTAAGTGTCCAAAACTGTTTCGGGGTCACTGTGACTTTTCCACTGACAACATGAAATACATCTATCAACAAATCACGGTCACATGTATATTATAGAATACAAATACAGAACAGAATGGCTCAGGACTTGCTTTACTGAATACTGATAGTTGAAGAAAAAAAAAACAAAAAAAAAACAGGTAAGTACAGGTGCTTTGGGTAACTGTGGTGCTATTCTGGAAATCTAAACATTTGACCTACAAACGCCACATTATAACATTTGGGTAACATGATGCTGAATATAAATACATAACTCTTTACAAATCAAAACATGTTTGCCTCTTTTTAAAACAAAAAGAACATTTAATTTTACATAAGTATGACCAGGCTTTTACAACTAAATAGCACAACAACAATTACAATGAAAAAATAAATGAACAATGCATGAAAAAAAAAAAATGCAAAAATGGCACAAATCACATGAGAATTTTATAGACTGGTAAAGATACCACACAGGGTAGAGTCACTACAAAAACTGCATTATGTTTATACTCAACTAAAATTCATACAATGCTTTAATCAAGATCAAAACTTTTGCCTAAAAGTGTGTGACTGCACTGTCAGAAGTTCTGTAATATACCATAGACCCTTTTCACTTGTCTTTGTTCCATTATATTTTAAAATAGTGAAAATCATACTTTATTTGTGTTTTTATGCTCTATAAAGCCCCTCGCTTTTTATACCCAATAGCCATAAAGTATGATTTTGTTCAAACTGCATTTTAACCACTTATTTGTTATGATTAAATGAGAGAGCGTCAAGCATTATGGTATGTTAAACTTCTGACAGATGTCATTTTTTTCCGAGCTCTAAGCTGTTAACATTAATGTGAACATTGAACAAACATAGTAACACATCTTTAACAAAACTCTCATCACAGAACATCACATTTTGCTATATGCATAAAGATTCATATTCCACAGATTGGAAATATTTTTTGGTGTTACAGAACAATAGTCAACAGACATGGTCAGGCAGAATAAACTGAAGAGGAGACTGTTGAAAATTAAGAGACTGAAGGAAAAAAGATAGATGGACGGACTGATGGATGGATGGGTGGATTGATGGATGGGCTCGACAGGCGTCTACATCTCATGGGACAGGACTTCATGCTCAGGTACGCCATTGGCGTGGATTGCTTGCTGCCCGTTTGATTGTGTGTTATTCTCGTTGAGTCTGCGTACGCGGTACATCTCATAATGGATGCTGCTTGTGATATCTTTGATGTTCTGCATATGAGTTCTAGAAAACAGAACAGAAAAGAGAGAACACGTATATTGAAATATACTATATCCACTAACAAATTAAGTGTAGTTTTGTTTATACGAACTAAAAAATGTAAATGTTTAATCGTTAAATACCTGATGAGCAGGTCCCGCAAGTAGGCAAACTCGCAGTGTGCGGTGTTCTCAACTGCAAAAAAATAATAATAAAAAAATGAGAGCAGTTCAGTCATAAAAAAAAAACAAAACAAAACATACCAATTTGTTATAGTTGAGGTCAAAGGTTTACATACACCTTGTGGAATCTGCAAAAATGTAAATTACTTTACCAAAATAAGATGGATCATACAAAATAATAGTTGAATTAAAAATGACCCTGTTCAAACATGTACACACACTTGATTTTTAATACTGTGTTGTTACCTGAATGAGGTAACTTTTTTTTTTTGTGATAGTTGGTCATAAGTCCCTTGAGTTTGTCCTAAACAGTTAAATGGTCTGCTGTTCTTCAGAAAAATCTTTCAGGGCAAACATATTCTTTGTTTTTTCATAGTTTTTGTGTATTTGTACCTTTTCCAACAATGACTGTATGGATTTGGGATCCATCTTTTCACACCGAGGACAACTGAGGGACTCATATGCAACTATAACAGAAGGTTCAAACACTCACTGATGCTCCAGAAGGAAAAACGATGCATTAAGAGCCAGGGGTGTAAACTTTTGAACAGAATGAAGATGTGTACATTTTTCTTATTTTGCATAAATATCATACTTTTTTCATTTAATACTGCCCTTCAGAAGCTACAGAAGATACTTACATGTTTCCCAGAAGACAAAATAAGTTAAATTTACCCTGATCTTCAAATTCAGAAAGTTTTCACCCCACAGCTCTTAATGCATTGTGTTTCCTTATGAAGGATCAGTGAGCGTTTGAAGCATTAGGTCAGTATAAAATAAGAAAATAACATGAATTTTGTATGATCCCTCTTATTTTGGTAAATAATCAACATTTTTGCAGATTCTGCAAGGTGTATGTAAACTTTTAACCTCAACTGTATATAACATTATTGCATAAAAGACTGTTTTGCATAAAAAGACTGTCACAGTCTGTTCCTATATTTGCCATAGTGCTTTGAGGTGTGGTAGCATCTTATTGCCACTAGATGGCAGTGCTGTAACACAGACAACACAGTGTTTAGACAGCAAAATGTTTCTTAAAGTAACATTACATTTAAAATAGGCCACTGGGAGAGTGAGCATGTGCATTAATAAATTATATAAATTATCACAAATTATTTAGATTTTGTTGATTATGGCAGTTAAACACTAACATGTAGGCTAAAAATAAGCTAACCTGTACTCCTAATGGTAATCACTTGAATTTTTATGAAACGGCAAGGAAAACTTTCAACTTGCATTGCTAACAGTCTTCGTCTGTTCTTTTTGACTGCTCACTGCAAATCAGATCTCATTAATCACATATTAATGCTATAAGACTGGTTCTACTTTCAACTAAACTTTAACCACTCTCCTGTCCATGCAAGGTTGAGCTTTTCTTATTAATATTGGCCAGACTTTCTATGATAAGGAATAGTTTGAATTCTCATTGGTATAGTGATTTATTCCTTATGCTCTCTATTCCTGCTGGGTGAATCAGGAACAGAAACTTGATTTGCTCTTGGCAGCAAGAATGAGAACTAGTTCCCATACTGTAGACACAAACACCACATAGAAATGTGAATTTGTGTATTAAGGCTGTAGGTTTAGCAATTACTTTACTTACACAGCAATTACATTTAATATATTTTGCAGTTAACACTTTTCATTTAGTTCCATCCTGCTCTTTTCACATCTAGTCTGAAGACTCAAACAAATTTCATGATTAAAAAGCTCAAATGCAATTTTAAAAAGTAAATCTACTATAACTGTATTTAAAATTATTAGTTGTTGCTGCAGTGCATGCTTTGTGGTGATATTTTATTTTCTGATGATCTATTTAATCAAATTTTAAATATTACAGAACATAATGAAATATTTATTTCCATTTTGAAAAAAAAAAGTGTTAACCACATAAAATAACTGCATTAATCATATTAAGTTAACTCTGTGAAGTCCTGTAAAGTCCATTACAGTTATGTGATGTGTCTCTTTTAAAAGTTTAGCTCAGCTGAATCTTATAAATCTGCTTAAATACAGTAAAACAATCAAAGCAATGTAGGATGTAGGAGTACATAAAGTTCCTTACATGCAACCAAATGTTTTAAATCAAGACAAAAAGCACAGGACACCAATCCAACAACAAAGCTCACTGCCAGAGAAGATGTGCAGATGTGATTTTGGCTAAGCAAAAGTAAGATTGAAGAAAAGTGTTGTGAGAGAGGCTGAATGTTTGTGCGTGCACTACCTTCTACTGTCCCCCATCTTGTTTTCCTGCCCAGAAGTCTTTTTCCGTTGACCTGATATTCTTGATCGCTTCCCACCACAGCAAATGGGATCATCTCCTAAAACAGAGACCACATGAAAACCTTCAATATACAAAAACAACAAATGGAATTACAATGTACAGTAGAAACAGAAGACACAAAACTCACTTCATGAACTGTAAATCACAAACAAGCTCTTTTTAACATGCACCACAGTAGGAGTCATTGAGTGATAGAGATAAAAGTGACAAGTGGACATACCCTGATCTTCTCATTAATCATTCTGTCCTCTGCATCCTCATCAAACTCCTTTTGAGGATAGATGTCGATTTCATTGGCTCGCAAGTCCTCTCTTATCTGCACAAACCAGAAAGAATCCATAAAACAGTGTTTAGCTTCTTGTTCGTCTTTGGAAGACAAGCGTGTGCGTCCACAGAACATTAGGTCATTTAAAAAAAGAAATGTTGTTACTAACCTGCATGACTGATGACTGACTTCTATTAAACAGACTAAATGTAAAATAATGTACTGGTTGCTCTTTTCCATGCAGTTAATGAGGACTGGAGCTTTCGAACTTAAAAACGATGCAAAAGCATTATAAGGACGGTCCATTCAACTCATATTCCAAGTAAGTTTGTGTTAGGTAAAGATAAAAATGTGTGTTTCACACAGTGAGTTTGATAAGTAAATTAGTCCTATTGGTAAACAAACCATTTAGACCTTTCCCACAAAATGATTATGAGTGGAGATTTGTTTGATTTTTAGTCATTTTGCAACTTAAACTGGATCCCATTTCAATTTCATTATATGCAAATGAGCAGCCATTACTTTCTTCAGAATTTTTCATTTTCTGTTCCACAGAAGAAAGTAAGTTTGGAACTACATAAGGGTGAGTAGAAGGATGACAGAATTTTACTGCAATTTCTGTACTGTACATTAAGGGTCACCATGCTTTTCAGATGTCAGATTGAATAATCGTAACGCACATGGCTTCAGACCTCTGGCAGTGAAGATTTAAACTGACCATTGGGAGCATAATGAAAAGAATACAGTGAGAAAGCTTTTAGCCAGCGGGAGGCTTTAATGTATGACGACGAATCAAAACTACACTCTTCACAGAATCCACTCTGAGCCAGTGTTTGTTTTGATTCTCTGCTTCCATGTGCTTGATGTCCTGAGGTGGACATTAAAGCAAATAAACCAGACAGATTTAGCAAGTCCACATCAATGTTCTCAAGGTTGAAAACTGTCACCCTACTCTCCTGTGAGGTCAAAAGCCGTGTGGGGTGAAGGAAAAGGATCTAAGGATTGTGTGCTGACCACACAGCCAAACAAAACAGTTGTGTACAAGCCTGAAGAGTTTCTAGAGCCTGGGGTTTGTTCTGTTTGGCAGGTGAAGCAAATGTTAGGAGGAAACGGTAGCTTGGACACCCACTGAGTTTCCTCTGGCAGCTTTTAGACCGTAAAATCAATAGATGTTACGCAAGGTAAAGCATGAGAAGGATAAAGTTGTCTTTACCCACTACACGAGCACAAAGCAAACATATTCCTTGAATAAAAACATGAAGTAATAATACAGATTATTCATCAAACTGAATCACTTCAATCAGTAGCTAATTACTTAAAAATTAACATCTCTTCTTACTGCTGGACCTGTTATTACTGTACATTAAAGGGTAAGTGATCGGTTCTCATGTTCGTGCTGCTTTTATGGCAAACCTCCATATACTGTACCAACTCCAGCTGGCAACTGCTGGATCTATCCTGTGAACCGCCTCTACCAGCCTGTGAAGTTCTGCCAAGTTACAACTTAAGTTGAGGTCAAATAAAACACAAAGTGCTTCACCGGCCCCTGAACCCCAAAGAAAATGTAACACAAAATTACTCAACCAGATCCAAGGCTTTTCCTACATAATTAAGAATGTCCAAGCAGGATTGAAGATATTTTCCCACATCAATTCTACAAATTATGGGTGGTTATAGAAATTGCTTTCAAAAGCAATCCATGAAACACTTTCAAACCAAGCAGTTTTTCTGTTGGTCATCGCAGCGAATCAGCGTGACCAACATGTTAGGAAATCTGGTTGCAACCCGTTGCAAAATCTGTGCAGAGAAATCTTTAGACTTCACACAAAATTTCCAAGCTCACAGATCTCTACTGAAATGACAAGATTTCACCCACCAAAATTTGCAGAACAATGGTAAATGTGATAAATGTGACTGAACCTTTACTATATCATGTATTTTAAAAGGCTAGAACACTAGCAACCTATCAGCAGCTAGGACTGGAACAGTATTGTATTAAATATATACACGTCTATGGTTTAGTCTGTTACTGTTACAGAAGTTTATGAAATGCCATGAGAAATGCCCAGAAGGGAGCAGTTTTGCACCAATTCACACCATCAGGAAGGCGATTCCCACAGATATTTACACAAAGAGTTTCTCACAGAGATTGTGTGATGTTAGTTTGTATTGAGGTTAAATGCTTAAAAAATGCCATTATTGTTCAACTGGTGTAGGCAAAATGTCTTCCAGTTAATGGAAAACATGCCAGATGCTCCCAAATAAATTCTTTGTCATTCGATTATGACCATGGTGACTGATACAGACCAGATAAAAAAAAAAAAAAATAACCTCACAGAATTTTACAAGGTGAGGAATCGAAAAGATCTAATAAAAGCTTTCATCATTTGGTTGGAAGTGATTTATTATCTTCAAGCTGAGAGATTTATTACTCACCTTCTTTTTGAAGAAGTCTCTTTCCTCCAGAGTGAGTGTGTCTGCCTTGGCAATAACAGGAACAATGTTCACTACTTTACTTAGATGTCTCATAAACTCAACGTCAATTGGCCGCAAACTAAAACAGAGAAGACATCAGAGCAATGCAGTCAGATCCTAAACGGATAAATTTAAAAATCATTAAGTAAAGTGTTAAATAGAATGGTCTCTATTCAGTGATGTGATCACACTCTTATACTGTATGCAAAGCACAAATGATCAAGTCATCGAAAGACTAAATCAATATGGAAATTTTATTATAGAAAGTTAGTGTTAAAAAAATTGAACAAATATATTTGTCATTTTTTATTCACTCTAATATAATTCTTAATTTCTTATGTGGATCTCAAAAAAACATACGAGTTCGGAACAACATGGCTTAAGTTAATTATAACTAAATGTAATGTACATTTTTGGGTTGAACTATGCCCTTAAGGATAAGTTGAACTTTCTTCAGTGCTTGTGATTTTGCATTACTTGTACTAAATTAAATAGTACACACAACCAGCCAGCATGTGTATTTAAGTCTGCTGGGTAGAGTGTTTATTTGGAGTGTGTACTGCATTCACAACCACGAGGCACAAACAAGCAACACTGACATCTTTAATGGCCAGACATCCGGTTCACTCAACTCACATGACACACTGCATTTTGCCTTTTTAACAAACTGGAATGAACATGCACAGAGCCTCTTAGTCCCCAGGACAAAAAGATGTCACAATCTGGGCTTACAAAACTATCACATGGTGAGGAATACACAGCTACAGGGCTTTGAATATTCCACTGAGTGCAAAAATTCGCAAAATATACACGTGCATACACAACGTGCCCTCTGAGGAATTATGTGCATTGATGATTACATGCCTCTTCGAAAATATAACCATTACCTACCTGCAAAGTGACACAATATAGTGGATTATAAAATAGGATTATAGCCCTCAAAACTGTAACACATTTATGGTTTTATATGTGCTTAAAGGAGCAGTTCACTTCCAGAACAAAAACATTTACAGATAATGTACTCACCCCTTGTCATCCAAGATGTTCATGTTTTTTTTTTCTTTAGTCTAAAAAAAATTATGTTTTTTGGGGAAAACATTTCAGGATTTCTCTCCATATAGTGGAATTCTATGGTGCCCCCGAGTGTGAACTTCCAAAATGCAGTTTAAATGCAGCTTTAAAGGGCTCTATACGATCCCAGCCGAGGAAGAAGCATCTTATCAAGTGAAAATTTCGAAAAATGCACAATTAATATATACCTTTTAACCTCAAATGCTCAAATGCGTTTGACCTTTGAGATGGGAGTTTTTCGACATACCCTAACTGTCATGAACCAGAATACACAGAGTTTATGCAGAGCTAGACCAGACGAGCGTTTGAGGTTAAAAAGTATATAAATTGTATATATTTTTTTTAGAAAATAACTAATCGTTGCACTAGATCTTCTTACTCAGCCAGGATTATTTTGAGCCCTTTGAAGCTTCATTTAAACTGCATTTTGGAAGTTAAAACTCAGGGGCACCATAGATGTCTATTATATGGAGAGAAATCCTGAAAGGTTTCCCTTAAAAAACAATTTCTTTACGACTGAAGAAAGAAAGACATGGACATCTTCACTGACAAGGTGTAAATAAATTATCTGTAAATTTTTGTTCTGGAAGTGAACTACTCCTTTAAGCGCATGCATAGAAAATTGTGTCTAGGGTCTATGTCTAGAAATGTGTCTAATTAAACATTTGAATTATTAAATAATAAAAATTATAAATAATATTATATTATATTATAAATAATAATATTAAATAATAAAAATTACCCCATTCAAAAGTTTACATACGCTTGATTCTCAATACTGTGTTGTTACCTGAATGATCCACAGCTTATTTTTTTTTATTTTTTTATTTTTTTTTATTTTTTTAGTGATAGTTAGAGTCCCTTGTTCATCCTGAACAGTTAAACTGCCTGCTGTTCTTCAGGAAAATCCTTAAGGTCCCACTAACTCTTTGGTTTTTCAGAATTTCTGTGTATTTGAACCCTTTCCAACAATGACTGTTTGATTTTGAGATCCATCTTTTTACAGTGAGGACAACTGAGGGACTCATATGCAACTATTACAGAAGGTTCAAATGCTCACTGATGCTCTAGAAGGAAAAATTATGCATTTAGGAGTGTAATCTTTTGAACAGAATTAAGATGTGTAAATGTTTCTTATTTTGCTTAAATATTTTTTTTACTTATTACTGCCCTTTCAAAAGCTACAGAAGATACTTACATGTTTCCCAGGAGACAAAAGAAGTTAATTTAACCTAATCTTCAAATTAAAAAATGCTCTTAATGCATTGTGTTTTCTCCTGGAGCATCAGTGAGCATTTGGACCTTCTGTAATAGTTGCATATGAGTCCCTCAGTTGTCCTCAGTGTGAAAATATGGATCTCAAAATCATAAAGTCATTGTTGGAAAGGGTTCAAATTTACCCAGTGCTCAAATAAAAAAAGTCATTTGTTTACCTATTTTGAGAGCCAACAAAATGTGAAGTAAAATCATCTTTTTGTTATTCCAATTCAATTTTCCATTTAATGCCCACTAATACCCAATTTCCTTGTGTAATTTACTTTAGCTTACTTACTCATTGTATATTTGAAAGGAAACTTAATACATTATCAGATGCACATGACTTGCACAAGCCCTGGCATGGGAAAAGCCAATTTGATATTTTAATCACCTACCCCCATCTGTTGGTCTCATAATTCTTTAAGAGAGGAAGGAGTCACCATTTGTGGTGGACACTTCTTGTTTTACTTCCTGTTTCCCACAAAACCACATGGAGATGGCTAGCCACCAGAGTGCGACATCCACTAATGAGATTATAAAAGTTTCCACAAGGTCTCAAAGGATCTGTGTGAAATGTCCAAGAATGAACCTCATGGCAAATTTGTTACCAGTGCTGACATCTGAATCTGGGACGAACAACTTAAGGGTTTTTAGTTTGTTTCTACTTTTTGAAAACATAATGATTCAAAAGTAAAGAGCCAAATGCTAACAGTGGTATTGTGGTCTTGAAACGTAAATAAATACATCTAATATTACAAGCTAGACCATCCTACTGCTGATACTTAACATTAAGGGATGTATTTTTTTAAACATAGAACTTAACATGGAACAGTAACCAGCTGAAAAAAAGCACAGCTACATGTAAATTAACATTCTGCAAAAGATGTTTTGTAAGAATTGCTACCATGAGTTTGCATACTTCCCTAGAGTTCTTTAGAAACTGTATAAGTAAGAACTGGACTATTTCTTAACATTTTTGCAATGCACAAGCTGTTTGGTTACCAACATTATACAAAATATCTTTCTTTGTGTTAAACAGAAGATAGAGATGTGTGCATGGTTGAAACAAACTTAAGGATAAATAAATGACAGGATTTTTATTTTTGGGTGAACTATCCCTTTAAATTTGCAAAGGAGTCAAACCCTTCCGCTAATGGCTTACTATCACCAATGGGCCCCCTTTGGCTCCACCCATATTTCCGCCTATGCTCTTGAGGTGAATGGGGCTGTTTCCGAGACAAAATTTCAAACGGAGGAACTACAGTCTGTGTGCAACTCATGTTATGTGACATGTGGCGAGACAAGCAGCTGTTCAGATACAATCTTACAAGCATGCAGCAGCTGCGAGAGAGTGTCTAATAACAGTGCACACACACCAACACACACTTGTGGAAGGAAATACCCTCTTTAAAAAACATAACCCTGCCCACCCCCAACCCTTCCCTGTCCTGTGCAGACACTACACACGCATATATACCTAGAAAATGAGAAAACAAACAAAACCACTTACAGGACCACACAATGTAATTTCCCCTGTCCTCATTACACACACACACACACACACACACACACACACACACACACACACACACACACACACACACACACACACACACACACACACACACGTTGGGTTTACATGTTTTATGGGGACATTCCATAGGCGTAATGGTTTTTATACTGTACAAACCGTACTTTCTATTGCCCTAAACCTACCCTACACCTAAACCTAGCCCTCACAGGAGATTGTGCACACTTTTACTTCCTCAAAAAAACTCATTGTGCATGATTTATAAGCCTGTTTCCTCATGGGGACCTAAGAAATGTCCCCACAAGGTCCAAATCTACTGGTATTACTATCCTTGTGGGGACATTTGGTCCCCACAACGTGATGAATACCAGGTACACACACACACACACACACACACACACACACATATATATATATATAGCAGACAAAAGAACAGGGATAAAAGATATATATGACCCTATTTGCAGCTGGAATTAAAATGCATTTAGTTTACAAGAGCTGTGTTTCTGCTTGATAATAATGTGTCTCATGTGACCACTTCTGATCAGATTGTAACAAAAAGGTTTCCAATTCTGTGACTAACTATATCAATTACTACGGGTTATTTTTTATTTATTTAGTTAGTTACTTATACTTTTACTTATAAAATGGGTGTACCATTTCCCCCAAATAGGCTATAATTTTATATTTAAAAAAAATTATATATATATATATATAAAAAAGGCTGAACAAACACTTGCAGTGCAAAACTTGCAGTGGTTGATTAAAGTGGTCTTATTATGCTCTTTTACAAAGTCTTTATTTTGTTTTGGGGGTGCACTAGAACATGTTCTCATGCTTGGTGGTTGGAAAAACGCATTATTTTTTCACATAATTTACATTATTACAATAGCTTTCTCCCCAGGCTGGCACAAATGGCTTGATTATTTCCGGATTGGATGAAGGCCCGCCTTCCAAAAAACGAAATGTGTTGTGATTGGTTAGTAGTCCCACTGCGTTGCAATTGGTGAAAAGATTAGATGGCGTTTCAGTGCTGCAATGCCCCTTCCCAAAAGCAGCAAGTTCCGTGTAAAACTGCGCAAGCTAGATTAAAGTGATTCTTACTAGGGCTGCACAATTAATTGCACGATGTTATGAGGCGCATTTAGTCAATGAATCCGGTACTTTGATTAGTAGTAAATCTCCATCACGTGCGTTCAGCATTCGGCAATTAATACACAGAGACGTAAATCACTGACAAGCTATGCCAAATCGCGCTTAAAATTGAATGCGATTTTGTGCGCGATTTGGCGTAGCTTGTCAGTGATTTACGCCCCTGTGTATTAATTGCCGAACGCTGAACGCACGTGATGGAGATTTACTACTAATCAAAGTACCGGCTTCATTAATACAGTAGTTTTGGTCCTATTGTCACCCTGCAAGATCGCTGATACATTATATTATCATTATTGTGCTAATTTATTTCATTATTTACATGACCGAAACCAGCTCCAGCATAAGGCTAGTGAAGCTATCTACACTGTATAATAAATAAATCTCTGACCACAAACTGCACGTCTACGGTGCGGCTCCGTTGTGACCACCGATGATCATCACTCTAGTCAATGCTTGTGTTTACATCAGCCATGGCTCCGCATCTGTTTCGACCCTCTATACCGCACAATTAACAGCGCGGCTGTTAATATCTCCCTTTGGAGTGCACTTTAAGATTTGTAACTTTGTAGATGTTTTTTTATGCCCAAACATACACACCACACACTGGTTAAAATTCAAACAGTGAAAAAGCATAATATGACCTCTTTAAAAAACTTCAACTTCAGGTAAGAGACTGTATAAAAAATTAGAGCCTTTTAATCAAACATAATATAAGTTTTATAAACTCATAAATTATGATTTTTGTTTTTTACTAAAATTGTAGAACTTTCAGAACTGAAAAGGTTATATAGGCTGCATCCAAAAACCTATAGGCAGCTGACATATTCATTTACACACAAACTGACCACCAAACGCAACTTTCAGATGGAATCTTTATTCTTTAGCTCACGAAATCAAATGCACAGTATTGTGGGATATCAAAGGCAGTGATAACTACATCTATGCTGCCTTCAAAAATCGATCAGACGAAGGTATCTAACTTTGGATTTGGACGTGCCTTGATACCTTCCTACCTTGTAATGCGTCCTTCGAAGGCATTTTTTTTTTAGTTCATATGCAGCCATAGTTACTTCTTTACACCGAAAAAGTTGTATATACTTCTTAAAATGGAAGATACTTCACAGAAAATAATCACTCTAATGGTGACTTGCAATACAATGTCCCTCCCATCTATATAACCACAGTGTAACAATAGCAAAACCAGCTTTGCTTAGTAGTGTTTGGCATTTGTTTAAATGTGTAAATGTAATATGTGTGGATGTGGGTGTATGTGTGTGTGTTTCTCTCTCACCAGTGTCCAGTAGGAGGAATAAAATATATGCAGCAGTGGACTCGCGAGTCTGGAATCCTTTTCTTCCTGTCGATGTTGATCTCTTCCTGTAAATACTGTTCATACTGTGCATTAATGAACTTCATGATGGGCTGCCAGCTACAAACAGATAGACAGACAGACAGGAAGACAGAAGGAAACACATCAGATATAACAAGACCACAGGTATTCAAAATATTAGTTGAATAACGTTTAGTATAAAGTTGACACTGACCAGTTCTCATTGTTTATCTGGTCTCCGAAACCTGGAGTGTCAATGACAGTCAGCTTCATTCTTACTCCTTTCTCCTCAATATCTGTATAAAAGATGAGTTTAAAGTGAAGTGAAGTGTTAAAATCCGACATATTGCTCCATGGACAAGCATGTGTTGGTTTCATTTTTAGTTCTGTAGGCCTTTATACCATGACTGATGGTCTTGATCTCGATAGTCTTGGGAATTCGCTCTTCCTCTGTCGTCATCACAGATCTGCGGCTCACTTTAGATTTAAAAAGTGTGTTCATCAATGTGGATTTACCCAGACCACTCTGACCTATACAAAGAAAGAAAGAAAAAAATGTTTTAAACTGATTAATGAGTTTATTAAGTGCAATTAAATTTTTCTTTTGAATTATATGGACAAAATTACGCAATTATCCCTGCAATACCTGAACCAAAAAACCTGCAAGAATGCATAAAGTGTGTCATACTGGTTTTCTTCAAAAACTAGGTGTACTGTTAATAAAATAATAAAGGAATTAATGACACAGATTATTTTTAATATATCAAACATGTTTATTTGTTTACTTACATTGTATACTGTATATGCATTACAGATGTGATGTATTATTTATTTAAACTTACTTAGAACTACTATGAAAGTGTGTTGCAGTCTGAGCAGTTGCAACTTCTCACTAATGTGAGAATGAACTTAGCAGACAAGGATAGAACATTTCACATACAAAGTTTGCAACTTTCAATGCATAGCATTTAGGCAGTTTGCACCTCTACTGTTTGTTTAGGCCTTCAACTGTCTTTTCCTTTGTACTCATACTGTGTCTGAATTGCATACTGTCTGAGGAAACGCCACATCTGAAGAACTGAAGAACTTATTGACCATTAAAAAGTATGCATGCGTGTAGTATGAATAAAGCAATGTTGCCACTGTCATGTGTTACAATATCAGTTACATTTCTTCTCTGTCATTCACAACTCTTCCCTGTGGGCTATATGAGTAAAGTATCCATTGATCCTTGATGGAAGTAGTAGGTTATTCATGTACATTTCACCTACTGATTTATAAATACTGCAAATCTGGACAAACTATTAATTTCTATACCGATTTTTGCAGACTACAGTGTTTCTCAACATTGGCATTCGGGGTGCACTGTGCAGAGTTTTAGGGTTAGGGTTAGGTGCAGAGTTTAGCTAAAACTCAAATCAAACATATCTGAACAAGCGAATCAAGGACTTCAGGATTACTAGAAGATGAATGGCAGATGAGTTTGATCAGGGTTGGAGCTACTCTGCAGGACAGTGGACCTCGCAAGCCAGAGCTATAAAAACCCTGGCCTATTCTACAATATTTGGATACAGGGCTGATGTCCGAGAGCAAGTCTTGATTTAGGGAAAAAGTCTTTCAGAGCAATATGAACACATCTTGCCGTTTTTTAACATCTCACACCATGAACAGTGCTTCACACCATGTGTTCAAGTAAACAAACAAACAGCCATATACTGAGTGAATAAATATGGCAAAGGGACTATAGAAAAGTGCATGAGTGTGTGTTTGTATGTGAGAGACTGTTAGCAGCATCTTCATTCCCACATGCTGATTTGACCCAACACCTGCCCCCTGGTTTATTCAATGAATATGCACACACACACACACACACACACACACACACACACACACACACACACACACACACACACACACACACACACACACACACACACACACACACACACACACACACACACACACACACACACACACACACACACACACACACACACACACACACCATTATGGGGCATTATGGCTTTTCTACTGTACAAACTGTATTTTCTATCCCCTTGACATACCCCAACCACTCACAGAATTTCTTCTACATTTTTAGATTTACATAACACTTCATTCTGTATGATTTATAAGCTTGTTTCCTCATGTGGACCTAAAAACTGTCCCCAAAAGGTCAAACTTTACTGGTATTATTGCACTTGTGGGGACATTTGGTCACCATAACATAGTGAATACCAGTACACACATAAGTCTCTCATCATACTGTGGACTATAAAAGAGCCAGTGTTTTTAGAGGAAGTTCATGGGAGCAGCTTGTTGGATCTCACAATGACATCCATGATAAAGCAAGAACAAAGTTTGCAGCTGGAATCAGTTGAGTGGAGCAGCCAGGCAGATGCTCTCACTGCAGAAAGCATTAACCATGTCCGATTGAACATTCTACAGGGATTTTTTTTTTTTTTTTTTTTTGGCATTTTAAACATATTATTATGCATGTAAGTAACTGAAAAACCATCCACTATAAAATCCCTAAAAGCTACCTCCAACCTCTAGATGTTTGCACAAGTTTTGGCGAGGTTCAAACTTAAAAGAGTTGGTATAAGGTAATTTGAAGATTATAGTCTGACAACAACCCTCCCAGAAAACACTCAAAATCACTTATCAACTGCTAAAAGATCAACTTATGAACAAGCCTTAAATCATTTCATAAAGCTGCTACATATCCATATATTCATTTGCCAAAGCACTAGAAGAAACCAAACATCAACATGTTCATTCAGAGACACAAAGGCATTTGTCTCAGTTCTTAAGTCATAAAAGGAAAAGACATCCAGCACTGTCAAGAAACAATCATTCTAAGACTCTGCAAGTAGCTACAGGTTCTATTTACACATTGCCAAGAAAAATAAAATCTGGGATATATACTGCTGGAAAATAATATATCTGTCTCCAAAAAGATTGAAAGCTTGAATTTGGACCTTGGGAGTGGGTTGGGCAGTTTGCTGCCAGGAAGTCACCATGTATCCTAGGGGGGTGCCAAATGAGTCAGTGAATACGGTATATAGAATAATATAGTCTGAATCTGGAACCAAGATCATGATTAACAGTCAGTTGGGGTCATTCAGGGCATTTGCATTGGGAAAGAGGAGACATTGTTGCTTTTTGTGGCTATCAGGCTAGTAACTTAAGGAAAGTAGGTTCAAACAGATCTGACTGAATCCAAGATGTAATAACAATGACTGAAAATGTTCCTGCTCACTAAACACTTAAAAGAGAGAGGTGTAAGAATAATTGTATATATTATGTTTATGGATATATGCAATTTAGTTTTGCTCACCAGTTAATATTGATTATAGCAAGGCCTTTTAGCTAACAGTTTGCAAAAGCACTCAGGCATGTTGTTTGTCCCTTATGAAATGTTTATTTGAACAATCTAGATCCAGCTATTTAATTTCCAGTAATACTAAATGAGTATTTTGTACATGAGAACAAAAAAGCAGACATTTGCAATTGCACACCAAAACCTTTACTTACCCACTACCATGATGTTAAACTCAAAGCCTTGTTTCATGGCTTTCCTCCTCATCTGTTCCAAGATAGCATCGATGCCCACATAGCCAAACTCACTGTTTGTATTCTCATTCCGTGCCACAGGCGTCTTTCCTACATCTGCCATATTGCCGTAAAAACTTGTAATGACCTCTGGCCCTAATAAAATGATGAGATACAAAAAGAGAGAGCCAGTCAGTATATATGGTAACAATTGGCTTAAACATTTTTGCATGTGCAGTTTTCAATGACATGATCAGTGTCATAGCTTTACCAGTCAACTAACCCAAACAGCAATTTTAAGTTTATGTAAGTCACATGATGCAAATTTTGTGGTCATGCACTAAAGTTTTACCTCATGTTTTGAACGAATGGTATCTAAACTCAAAAAATGACTGGTAGCATTGAAGTTATGCTAATTATTTATGAGTCTGACAATATTGTATTGGAATGTTTCTGAAGAAAGACCAGATGTAAGAACACATGTAAATAAAGTAGGGCAGAAAACCCACAACAGTTATGCAGTTACCTCAGATTAACAACACACGTGTAAACATATAAGCAACCTAACATTTCTTTTCAAACTTTTCTAAATCACTATTATATCATCAATTTTAACAAGCTCCAAATTCCTTAACCCCCTAGAGCAAACTAAATTCTCCTCAAATGATCAATTGATCATTGAATTTACCCAAATATAACACAATTCCAAAGCATAAATCAAATGTTAAGCACAAGCTTACCCAAAAGAATGCGTATTCTGTTTGCAAAGTTGTTGAATTTGATGATTCAGTAGATTGAAAAATGTGTGTCTGACAGAAAGCAAGTGACACACAACTCAGTATGTGAAAGTGGGAGGGGACAAGGTAGCTGCTTTTCCTTTTTTAACGACTAAATGTGGCTTCCTCTTTTCATAGAACGTCTAGACACTTGCGCAAACTTCAAACAACAAGATATACCGAAATAAGCCAGTGGTGTTTTCATAAATAAATTTGTAACATGTGAATCAGTATAATAAATAATATCCTATATCCAGATGATAACACAGGATGAATTCACTTAACAGCAAAAAAGCATAGGCATGTACAAACATAACTTATCAGTTATGAAACATACTATTGCTTCATCAATTGCCTGAGGTGGAAACTATGAAATCCTAAACTGTGACTTAACCAAAACAATCTATGCTGTGTGCTACACATCTGTACATACCATTATTTATTAGGTATAAAAAAAGGGTTGAATAAAACAAAACTGAGAGTGTAGTCAAATATGAGGAACTATTTTTCTTTAATACGTTTCAAATATTCTTTGTTTTGTTTCACTCCTATGTTTTAGGTGCATTTTAATGTCTAAGAAGTCAAGTCAAAACTATCAGTCAGTCAAATACAAAACTGTTTTGCACATGTTCCTCTGTAGCTGATGTACAGTATCACAGATTTTAGAAAACAGTTTCCTGTCAGTCACACACACTATTTAACAAAGCTTTTTCTGAGAAAACAGAGCCCAAAAATACTTCAGCCCAAAACACTAGACAGTTCCACAGACAACTACCAGCAGCCATGGTTTGGCTAAAATGCAACATATGCCAAACTGAGACAGAATCCAGAAGAACTGTGACAACGTCCCCAATGCCATTTAAGTTTGAAACAGAGAATTAGCACATTAGCACTAAACATGCTGTGTGCATGAATTTCAGTTTCTCTGTCTTACTCATTATTATAATTAGAAACACCAAAACAGTCACCATAATGTGACTACTGTGGGGTCTCTCACACTATACTGTGATCTTATTTTTCCACTTGTAACCTGAAAAATCATCCTTTTAAACCCCTCACTGTAAATGTGCTATTTCCTTTCTAGAACAGATTGGGTCATCTGTTCAGAAAAAGCATCTTACATCTTTTAAAAGTCCTAAATTAGGTTCATAAACACATGACCAGGCATACACACTAAACAGCTCCCAAGGCAGCTGTGAAGTTTGAATAACAGGACCCATTTTACTCATCACAAATGCAACTTAGAAACCATAAAACATATTGACATTACAAGAGGCAAAAGAAAAATCAGGGAAACCACACCTCTCAAGCTTAGCCTTAAACATCAGACCTTGCCTTCACCTCAGCTTCTGGCTTCGAACATTTTATGATTAATGCAGTCTTTCAGTTTGTGTGGATTTTTGGCAAAAATTCCTTAGCCAATTAAAATAAAATGATGGGTCTAGGTAAACCTAACCCATCAACGAGTTTTACCACTGAAACCTAGAACTTTCCATTCGCCTCAGAGAAGCCTCATAGTTTACTGTGACCTATATTTTTCATATGTTAACCCAACAGTCAATCACATGTGAAATCCACACTTTAACCTTGAGTGAACCACAGTTCCTTAATGCCAAAGTGGAATGTTATCCCTGTAAGTTGAGATAATTTGGAGGCAGAAAGGCAGAGGTTGTACACCAAATCTTGAATTACAATATTAAGCGTGAGAACATTGTGTTTATTGCACACATACTGTATGTGTACTGATACATGCATACAGAAAAGAGAAGGAAAATCTAGCATGTAAACAGCATGTTCAGAGTATGCCAAATAGTCATTATCTACGCCAGGACAAGAGTTGATTTTTGCTGGCCTGGTGGGTGGAACAGATCACAACGTGTGGGCATGTTAATTAAGGTTTAATACACAGACTACAACGAGCATTTGTGCCATTGATTACATGACTGCCCTGCTGCCCCTTCTGCCAACACCTGTTGTGCGCCATCTGCTAAGAAACAAAATGAGGCATGAATAGGAAAGGAGGCCGTGACACGGGCACTCAACCTATTGTTTAAAATATATATATATTTTTTTTTCTCAATTAGTTCCCCTTTTGGTTATGCTCACACCCTGCAAATGCGAAGTGCTAAGTTTCATATCATAGCTAAAAAACGATGGATTACCCTGAGCAATTCTCAAACTGTCTAGGCACTTTTCACCATTGGGGAAACAGAAATTTCTAAATAACTGTGAGCAATATACACATAATGCCATATTTTGATAAACGTCAGCATTCCTGTAGTCCAGATAAATGATAATGCTGTAAAAGCATTATCAGTCCTCATTTACCCTTTGCAGATCTTTATAAAAGAGCCCTTTCATTTAAAAACACAAATCATATGAGATGAGAAGATTAGGAATTCATAATCCAATTTAAACATGTATTAAGAAAAAAAAAAAAAAACAGTAAGCAGTATTATGCAAGTTAAAAATGTTATCCTAAGACTTAAATCTTATCAATCAGCACTAAGCATGAAATACTATATGTGGATTGTTACTTCACAAAAGATCAATGAATGCATTAAAACAATGAAAGAGCCTTCTTAAAATGGAACATCATTTTGTAGGTGATACAAACACTTGCTTGGACCTGAATAAGCATGCATGTCTATGGGATTTATATGTGGTAAAGCAAAGGCGAGATATGCAAAAAAAAAAAAAAAAAAAAAGCTTTGTTTCATATAGGCCACGAAATGTGGGCCAGACAAACAAACAAACAAAATCTACAACATATTTAAAGCCAGAAGTGATGTGGTGATGGCCAGGATTTCCTGGTGGGATCAGACTCTGCCTATGCCACACGCAACATCGAGTTCTATGCATGATCAGTCCACTCTGTGGACTCTAATACACAAGAGCAGTTTTAAAAACGAAAGCCTCCCTGCAGCAAAAAATACAAATCAGTTCTGAAAAGATGTAGCTTCAGTGGCAGTTATCCTGCCTCTCATGCAAAGTTTGTGGCCTATATTTTCACTAGCATGTGTCAGTGTTCTAACAAACAGGAAATAGGGGTTACCGCTGAAGTGTGTCCCTGCACACACATGCAGGCAAATCTACGTGCACGTACAGCTATTGTAAATGTCACATTTATGTTATATAAAGTCTTAGAATTTATACCATTGTCTTATATTTCATATATTTCTTTTAAAACATAACATTACATTTTATTCATAACATTAAATTACTACATTATATTTAAAATTAAATTAATTATACACTTTTTACATGGTAGAACTTTTTCTGGCAGAACTAATGTTGAATTATTCTTTATGAAGCTGTTCAAATATATCTTAATCCATTCTGAATAGCATGCCCGAACATTTGACCATCCTTATAATTTTGTGTTTTGCAGTTTGTTCAAGGACTACGATATGCATTTCATCAGGTACATCTAGAAGTATGACCGGGTTTGTCCACTCTCAAAATTACAACATTTAGAACCACAGAATCCCCAACTATAGGCCAGTATTCCACAGGTCTCATTTTTCCAATGAGTTCTCCAAGACATCAAGAACTCTCTCTCCCCCTGTATCCAAAATTTGACTTGGTTGATTTCCTGTTTTCAAAAACTCAAAAGGTTGTGTGTTCCCCTTCTGAAGCTGATCCAACTCTGTATAGAAACCATACATCCACAGAAAAGCAGGGCAAACACTAATGCAAGGCCATCTAACAATTCATTCTTCACAGGCAACATACAATTTAATTCTGTCTTCATTCTGAGCCAGAACAGTTGGGAATTTGCCCATGTTTAGTGGTCTGTGGTATATTGGCCTCTGTAACTGGACTTTGGTCTGGCAGCAGACATTCAAAGTCAGGAGTGCGCCAAATGAAAAACATTTGTACAACTAACAATTAGTGTCAACAGCCAATGAAGCCTAGTAGACCTGACAGTTGCCCTAAATGTGTAACTAAACCTGTCTCGGGTACACTAGGCTAGGAATGTAAATGCTACTAAGGCTGTTCTTACAGAAAATAATGATAAAATGTAGAAAGAATGAAGTGATACAGCCTTATTTGCTGAAAAATGGAAAACTAAAAGACTATATGACATATCAGGAAACTCCCAACAGAGTGACAACAATTTATTACGGTTCAGTGATATTATGAGGCTGAAAAATAACTATTCATAATAAGTGCAAGGAAAGTCAGGCAGAACTAATTCTGAATTATCTGTTACACATCTGAAACACATGCTCCCATAGATGTAGAGCAATGAAAAAAAAAAAATCATTTGGATCAGGAAGAACATGAAGGACATACCGGTCATAAAGTTTTACTCTCTTTGACTGAAGCAGATAAATAGAGCCTTGAGTTACATGGAGCATTTCTAGAAACTTTCACGTAAAAAAAAAAAAAAAACAGCAGGAAGACACTGATGATTCTCACATGTTCACCAGATGCATCAAAAAAAAAAAAAAATGAAACATTGACCTAGAGTTTTGTTAGAACAGAAAAAACATAAAGAACATCACTAATGAATCATAATCTGTCATCATAATTTTTTATTTCTCATGAATTGGAGATTGCTGAGGACATTTGGACTAAGCGCTCCAAGTCGTGTTCCGTACACTCAACTATCAGTTAAGTCAGAGGTGCCCAATCCTATTTCTTGAGATCTACCTACCTGCAGAGTCCGGTTCTAGCCCTGCTCCAGCACACCTGTATTTAAGTATCTAGTACTTCTAAAGATCTCTATTAGCTGGTTTAGTTGTGCTCGATCAGGGCTGGAGCTGAACTTTGGGGTAGAAGGTAGACCTCCAGGAACAGGATTTAAGTCAATGAGAAGTAATACATACATATTTCACTGATCTAAAACATACTGTAGTTGCACCTAGTTGCTATATCACTCCTATCTTTAAATGTGCTATACAGCACCTTTGTCAAATGGTGCTATGCAGAACCATAAGAGGAACACCATTCTCCTCCTTAGATCTTAATCCACTCTTAGATGTTTGCTATAAATGGGAATTTACTACAATGGCAAAAGTTGTTTTAAACACTTTTATCCTTTTCTGAAGTCAAAAAATCTTGTGTGGAGGCCTTTGGAATATTTTCTTATAGAGGGGCCTTGGGGCTAAAAGGTTTAGAACCGCATTGTCTTCAAGAAATACAATGTTTTTTAATGTTGTTTTTTAGTCCTTTACCTAGACACTAAGAGAGAGTTAGACAGTCTTTAACGAACTAGGGGCTTAATTCTTCTTTAGATGGCAGTGGTGCTATGTAGCACCTCAACCACCCCAAAAAACAATAAAGAACCACTGTAGAACCATACTGGGCTTAACAGGTTCTTTATACGGTAGCTGTATGTGGCTCCACCTCCATCCCCCAAAAAATGTTGAAGAACCAATTTTTTTGTGTGTGTGTACCGATCATTATGAAACTACAAAGCACAAGTATTCAAAAATCTATGTGTAACGTTGTGTTTATTCTTAGGGCACCTGAAGAATCCAGAAAATTCCACTTTATCACTTAACTGTAAAAAAAGCAATTCCCTTGACACCATGTATCAAACATGGCCAATCAATAGCTGCCAATGCACAACCATGTCAAACCCCAGATAAGATACTCCACAGACCAAACCAAGAGGCTTGTATTAAGGAGATTTACTTTTCTATCTGTTTTCAGGTGTGTACAGCTAGGTTACCTCACAATTCCTGTGAAAAGCTAGATGCAACTGTAAGCTACACAGCCAGCATACACTAATCTGTAGATGTGGTGAGGTGAACTCTGGTGCTCAGCGTGAAGAATGCTACTGGTGGACTCATCTTTCATTCTGCTCACCCCTTGAGAATTCAACCTTTGCCATTACATGCCACAAGCAGATGGTGACGAAGGGTGTTAAAATACTGTTTTCTACAAAGCACCTTCTAGAAAGGAAAATTGCAGAGAACCAAAAAAGCTATGGGAGGAAACACTGTACAACCTTTTGTGATGAGCATAGATTGCTAAATGTCATTTTTAATCAGATCACTCACAAGGCAATTATCATCTTTATGGCCTATATAATGTAAATGTTTAATCAAAACCACTATGGCGGATGAATGTCTGATTTAAAAAAAAAAGATGACTATTCATTTTAAAAAGTTGTTAGTAGACACTGGAACCGACATAAATCAGTGCCATCATTTTGCCAATATTTGTCCCAAAACAATATTAATTTGACAGTCAATCCAAAAACAGGCAAAGAATGCTTGATCCTTTAATCTGACAAGAATGTATCTTTTTATCACTATTGTGAACAACAAAATAAGAAGCTGAACACAAACGCTGAGTCCTCGCACATTTCAGTATGTCCAAAACAGTAATAAGACAATAGACCATCAGGCCATAAGGCCAATAGACATCAGTGTGATATTGGTGCAAGCATCCTCATTTTCCAAATACACTCCATATCATGCATGTAACTAAAGTTCAACAACTTGTTTTCTTGCATTTTTACACAGGTCACTCACAATATCATACTGTACATATATCTGTCTCTCAGTTAATCTACACCTGCTTTAAAATAAATAGATAAATAAATAAAAAAACTTTGTTCCTAATTCATTAGTTTTGGTGAGGAATATTCTGTATATGTTATGCAACCTTTTAGAAGGTGTGTGAAATTATTTCAAACAGCCCTGAAAATTGTTACATTAAAATTTAACCCATGTAATATACCTAATAAAATAATTACAGTGTCTAATAAATGTAATGGCTAACTAGCTACTAAATCAAAGCCATTTTTTTTTTTACATTTGAAGCATGACATGACATTTGGATGCATGTACATGATGTTAAAAATGGGTTCATGCTTCAGAAAAGAAATAAAACAGCTGCAGTGGAATAATATATTCCAGCAAACAAAAAAGAATTTCAGCTGTTCTACAGATGTGGTAGGATCTGCTGTAAAATAATTGGGTTCGATATATGAGGAAGTGGTGTTTTATCTGAAAACGGAACTCTGCTAAACAGGTATCATATAACCTTGTTGATGTAACTGGAGATGACAGAAGTATTTGTAATTGGTTTACAACCGAACTCAAACACAACAGAAAGATTGGTGTTCTAGATAAATTGCTAACTGCTGTTACTGAAAAAAAAAAATGACTGGAAGTAATCTGACACTTACTGACAAATGGAATCAGAAGTTAAACAGAGGAACAGAACAGATCTGTGCTGAATACAAACATGTCAATTAACTTCCATGTTAATGACGACAATTAAACAACAGGAACTGTACTGTCATGCAAAACAAACAAATGAGAATGAAAATAGGAAGCCATTCAAACAACGCTGATTGGATATTAATAATAAACCCAAAGAGAGCATCTGAACCTATGACACACAAGTTTGAACATGTGGGACTCTGGGTCAGATGTAAACTAAATAGAAAAACTGATTATCAAAATGTCTGATTGAAGAAACTAAGAGCAGGGATGACACACACCCCACACAAAGAAAAGAGAGGGCCAGGAGGAGGAGAGAAAGGAAGGGGGTGGAAGAAAGTAGAAGGAGGGGTTCACTGAGCTTATCATCTGTTTCAATGCATGGACAAACAAGAGAAAGAGAGGTCTTAAAACAGAACAAAACTCCACAAAAGCTAGCCAAAATCTCCCCTTCTCATCCTCTCTCACTTGCTTCCTTTCCTCACTGGCAAGAAAAGCAGTGAGGACACCTGGGAAACTTGTGCATGCAGCAACACACACACACACACACACACACACACACACACACACACACACACACACACACACACACACACACACACACACACACACACACACACACACACACACACACACACACACACACACACACACACACACACACACACACACACACACACACTCTCTCTCTCTCTTTCTCTCTCACACACACGTCACCCACTCTGTAGCTTTGTAAAAGCGCTAGAGCCTCCCTGAATGAAACTCTGGAAGGAAATGTAAAACTCACGCAAAGAAAGCCTGTTTTAACAGAAGTAAACATGGAGAGCATATAGTGACTCACCCTTCCTTTAGTAGCTCTTGCTGTCTTTCTTTATCTCTCTTTCTGTCCCTCTTTCTCTGTGCCTGAGTCAGCCTGCAACACCAGCTGGACTCACAACCACGCCCACTCCAGGGTCATGTGACCACAGAACAGCCAAGCAGCACTCATTACCCATTCAAACAAGCTATAGTAGAATCTGTCATGGTGTGTGTGTGGCTCACATTTTG